>NC_080182.1:33803523-34103523 GCF_950295315.1 Erinaceus europaeus | reverse complement strand
AATAATAAAAATAACAACATCAGAAGAAAAAGACAAAGAATTGAGGTCAGGAGAAAGGACTGGGGGAGAATGTGAGGGCTTATGAAGATGGACAGAGCTCAGCTGTCAGGACCAGTGGGGACACAGCATAGTTGTCACTAGGAGAAAACCCATCAAGACCCCTATGGACAGAGTGAGAGGCCTTTCCTGCCACCAGACTGGTAATGATAACAGTGTCCACCAAATAGCAGAGCAGGTGAGCTTAGCATTGGTTAGGGAAAAGCAAAAACTTAGCCTCACGTGTGCAACAGACAGCCTCGCCAGGACACAGATAGAGACCCACTGTGTCTGGATGGTCTGTTTTTAATGAATCCACCAACAGAATGTTCAAGGTACTTTACAATGGAAATAGTTTTGGACTCCCCAGAAATCCCCACACACACACACTTCTTATTTTTATAATAAGCCATATCATAGGCACCCTCACTCTGCCCTAAGCCCAGATCTGGGCAATCAAGGATTTCTAGGAATGCTACTTAAAATATTTCCTAACCGGGAGTTGGGCGGTAGTGCAGCGGGTTAAGCGTACGTGGTGCAAAGCGCAAGGGCCAGCATAAGGATCCCGGTTCGAGGCCCGGCTCCCCACCTGCAGGGGAGTGACTTCACAGGCAGTGAAGCAGGTCTCCAGGTGTCTTTCTCTCCCCCTCTCTGTCTTCCTCTCCTCTCTCCATTTCTCTCTTTCCTATACAACAATGATGACAATAAGAATAACTACAACAATAAAAAAAAAACAAGGGCAACAAAAGGGAATAAATAAAAATATTTCCTAATCAGGGAAAAGAGACAGCATAATAGTTCTGCAAAAGACTTTCCAGCTTGAGCCTCTGAGGCTCAAGGTTCAATTCCCAGCACTAACATAAACTAGAGCTGAGTAGGTGTGTGTGTGTGTGTGTGTTTAAGAGAGTGTGTGTGTATGTATGTGTAAGAGAGTGTGTGTGTGTATATATGTAAGAGAGAGAGAGAGTGTGTGTATGTGTGTGTGTGTGTGAAAGAGAAAATGTGTAAGAGAGAGAAAGTGTGTGTGTATGTAAGAGAATGTGTGTGTGTGTGTGTGTATGTATGTGTGTAAGAGAGAGAATGTGAAAGAGATTGTGTGTGTTCCTAACTAGAACAACTAGTACAGCAGGTCACATGCAATGATAATGGTCCCTGCCATTAGGGGTCACCTGTTGGAGTGTAAAGGTCACACTACGTGGGTGCACACATGCTGAATATCAGCCAGCCCACACCTCCTGCGCATATGATGAGTCCACCATAGACCCATGATGAAGCAGGACCAATAAATCCCTCTCTAAGGGTGACAAAACTCTTCACTCTAGGACAGATAAGACATGAAGCCTGAGATAAGACAGCAGAATGGTTTTGAAACAGTCAGAGGCTGACAGAAACCAGAGAAGTGCAGAGAGAAAACCCTGGTGAATCTGTGTCCTGACTCTCCAATCCCTGGGCCCTGTAGTTTCTCCTTGAACTCTGAGTTTGAACCATCCTCCCATCCCAGTTATCTTAATCAACCAACTCTTTATCTTCCCTTAACCTTGTTCAAATTGGATTTGTCACATACAATCAGGGTCCTGATTAAAACACGTCTGCTCACTGTGTAAACCTTGGCTGTGCAAAAAAAGTGACCACGTACCAAACTAATTACAGTAAAAAAAAAAAAATTAGCAGGTAAAAAGGAGAGGCCCTTAACTAGAGGTTCATTCTAAAGTGAAGAAATCTCTACTCACAGCACAGTGAGCCACTGGTGACAATTAACCGTAGACAAACATCTGTTGAAAAGTCTGCCCAGACTAAATGGATGGAACTGACAGTGATTATGCTTAGTGAAGTAAGGAAGAAAGTGAAGGACAACTAAGAGCTTATTTTACTCATATGTGGAATATAGAGAATTGAACTGAAAACATGAACCTGAAAAAATGAAACGAAAAAAAAAAGATTTATATAGTCAGCCCATATCTATGACCTTGGGGGCACAGATCTTTGGTTTTGGAAGTGGTGTGGAATTATACCTCTATTAACTAATAATCTTGTGAATCACAATTAGATCACTAATAAAATGTATTTAAAAAGAAAAGAAAAGTCTACCCAGGCAGTCCATGGTCTTCTCTGTGTCACAATAGCAGTGATCCATGCCAATTCCTCTCCCAGGCCTCAGTGCTCAGTCTACTTCATGTGAACACCCAACAGTCTCAGGTTTCAGCCAAGCTTAAAAAATATCACTTTTTTGGCATCCCCCATGAATGAGGGCTTTCAACTTGGAACATGGTAAGCAGCCAGGGAACACTTAGGCCCTAACCGAGTAGCCAGGTACCATGATGCACGGGCCCTTAATCTCACCTTGACTTAGCAAGCCAGGAGCTTCAGTCTGTGGTGCCAATTCCTAGTCAATATACAAACAGACAAACAGCACCAGCTCAATAGTCCAATCCCCAAGGACCAGGGCTAAAATGGCACAACCTATGGGCTTATCAGGGCCATTCCCGGGTGAAGGTGCTCACGAACAGTGAGCAGAGAAAGGTCGGCTGAGGTTAGAAGAGTCTCAGCAGATGCTAAAGAATGTCCAAAATGCAGAGCCCAGGAAAAACCTGTGCAGGAATTCTTTCCACTTGCTCTTCCTGGAAAAGCCTATGGCCCTAGTCAGATGGCCCACCTGGCATCAATGGTCTGACAAGCTCTTGAGACACAGTAAAAGGTGTCAAACTGATGGAACAGAAGGTGACTAGCTAAGTGAAATAAGAGAGGAAAGACAAGTACTCTATTAGCTGGCTTCACTCAGATGTGGAGTGTGGGAAACTAGAGCAAAGAAACATGAAAGAAAAAAATAGCCTTTGGTGGCAGGGCTGTGAGCTATACACACCACGCATGGCTGTGAAACTACAGCCGTGAAATCTTTTCATTCTGAACCAAATGAAATCACTAATAAAAAACAAGAGAATAATCAAATCCTTTTGTTATACCTTGAAAGGGAAGTCTTATTTCTCCCTTCTTTGACCTCTAATTATAAAGTAAAAATAGCATCAAATCACAGTGGATACTAATAACAGCAATAACAAAAATAGGCTACACGGCCTCTTCCTGGGCATCCAAAAGAGAAAACTTTCTGTCAGTCCTGACACAGACCACCAGAAAGCAGGTGAGCAGGTAAGAACAGATGCACCGTCACACCCCTCCTCTTCCACGTCACCCAGATGTCAGGTCAACCTTCACTGAGGTCCTTGTATCAGGAGAGCTTTCACTCACCCCAGTGTTACCATTCCACTTACTTCCCATTTAGAGCAACAACAGCAAACACACAATAAATGTTCCTGCATACCAGACTCTGTGCTAACTGCTTGGCACCATGTTTAAACACTACTAAAGGCTTGTCATCATCGGCATCACTGTCATGCTTAACCTCCTTGGTACTCTCTGCTACTTTTTAGATCAGAAATGGAAGTCTTAGAGAAATTGAACTGCACAAAGTGATTCAATTAGCAGAGGAGACAGGGTTCTTAACTGGAAGATTCTCAGATTCCACACATCTTCGCTATCAGGTTTTGTCTTCCTCCTTGAGGAAGAAATAAGGAGTTTCCCAAACCTCAGGGAGAAGCTTCTGCCAGCAATAAATCTATGGCACAGGTGTGTGTAAACATGACCTTGCTCCTCCTTACACCCTACACCTTACACCTGATGGTCTCAGATAGTGAATCTAAAGTGCCCAAGAGGCTTAAGAAAATACAGATTTATTGGGCTCCATCTCAGAGCTTCTGGCTCAGGAAGTGTGGGGCAGAGACTTAGATTCTCAATTTCTTTTTTTAATGTTTTAAATATCTTTATTTATTGGATAGAGACACCCAGAAATCAAAAGAGAAGGGAGAGAGAGAGAGACTCTTTCACCACTTGCAAAGCTTTTCCCCTGTAGGTGGGGACTAGGGGTTTGAACCTGGGTCCTTGCGTATTATAACATGTGCACTCAACCTGGCCCAGATTCTGCATTCCAAGCATGTTCCCTGGTAATATTGAAGCAGCTGGTCTGGGCCACACTTCAATATCCACTGTCCGACTTCAGCCCTTCATTCAAGTTCCCACATCATCCAAATGGTCACGCTCCTCAAGAAGCACTCTTTCTTTGGGGATAAAGATACAGTCACAAAGTGCCCAAGTCTCTCCACCCCACACACTCTGATTTCCTTGACCATTTAATTCTTTCACTGTGTAAGCATTGCTGAATTCCTACTGTGTGCCAGCTGCAGACACTGGGCATAGAGCCTAAATATGGAAGAACTGATTGCCAACTGGAATAGCACACACCTGATATTAGTGACTGCACCAAATGCACTGGGTTTCAAATTGGAAAGACGTTATGAAGAAGAAGAATGAGGAGGAGGAGGAGGAGGAGGAGGAGAAGGAACCTGGATTCTATAGGATCCACAGTAGACTGCATGAAACTACAGTAGAGATGGTTGGTTTTTGTCCGACACACATATGTCTTTCCCTCTCCCTTCTTCTCCTACTCTTCACCCACTTGGATACAGGGAGAGTGTCCACGTGAGCTTGGGAGACTGCCTTAGGATTCCATACTGTCCACTAGCCCAGCAAAGAAAAAGAAATCTCCAGTTATGCCTCCTCCTCCCACCACCACCCTCCCTGCCCTACAAGGCAGAATCAGTCCCCAGATGGAAGGCAGTAAGTCATCAGACGAGAGGCAGGATAGAGCAGAGGTAGACCTCAAGGCACCATGTCTGAGCCCCTGGGCCAGTCAGGTCCGAGGTCGGCTCCATCCCTAGGTTCCCAGAATATTCAGGACCAAGGGATTTCTACTTCTGCCTGGACTCCACTGCTTTTATCAGACATAATTACAAATATGAAAGCCTAATTTACATTTGTGAGTGATGTTTCTTTGAAAAAAAGTAACTTTTTTAAGTTGATACCTGAGCAACGAGCAAGAGTAGTCAAGGGAGGGGCAGGAAATGGCCCAGTGGGTACACTACATGCCTTCCCATAGGTCAGGTCTTGGTGGAGCCTCAGTAAAATAAGTAATGAAAAACTAAGCCCAGGGAAGCCCTTTGGCAGTAGGATCAGACATTCGTGAGGACTAAATTAAGTCCCAAGCACTGCAAAAAAAGAAAGAAAAAAGAAAAAAAGTCAAGGGAATAGTGGAAACTGAGGTCAAAGTTAGGGAGAAGAAGATAAACAAAGGTCCTGTGATGAGAAAGAGTTTTACAAGGGAGTCAGGGAGCGGGCAGGTGGTAGTGCTCCAGGTTACGCTCACATAGTACAAAGCACAAAGACCCATGCTAGGATCCCAGTGGAGCCCCCGATGGCTCCCCACCTGCAAGGGGGGTCGCTTCACAAGCAGTGAAGCAGGTCTGCAGGTGTCTTTCTCTCTCCCTCTCTCTCCCCCACCCTCCCTCTCAATTTCTCTCTGTCTTAACCATTAAAATGGAAAAAAATAGCCTCCAGGAACAGTGGATTCATACTGCACGCACCGAGCCTCAGCAGTAACCCTGGAGGCAAAAAAAGAAAAAAGAGAGAGTTTTATGAGGAGATGAAAGCAGGGCTGGGTTTGGGGACTAGTGTGATGGGACAGGAGGAAGGAGAGGCTGATGTGGTCAGATCAGACTCTGTAGTTCAGTTCTTGTATATTAGCCATGAATATCAATGTACACTCACCATCTTGATTTAAACTAAAATTAATTGTTCTAGATACCTGCTCTAACTCAAAACACAGTGATCCCCACACCAAGCCCACTGTGCTACATCTCCTTGCATGTTTGTTTGTTTTGTCATCACCAGGGCTTCACTGTTCCAGGCCAACTTTTACAGATACAGACAGACAGAGACAGGGACAGAGGGAAAGGTACCACAGCATCAAACCTTCCCTCATGCCGGGCTAGCTTCTCGGGCAGGAGAGAGACGACCAGGGACTCATGGCTGAGCTGGGAATGCAGTTCAATCTTTATTGATGAGTGGGGATGCAGTACAATCAATCAAATCTCTATTCATTAGAAAATCCTGTCCTTTATATCTCCTGAAGCAGAAGTGTCAGAAAGAGGAAGTACGTAGGGTAGGGGGTGGGGAGAAGGAAAAAGCACTCGAACCAGTGGGGATTAAACAGACAAAACAGGATGTGACTAGGAGAGGGGGCAGAGTGGAAAAAGAGCACGAACCAGTGGGGATTAAACCAATGCCCTGTAGGAGGGGTGGGTCTCAGGTAAAGCAGTGATTATGTAAATAGACCACAGTGTTTAAGCAATGCAAGCAAACCTAACATGATGATCAAAACAGAAGGGGTCTTAGAAGCAGAATTAGAAGCAGACCAACACCCCCAGTGCAATGGGGGCCAGGTCCAAAGCTGGGTCACAAGCATGGAAAATCAGGCACCCTCTCAGATGAGTCATCTCCCAGCTCTCCCTGTGCCTTTCAATGCACACACAGCAGTAACTTCATTCTGTGGCTCCAAGTACAAATGCCTTCATCCTAGAATAATGCACAATCTGATGGTAGCAGATGGCAGGAGACAGGATAACGCTGCTGTTCCAATAACTAAGTTTATGGGAAGCAACCTCATGGGGCAAATTCAAGCCAGAATCCAGTTCCAAAAGCTGTAGCTGTGCTCTCTGGTCTGTCCCCACCACAGGCAGCTCTGCCTTGCGGCTTCTCTAGATCAAAAGTAAGGGGGAGAAGGTACACTTGGTGAGAAATGTGGTTACTGAGAACCTCAAGCACCTGCTCCCTCAGTGTGAAATGCATTGACTATTCTTTTCTCCAGATTTCCAAAGTCCAAAAACCCTCAAGTCACACTGCGAATTCCTAGAACCCTGGCCTTTCAGTTCTTCCAAGTAGACCACTTTGGTTGGTTCCAGAAGTAGCCACACCGAACAAGAAGCCTCATGAAGCCACTGTTAGAGTCAGGCTCCAAGAAGAATACCTACAGTCTTGATCTCACAGGCCTCTGAGGGAGGGGCTACAGTTGCTCCTAAACTACAAATGGGGAAACAGAAATTCCAAAAGGTGAAGGATGGGGGTTAAGCGCACATGGCGCGCGCACATCAGGAAAAGTGCAAAGACCGGCATAAGGATCCCAGTTCGAGTCCCCGGCACCCCACCTACAGGGGGTCACTTCACAAGCTTCTCCCCATTTCTGTCTTCCCCTCCTCTTTCCATTTCTCTCTGTCCTATCCAACAACAAAAATGTCAATAATAATAATAACCACAACAGGGGCAACAAAAGGGGGGAAAATAGCTTCCAGGAGCAGTGGATTTGTGGTGCAGGCACTGAGCCCCTGGAGGCAAATAATAATAATAATAAATTAAATAAAATAAAATAAGGTGAAGGATGACTGAGGATTCTCTTCAGGTTTAAAAAACGTGGAGGGGGGGAGAGCCGATGGTGGTGAACCTGACTGAGCTCACATGTTACAATGCACAAGGACCTGGGCTTGAGCCCCTGGCCCCCACCTGCAGAGGGAAAGCTTTGCAAGTGGTGAAGCAGGGCTGCAGTTGTCCCTCTGCCTCTCTTCGTCTCTATATCCCCTTCCCTCTTGATTTCTGAATGCCTCTATCCAGTAAAGAATTACATATAATTTTTAAAAATTAAGTCAGGAAATGAGTGACACTCCAAATGCAGTAGGTGTGCCTTCACCAGTGAGAAACCATGCACACTGGTGTATGAAGCAATTCAGATCAAGACTATAATTAATGTCTAGGAATGCAAAGCCCAAATGAAATAAAACAAGTAAAGGGCAACAGAGAAGTAAGTAAAAGGATGAACAAATAAACAGCACTATATAGCCCATTTCTCCTGGGATAGACTAAGCTTAGGGTTCAAGGGGGAGTCCCGTTCCTTCCAGATCCTTCCAGAGTATGTGATGCACTGCCCACTATCCACCAGGACAATGTAGCATCTGGCTGCATGCATTTCATTCTTGAAAGGCCCTAACAATCCACCATCCTTTTAAATTGCATTACTCCCAAAACCCAAGAAGAGAAATGGTCACAGCTTGTCTTAGTTGTGCCATTTGTCCCAAGAGTTTCAGCTCCACTCCCTTCTAACTGGGATATGAGGCAAATTGTCTGACTTCTCTGAGTCTTAGTTTTCTCATCTGTGAAACTACCTTCCTCATGAAGTTGCTGTGAGTATCACATGAAATGATTCATACCTGGCGCTTGGCGTCCGGCATCATGCCTGACAGATAGCAAACACTTAATAAATCCTGGTGGTTGCTGGCTATATCATTATGTACAATCTGCTCCAAGAAAACATTATTTCTGATAACCAAAATCTCTAAATGGATAAATATTACTAGGAACATTAAAAGAATTTTTATTTTACAGGAATTTTCCCCAGGAAGTTCTTTCTTCCACTAGGAAACTGCCCTAAAGCATCATAAATGGGACTGGATCTGCACTAGTTATGCCATGATACTTCTTGCACCAATTGTGTGGGGCTTCTTCTCACATCAACCAACCCTAACTCTCCAAATTTCAACAGCATGTCCTGAAGTTCAGTTTGATCCAGAGTTGGTATTAGACTCCTGGTGTTAAACGGCTCAGTCCTCCTAGGAGCTTTGGACACTTCTAAAGACCTGGACTTCAAAATCAAGGGCTTCCACCCTTCAACACCCTTTCAGCTTTAGTAATCTATTGGAATGGCTTACACAATTCAGTGGAAACACTCTTCTCATGGTTCATATTTACCAGAAAGGCTACAACTCAGAACAGTCGGGTGGAAGGGAGGCGTGGTAGAGCATCTTGAAGAATGAGGGTAGAGGGCTTCCATGGTTTCTTTCAGACACCACTTTCCCAGAACCTCCCTATGGCCACCATCACAGACTATCTCTAAAGCAAGATGTTCATGAAGTTCCGTGGAAGTTCCATCATGTAGTCATAACTGACTAAATCGCCTCCCTCCCCAGCCCCTCTTATCTCCACATAAGGTGGGGTTTGGACTAAAAATCCCAACCCTCCATTATGCCCTGATTACTTGAGCAAATGACATTTATTTTGAAGCTATCTCTTTAGGACACACAAGACACTGATCATTCACAGATTCCAGGGGTTTTAGGAGCTATACACTAGGAACCTGGTATAGAGCTCAGATATGCATTTCTTAATGAGCCACAACTGAATACTCAAAAGTTAACTTAGCACAACTTTGAAAAAAATCTGGTGTATATCTCTCAGCTACCAAATTCCAGATGCTACTGTGACCCCACCTGACCTCCCTGAACAGATGACCTTGCCAACTTCTCTCTTAACCTCACATCTCCAGACCCCTACCCTACCTACTATGGAAAGAAAGAGATAGGCTGGAGGTATGGATCGACAAGTCAACATAAATGTCTAGTGGAGAAGCAGTTGCAGAAGTCAGAATTCCTTCATTCTGCACTCCAAAAAGAATTTTGATCCATACTCTCAGAGAGGAGAAATAACAGGGGAAAATGACCAGATGGCCCTGAACCCCAGTTCCACTGGGACCTAGAACTTTTGTGACCAAGAATCTTTGTTTTTATAACATCAGTGAGAGAGAAGAGAATTTGGAGAACACCTGAGGAAGTCAGACCTTGTTTCCCTTACTTGAAAGGAAAGAGGGAAAAGGGAAGAAAACCCAGAAGTTGTAATAGGTGTATAGCTTAGAAAAGAAGTAAAGACAGGACCTCAGAAGTGAATAAAAATGAGCACTAGCTTCTACACAGGGTCTGCCATCTTTGCATGGATGGCCCACATGCTTCTCTAACATGTGCCTTTTCATTTTCATGATTAAAAGTTTTAAGTATCTGGGGACAGTAGAGACCCATTAGGAATACTTTTATAGCGTAAGTGTGGGGGAGCCTTTAACAATGGACTAAAAATCACTCATCTGAATCTTATAAATACAAGAAGAAGAAGCAGAAGCAGCAGCCATGGAACATATACTCAGTGGAGTACTACTCAACAATTAAAACAGACTACATTGTGGGGAATAAAATGAATAATTGTTCTTAGTGAAGTAAAGAAGTAAAGGCAGCTACAGGATGATGTCACTCACATGGAGACTACAGAGAAGTGAAATATAAGATTGAAGTAAATATATATATTCAACTCATAGCTAAGACCTTGGGAGAACTATGGTGGTTACTGTTGTGGGGGGAGACACAGAACGCTGGTGTAGAACTATACTCCTATTATCTTGTAATCCTATAAATTACTAATTTAAAAACAAACTCCAGTGAAAAAAAAGGTAAATTGGAATTGCAAGGTCTAACAGCTTTATTTCCACAGCAAATTTCCAGAAGAGGTTAAGAACATTACTCATATTCTATTTCTAGAAAAGTCCATCCAGCTAACAAATATTTCCAAACCATTCACCATACAAGGCAATGACAAAACACAAAACCTTCCACTTAGCAACCAACAGAGAAGAGCTTGTTAATAGCAGGCATCACCCAGTTTTTAAGAGGTGAAAATAGTAACCAACTAAGTCAATTTAGCTAGTTCACATAACCTTCCTGGACTCCAGTTTCTTCACAGATGAAATGAGATAGATACACAGAAGTGATTTCTCAGATCTCTTTTTGTTTTCAAATGCAGTAATCCTGGACAGACTCAAAATTCCCCGGGGAAGATAATAGAGTGAACTTGTCTCAAATAGCACCACTCTTGAGGTGGAAAGCGTGCTATTTCATTTCAACCTCTCACCTTACCCCCTCACTAAATTACTAAATGTAATTTAGTAATTACACCTTAATTACACCTCTCACCTTACCCCCTCACTAAATTACTAATTACATTTGCAAGAAACGAAACTTGAGAGCTTGTTTAGAGGTCCTAGCAGGGGAACACAGTTACTTGTACACCCTCTACCAAAGACCCATCCGTCTCTATTGGCCGTCCTCTTCGACTGAGTGTGCGCACATGGAGCGGTGAGGGAGGAAGGGGACACCCGCCTAGCCAGTCAGATCAGCCGAATCAACCCTAGCAATCAATGGGGTGACAGATGTCTCAGACAGATCGCCCTCACATCTGAAATGAAACTTGAACTTGTGCTCTGGGGAGCAAGTCGCAGAGGTGTTTCCCATTCTAATTGTCCCACTGATAAGTGCATTCCTGTTGGTATATGCAAAACAGAGAGAGGGAGAGAGACAGAGAGAGAGAGAGATCCTTGTTTTCTTTCACCTTTGTTGATAAGTAATCCTGGTAAAGAGACATCCTCTTGAGCAGTCAGGGGCCACTTTTACAGCCCTTACAAAGGAACAGCTAACTGTGCCTTGATAACACAGAGCTCTTCGTGTTGGAAAATCACCACATTTATCAGAGAAGCAGATCAGCAGTGTCTGCTGTTCTTCCTGGCGATGGGAGGGAGGTACATACGCGTTGTGGGAATTTGAAATGGGAAAATCTCCATGTCTTTATGACATAAACATAAGACCACATCCTCTCCCAGACTGAATTCCAAAGACAGAAATTCATTTCCTGTTCTTGTAGGGCTGTATTTCCTAACAGGTACTGCTGTAGAGAGCATTAATTTAATGAAACTAATCAGAACAAGCAACAGACACTGGTGAGAGTACAAGGCCAATTCCTTACAAAGCTTTGTGGATAAATGGAAGTGGAGTTCATTTTAGGCCACTACATTTGAATACATGCAACAGAGACCTCAAGAATAAGCAAGAGAATCGATATTGACCAACCTCATCAAAAGCAAGCACATGGGTGGAGGATGTCAGAGCACCAACAGGAGCCCCGAGGAGCCCACTTAGCACCTGCAGCAGCCCAGGGGAGCCTTGAAGCCAGGAAGAGGGGGGCTCAGCAAGCCTGCTGGTGCTGCCACGGTGCCACTGTCGCTGCTCCCCAGATGAATGAGGTTCAACTACGCTCTGTGTCCTCTAATCACTCACTCAACAGAAACAAAGAACTCGATTTCCAGGGGCAGGTAGCATGTCAGCCCCCTGGAGCAGACAGCAGAAAGTTCAGTCTTGTTTGGACTCCATGGAGAGAGAAGGGAACCTGAAAGGCAAGCAGCCCGGCAACACCATGCACTAACAGAGGGCAGTTCTCTCACAGGAAAGCAAGGCATTATTACTAAGGAAGACTTTGGTCTACTTGCAACCAAAAGACTAAAAGGAGAATAAAGAAATTATAATAACAGATAGTGCATCACTATCTGTGATTATATATTCTTTATCCCTTAGTAAATCTTTTGAGGCCAAAAGATATCATAAAGAAGACAATCCCAGCAGACAGATCTCACCAGACAAAAAGTGTGTTTTTAATACACACTCACTACCTTAGTTCTCAAACTGTTGTGAAGAAAGAAAAGGAAGGGGGCTGGATGGTGGTGCACCAGGTTAAGTGCACATAGTACAAAGCGCAAGGACAGACGCAAGGATCTAGGTTTGAGCCCCTGATCCCCACCTGCAGGGGAGAAGCTTCGTAAGTGGTGAAGCAGGTCTGCAGGTGTCTATCTTTCTCTCTCCCTATCCCTCTCCTCCTCCTCTCTCAATTTCTCTTTGTCCTGTTCAATGAAATAGAAAAAACTGGCTGCCAGGAACAGTGGGTTCATAGTACCAGCTCTGAGCCCCAGCAATAACTCTGGAGGCAAAAAAAAAAAAGAAAGAAAAGAAAGAAGGAAAAGAAAAAAAGGAAAAGAAAAGAAAAGTGAAAGGAAGGAAGGAAGGAAGGAAAATAAAGGATAGAGGGAGGAAAATAAAGGAAAATGGACAAGACCTTGGTTGTTGGGTCAATTCCCACAAGGTCAGCTATTGTCCTTCCTTTCTTCCTTCTTCAAAAAAGATAATAAAAATTATATTTTAAATAAATAAATAAATAAAGTTAAAACTATTAGAAAAATCCACAGGTCTCACTAAGAGTCCCTAATTCTTGAGTTTGGTTATTTCCAATATGCAACTGCAGCTAGTAAAAGTCTGTGGGGGGGTGAGGAAGAGATGGCAGGTGGCTTTCAGAGGCAAGAGACTGGCTCACTTCATAATGGTCATTTTGGCCAATACTAGGCCACCTCATCACCTCTTTAGGAACATCATCATTAGCCCTTTTGTGGGCCTCTCCAGGACCTTGCACGCACTGTAAATTAGCAATGGTAAGAAATGCCCCACTCTCTGAAAGGAGGCTGGGTTATCCTCCTCTGCCATCCAAGGAAGACTGGTACTCTATCCTATCCAACAACAATGACATCAATAACAAGAATAATAATAACCACAACAATGATAAAACAACAAAAGGGAAAATAAATATTTTAAAAAAGAAGACAGAGAGAGAGAGAACCACATTGGTGTGCTTTTTTAACATCCTTGGTCTAAAAAAGAACATACAAGTGGTTTGAATTGTTCAAAATAAAGTTTGCAGTTCAGGGAGGCCTTAAAATACCACACTACAGTTCCAAAATGTTTGAGTCAGGAAAAAATTGTCTGCGCACAGATGAACAAAAGTGAACTGCTGTTACAGAAGTTTCTCAAGGGAGTCCCTGAACCTGTGTAAGTCAGGTGAGGACATGAGTTATGTAACTGAAGTCATTACTTAACGAGCTCCAGAAAGAAGAGGCCACAGGGAAAGCCAGGCTGCTATTCCCTTCCTCCAAATAAAAGCACAATAAACATTTCGCCTCACCATAGGCAACACAACATTTGCCAGATTTTTCCCAGGGATTAAGTAGATCACTCCCGCACAGTTAGTTAGTAACTCTTTGCTGCTCACCAGTGCCCCAGATGTACCAAAGTGATTATCTCCTCACCTAAAAGAATTCTGTCCACTCCTGTAGCACCTATGTTGGGAACTGGGAAGTGTCTGCATTGAGAGAATAATGTCAGCCTTCCTGTGGGTACTTAAGTCATATGCAGTGCCTGAAAGTCACAAGGCAGCCCCTCATTATCTTTCTAGAACAAGTCAACTTCTCTCGTCCTCTAATTTCCATTTTTTTTAATCAGGGATTAAACTACATGAGTGATTTTATGATTAAATGTTTCAATTTTATGGATTAACATTCAGAGAATGGAACCAAATTGTCTAAGATCAGAGGAAATATGAATTCGTATATGTCTTTTTACTTCAAGTAAAAGCAGTGATTATAAACTCTACCTTCAGGTACTAAGTATTTTATTCCATGTTCCATCTTTTATTTTTTCCTCCCACAGGAAATGTTGACTAGAATCTTTGAGTCTCTCATGCATATCCGTGTATTAACTCAGCAAACATGCCTGTGTTTTTGTGATTTCATAAATGTACAAGACTCACGGTCAAGTATGATGAGCAAATAGGAATTACTGCATAGGGGGCAGGCGTGGTACACATAGTAGAACACATACATTACCATGTGCAAGGGATGTGGGTTCAAGCCCTCTGGCCCCACCTGCAGAGGACAACTTCATGGCTGGTAGAGAAGTGTGGTAACTCCTCTCTCTTTCCCACTCTCTCACCCTCTCTATTAATCTCTGTCTCTATCAGAAAAGAAAAAATTAATAAAATTAAGCCACCAAGAACAACAGAGTCATCATGCAGAAACTGAGCCCCAGAATAAAGAAGGAAAAAGGAAGGAAGGAAGGAAGGAAGGAAGGAAGGAAGGAAGGAAGGAAGGAAGGAAGTTACTGGCTATGCAAAAAACTTTCGTGCCTGAGGTATTGAGGTTCCAGGTTAAATCCTCAGCACCACCATAAGCCAGAGATGAGCAGTGTTCTGGTATATCTATCTATCTATCTATCTATCTACCTATCTATCTATCTATCTATCTATCTCCCTCTGTGTCTTTACCTTTTTATCTCTCTCAATGAAAATTTTAAAAGGAAAGAAAGAGATAGAGAACTTGGGGGTGGGAGTGTGGGGACACAGAACCTTGGCGGTGAGTGTGGTGTGAAACTATTCCCTGTAATCTTACAATCTTGTAACCTACTGTTGGACATGAAAACGAAAAAGGGAGGAAGGAAAGGGAAAGAAGAGAGGGAGGGAAAGAAGGAAGGTAAGAAAAGATAAAAAAGCAGGACCACAGAAACAATGGGCAAATATATATATATATAGATAATTATAAATATAATAGTTGGCAGGTGGTGGTGTACCTGGTTGAGCTTTGAGAGTGGTGAAGCAGTGCTGCAGGTGTCTCTGCCTCTCTCCCTTTCTATCTCCTCTTTCTTCTTAATTTTGGCTATCTCTATCCAATAAATAAATAAAGATAATTTTGAAAATTAAAAAAAAAGAGATAATAGCCAGCCCATGTCTCTGACCTTGCATGAACTACTGCACTTTCCAATGGAGGGAACAGGGACACAGAACCCTGGTGGTGGGAATTGTGTGGAATTATAACCTGTTGTCTCATAAATTTTGTAAATCAATAATAAAAAGAAAAGATAAAAAGGAATTACTCAGGGCCAGGCGGTGGCGCACCTGGTTAAGGGCACACATTACAGTGCTCAAGGATCCACGTTCAAGCCCCTGGCTCCCACCTGCAGAGGGAAAGCTTCATGAGTGGTGAAGCAGGTCTGCAGGTGTCTCTCTGTCTCTCCCCGGCACTATTTCTCCTTCCCCTCACAATTTCTCTGTCTCTATTCAAAATAAATAAATAAAGATAAAAAAAGAAATTACTCTATAGCATCATGTTTACTCTAGTGGAAGAAGAAAAAGTATTTCTCTGGAAGTCTTCCTAGGAATAGTACATATTCCAGACTTGGGAAGCAAGTATTTGGGGAGAAAGAAAAAGGTAAACCAAACTGAGACACAAAGCAGGAGGCTAAGTTACCAATCAAAGAGAACTAGGTGAAACAGTCCAGGCCAAATAATAATAAATGACAACAATCGCAATAATAATCTGTGCAATATTTCAAAAGCAAAAGAGTCAAAGACAGGAAAACTTTGAGCAAGAGATGAGGTTAACAAGGCCCGAGGGAGTGTACGCACGTGTATGTGGAAGGACAGATGATGATTAATTCCAGGTACCACTGCACTAAGCCAACGTATGCCCAGACAGCTGTAGAACATTATTTCTGAAGGTGTCTCTAAAAGGGATCAGCATTTTGAAATGTTGTTACTAAACACAATACATCTTTTTTAATATTTATTTATTATTGGATAGAGACCGAGAGGAATTGAGAGGGGAGGGGGAGACAGAGAGGGAGAGAGACAGAAAGACAACTGCAGCCCTGCTGCACCACTCATGAAGCTTTCCCCCTGCAGGTGGAGACCTGGGGCTTGAACCTGCATCCTTGCACACTGTAATGTGTGCACTTAACCAGGTGTGCCCCTGCCTGGCCTCTAAACACAAGAAATCTTTTAAAAAATGAAAACCCCATTGCTGTCCATCAGACTGCCTGCCCACCCTTCCTCCAACCTCTCACACCTTGCCCCTCTACTAACTCCAGAGCTCTTCTCAACACCCACTCAGAATGCCTCTTCAGTTCATGTATTTCCCTGCCAGTGAGAGGAACCAGATGTCCTGTGACTGTCAAATCCCCAGCTCTGGGTGTGGTCTGGAGTCCATTCTATCTGTAGGTGGAGGAGGTGACATCCGTGCTCAGCAAGCGAAGTTGGAGGAACTACAGCTCAAAGTAGAGGGCAGAGGTCACAGCCGACTTAAGGCCCTGGTCCACTCCAGGCTAGTAGACAGCTGGCCTATGTTACTGACACCCCCAGAGATCTGGAGAAGCTCCTTGGAATGTGGTGGCTGTCAGGAGCTCTTCCGGTGTCCTGAGCAATCCGTACAGTTAACCCAGCCCCTGATCCCTCCTACGCATTCCTCCTGCAGCTACTGTATCGAAGAATCTCTATCATGGCATTGATCCTTAGGAGTCCCCTAGGCTGCCAACTTTCAGAGCCCCTCTTGCCACGCCCCACTCAACTTCAGAACGACGGTCTGACAGGGTCAGCAACCAGGAAAATTCTCTTCAAGGAAGAAGAATTCTGGGAGTGGGTCTTGGCATCCTGAGCAGATCTAAATTGGAAACTCTGATTATTGTTTTCATTATGTACATGGTAATGATGCCGCGTAATCGGGGATGAACAGTCCCTGTTCCCAGGTTAGATACAGATGAACAGGAAATGAGGTGGACGAAGTTATGGGTCATCAAATACATAAAGTTTTAGGAAAAATTCTTAGTAATACTTACTCACCCCCTCTTATGAAATATGTTAAAACTCTACATAAAATACTATCTGCTAAGCCTATTACTCAGAAATGCATCACCCTCTAAAGCACGTCATTTCTGTGTAAAACCGCAAGGCCATCTAATCAAGAAATGAGCTTTACTTTCTGTTTCAGATATTGTTTATGTAAGACTGAAAGATATATAAACTCTAACTGGATGAATAAAAACTGAGCTCAGATTCCCCCTCCAGCAGAGTGTGGTGTTCTGTTCTCCCTACGCCGACTCCTGACCCACCAGGTGGTCGGTCGCCTTCAGAGTTCCCTGATCCTTCCTGCTGCTCTTCTGCTGGAGCGGCCCGTCGCACCCTCTCTCTCCTTCCCGGCCATATCCAAGGACTTCTGAACCTCAGCTTCCAGCATTCTGTTGAGCTCAGGCAGGTCAATGAGCTGGCATCTCTGCTCAGGCACCCCAGTCAGGGTTTCCACCAGCACCCTCTCTCACCCCCAGCTTCGACTTCCCACTGGCTAAACCAGTCTACACAGAAACAAGTGTTTTCTTTTTTTTTCTCTTATTTGCATCAGTATTTTATAACAAAGCAAGTGAAAATTAAGACAGCATGAATGACCTATTTGCCTATGCATGAGTAAAAATGATGCCAAGAGCATTTCTGCAAATATTGGTACAATTTCCTTTCCAGGTAGAATGACCATGCGATAGGTATAACTGATCTTTATAATAATACTATTCCCACAAATAGCATGTTTAGAATCTTGAAGTTATAAGGTTTACAAATGAACATTACCACAAGATAACACATTTTGTGTCTATTCTTTAATACTTCTTGTATTTATTCTTTAGTACTTGGCTTGCTTCACCAACCTAGTTGAACATACCACCTTTTTTTAAATGAGTAGATAAGATTAGTCATCATAACTGGTTTTCCTAATGTTGATATTACAAAAGTGATAGCTGCCTTACTGACATATCCCTAAAAATGCCTTAATAAAACTAATGCTAAATGAATGCAAGTTGAGGTTCTTTTGCTTATTTACTTTGAATTTCATACAAATCTGGTGTACTTGTGGAAGGGTGACAACTCAGGGACATAACACCTGTCCTAGTTTTCCATCAGGAAAAGTCAGCAAGGGAAAGTGAATAGGGCAGCCCACTTCACAAGAAGGGAGATCAGCACAGTTGACAAGAAATTGGGTACTGGCCTTCAGCACAATTTCAGGAGTATAATCACACATGGGAATGGGTGGTAAGGAGCAAAACTTCAGTTAAAACCAGTGACCCTAAGAACATGTTTCAGAAAACTGAGAAACGATACACGTCTCAACAAGTGCATTCACTGTAAACCATTAATCCCTCTCCCATAAATATGCATAAGCAATGACCCAGTCCTAGAGCATAAGAACTGAAATACAGGCTCAAAGAAATTATGAAACAGGAGCAAGAGATGAAGCCCTTAGAGTAGGGTACAGAACTTCAGTAAGAACTGAGAATGATAGGTAGGTATGAAGTGGCAGTGTGACGACAGAGTTCAGTCTGTAATGAAATCTGACCTGGAGACACAAGAAAAGCCCAGCTGTATGGAATAGAGCACCAAGCTGGAAACATGCATTTTGCAAAGATGCTTCAAGTTATGGGGAGAGTGAAGAATCACCTTGGGATCCAATGGGATTCAAATTCTGGCTCTGTTATCAGCCACTGGAACTAAGATCAGTTGTTCCATTTCTGTGAATTGACTTCCTTCTGGATACAAGACAGGGTTAATAATTCTCACCTCTCAAAACTGTTAAGGATATTAAGTGTCAGAACACATGTGAAGAAAGTATTGATTTCTACTGGGCTGTCAAAAAGTCGTGACAGGTTTTTCCGACAACCCAATATGTCTTCCCCTTCCCATCTACCAGTATCTGTTAACCTTTCACCAACAGAGTAGTACTTTCTTACAAAGTCACAGTGGATTTCTCTCCATGTGACTGATGTTGCCTCCCCTACTCTTGTGTGCTGTCCCTTTCCTTTCTACACATATTTTAAGGACTGAACAATATCACTTTATTATGTGACACTAGAGAGAGAGCCCAGGGTCTCATGCCTGTACCACAACACTGTTAAGTGGCATCCCAGAATCAACTTCTTCATAATTTTATTTTAGAAAGAGTGAAAGAAAAGGGGGAAAGGAAACTATAGCCAGAGAGATGGAAGGACACCACAGCACCACTCCATCACCTATGGTGCTCCCAGGTGGTACAAGGGATCAAACCCAGGACATTGTAAATGGCTAGTCATATACTAGGCCAGATAATAGTTATGTCCCAGTCCCATGAGCAGTATTCTTAAATCTTAAAAGTGAGTGGGGGCCAGATGGTAGCTCAACAGGTTAAGCACACATGGCACGAAGTGCAAGGACTGGCGGAAGGATCCCGGTTGGAGCCTCCAGTTCCCCACCTACAGGGGGGTCACTTTATGGGCGGTGAAGCAGGTCCAAGGTGTCTTTCTCTCCCTCCTATCTCGATTTCTCTCTGTCCTATCCAGCAACAACGACAGCAATAACAACAATTATAATGACAGAAACAATGATAAACAAGAGCAACAAAAGGGGAAAAATGGCCTCCAGGAGTAGTGGATTCGTCGTGCAGGCACTGAGCCCCAGAGATAACTCTGGAGGCAAACAAAAATGAGTATCTTTTGCTTGAAATAATATAACCACTAGATGAACAGAATGATATCTGGAAAAAAGATAAATTTGTAAGTCTAAAATTTGAAGGTCAAGGTAGTATCAATGTTCACAAAAGCTAGGAATCTTTCCTATCAAAAGCACACCCACTTCTTACTCTGCAACAGTGCTAAGTGGGAATGCAAACTAGTGCAACCCCTTTGGAAAACTGTATGGAGAGTCCTTAAGTAAATAAATATGGAAGTATCTTATGATCCAGCAATACCACACTTAGGCATTTATCCAAAGTATACAAAACATTAATTGGAAGGCACATATGCACCCAGTCTGCAGATGTCTTTCTCTCCCCCTCTCTGTCTTCTCTTCCTATCTCCATTTCTCTCTGTCCTATCCAACAACAACGACATCAATAACAACAACAACTACAACAATAAAACAACAAGGGCAACAAAAAGGGAATAAATAAATAAATATTTTTTAAATGTGTGGAGAACCACATAAGACTACATATTGCCAAAGCACTTCTAATAAAAAGGAAAAATATGGAGGTATCATGCTCCCCAACTTCAGTTTATACTACAAAGCAATAGTAATCAAAATAGCATGGTACTGGAATACAAATAGAGACTTGGATCAATGGAGCAAAATAAAAAGCCCAGAAATAAGCTCACACATATACAAATGCCTAATATATGATAAAGGGGCCCAAACCATTCAGTGGGGTAAAGAAGGTCTCTTCAACAAGTGGTGCTGGGAAAACTGGAGAGCCACATGTAGAAAAGTGAAACTAGACCACCACCTAACATCATTCTTCTTCTAGCGTTTGCCCTTCTTCCGTAGCCAGTCAACAGCGTCAAGTTGAGCCTGATGTCAAGTTTCGAGACCTTCTTTGAATCTGGAGAGGCGGCAGTCGTTGACTATGTGGGTCATAGTCTGTCTGGAGCCGCAGGGGCAGTTCGGGTCGTCTCTGGCTCCCCAGCGATGGAACATAGCGGCGCACCGGCCATGGCCTGTTCGATAGCGATTGAGGAGGGCCCAATCATAACGTGCTAGGTCAAAGCCGGGTTGACGCTTGCAGGGGTCTGTGATGAGGTGTTTGGTCTTGACCTCAGCTGACTGCCAACTCTGTTTCCAAGAGTCTGGAACAGAGAAGTTCAGTGTAGGCATAGGAGACCAGATTGGATGACGAGACGTCAAGCGTTGAACAGGGTGGGCGAAGATATCCGCGTATATTGGCAGGTCCGGTCGAGCGTAGATGTGGGAAATGAACTTAGATGATGCCGCATCCCGACGAATATCTGGCGGGACGATGTTGCTAAGAACTGGCAGCCATGGGACTGGGGTGGAACAGATGGTTCCAGAAATTATCCTCATGGAGGAATACAATTTGGAATTGACCAAGTGGACATGGGGGCTACGGAACCATACCGGGGCACAGTATTCTGTAGTGGAATAGCATAATGCCAGAGATGATGATCGTAGTGTGGAAGCGCTTGCGCCCCATGAGGAGCTGGCCAGTCTTGCAATGATGTTATTCCTCGCGCCCACCTTTGCTGCAGTTTTTATGAGATGTTCGTGAAATGACAGGGTGCGATCGAGAGTAACGCCAAGATAGACTGGCTGGGCTTCATGCCAGATTCTCGTATCGCCAAGCTGCACATTAAGCTCACGCGAGGCCGAGGCATGGTGTAGATGGAAAACAGATGATACCGTTTTTGCAGTGCTAGGGATTAGTCGCCATTTTTTACAGTCATCAGATATCAGAGACATGTCTTTCGTGAGTGTTTCCTCGAGGATGTCAAACTTGGATGCCTGAGTTGCACAGCAGATGTCATCGGCGTAGATGAACTTCCTTGAAGAAGTTTCTGGGAGGTTATTGATGTAAATATTAAATAGCGTAGGAGCCAGAACAGAGCCCTGGGGGAGGCCACTTGAGACAAGTCTCCATCTGCTAGACTTGTCACCCAGATGCACCCGGAATCTTCTGTTTTGGAGAAGAAACGATATAGTGTTGGCCACCCATGGAGGCAGGCATCTTGAGATCTTGACTAGGAGACCACGGTGCCAGACCGTGTCATAGGCTGCTGTGAGATCAACAAAGACAGCACCCGTCTTTAAATTCTTCTGGAATCCATTTTCAATGTAAGTTGAGAGGGACAGGGCTTGTTCACAGGTAGATCTTCCTGGGCGGAAACCAGCTTGGGCGAGTGATAGGAATTTCTCTGTAAGAGGAGAAATACGTGACAGAAGCAGCCTCTCAAGGAGTTTGAAACATCATATACCAATGTCAAATCAAAATGGATTAAAGATATAGATACTAGACCAAAAACTCTAAAATTTATAGAAGAAAATGTTAGTGGAACTTTGTAGACCTTCATATCAAATATGTACTCAGCCCCCTTGGCATGGAAAATGAAAACGAAAGTACATAAATGAGATTACATGAAACAAAAGCTTCTACACAAGGCACATTACACAAGGATAACCAGGCAACCCAGTAAATGAGAAAATATATTTGGACTCACACATCCAACAAGTAACTGATATCAAACATCTATACAGAAGTGGTACATATTTACAAAAGAATCAATTATAATCCAATTATAATGTGGACCAAAGAACTAAACAGTGTTCTAAAGATGAGAGAAGAGATACACATGGCCCACAAACACATGAATAAATGCTCCACTTCACTTATCATTAGAGAAATGTGAAGTAAAACTACACTGAAATAACATCTCACACTTAAGAGAATGGCTTGCATCAACAAACCCAGAAATGACAGGTGTTGGAGAGGTGACGGGGGGGGGAGGGGGGACTTAGCTACAGTGTTAGTGGGAATGCAAACTGGTGTAACCCCTTTGGAAGATTATATGGAGAGTCCTTAGACAAGTAAAACTGGGGGAGTTGGGCGGTAGCTCAGCGGGTTAAGCTCACATGGCACGAAGCGCAAGTACCTGTATAATGATCCCAGTTCGAGCCCCCAGCAGGGGGATCCTTCACAGGCAGTGAAGCAGGTCTGCAGGTGTCTATCTTTCTCTCCCCCTCTCTGTCTTCCCCTCCTCTCTCCATTTCTCTGTCCTATCTAACAATGATGACATCAACAACAAGAGCAATAATAATTACTACTACAACAACAACAACAAAACAAGGGCAACAAAAGGGAAAATAAATAAATAATTTTTAAAAAACAAGTAAAAATGGGAGTACCCTATGATTCTGTAATACCACACTTAAGCATTTATCCAGTGGACTCTCAAACACTAATTAGAAAAGACATGTGCACCCTATGTTCAAAGCTGCATTACTCACAATAGCGAGAGTGGAAGCAGCCTAAATGCTCATCATCAGATGACTGGCTAAAGAAATTATGGGATATATATTCCATGGAAAACTACCCTGCAATCAAGAAAGATGATATTGTGTCCTTTGGGATAAAAATGGATGCAATTGGAAGTGACTACGCTTAGTGAAATAAGTAAAGAGATGAAAGACAATTACTAGATGGCTTCACTCAGATGTGGAATCTAGAGATCTGATACACATGAACTTGGAAAAAAAAACAGAAGCAATCAAGCTGTTTCTAAGATTTGTGAGAACTATGGTGGTTATCTTTAGGACTTAGGGGGTGGGAATATAGAACTTCCTGTGGGTGCAGTGTGGAACCATACACTGTAATCTTACAATCTTGTAACCTACTATTAATCACAAATTAAAAAATTCAAATAAAAATTTAAAAATTGTACAACCTGCTCACATAGTTATTCCAAAAGACAAAAATTAAGTGACCCCTAAATAGATTCACCCTTTGAAATAGCTGAGCCTTAAAATATTGAAAAATAGAACCCTACATGGCAGAAGTGAAGAATGAAGGCTGCCAAGCTTATTACCAACCTGCCTTCTCGCCTTTTTATAGGTACAATAAACTCAAAGGTCTCAGGGAGAAACGAAAACTAAGAAAATTGAAAGTTACAACCTCAAGCCATTTCTATCAAATCACTTTTTTCCCAATTTTCTGCCTACACCCAGCCAACCCCTTCAATAAAGGGGAAACCCTGTTCTTTCAACCAGGTACAGTGGGTTGAAAACTCTCACAGAAGCTCTCCCTGTAAGAAGAAAAAAACCACAAATTGCCTGACTTGGTGAATATTCAGGCAGTCAATGGTAATCTGAAATCGCACCTCTGTTTCTTTATATTTAAACACATGAAAATGCACCTTAGGACAAAAATATATGTGATGTGCATTCTCATCTAAAATGCCAACCTCTCTATTGACTCATTCTCTTCCTGAAACCAGAATTAGGAATATCTGATTTAAATCACCTAATTTTCAATGTGATTCCTCACCAATTAGATGTATGTCCTTTTCATGAAGTTTTTCCATTTTTTAAAATTTATTTATTTATTCCTTTTCTTCTTGCCCTTGTTGTTTTTTATTGTTGTAGTTATTATTGATGCCATTGTTGTTGGATAGAACAGAGAGAAATGGAGAGAGGAGGGGAAGACAGAGAGGAGGAGAGAAAGACAGACACCTGCAGACCTGCT
Source organism: Erinaceus europaeus (assembly GCF_950295315.1). Taxonomy (NCBI): domain Eukaryota; kingdom Metazoa; phylum Chordata; class Mammalia; order Eulipotyphla; family Erinaceidae; genus Erinaceus; species Erinaceus europaeus. Next base: position 34,079,213 of record NC_080182.1, on the reverse strand, counting down.
TCACCGCCTGTGAAGCGACTCCCCTGCAGGTGGGGAGCCGGGGACTTGAACCAGGATCCTTAAACAGATCCTTGTGCTTTGGTTATCTTCTTTAGTCTCTCTTTTTTTTCTCCAAATTCCTCTGTTTTAGTCATCTATATGCCACATGTGAACAAAACCACACAGTAGTTGTTTTTTACCTCTTTACTTATTTCACTTAGCATAATTACCTCCAATTCCACTCATTTTTGTTCCAAATAATAAAATCTCATCTTTTTTGGTTGCAGCAGTCCTGGGTATATACTCAAATGACACAGAAGGAGAAATGTGGAGATACATACACTTCTGTGTTAATAGCTTCATCATTCACAATAGCCAGAAACAACCTAAATGCATTATGATAGATGACTGGATAAAGAAGTTATAGGCTATATATACAATAGCTATTGTAACTCTAATTTAAATTGATAGCAACCTACTTGACATATACACCACATATTGCAAAAAGACAGCTTCCATAGAATTTTCGATTGTTTAAGATGTCAGTCATCTAATATAGTAAGAAAATCTTATATAATAACTCTAGTGGCAAAAAGAGAGGGAGGGAGGAAGGAAAGAAGGAAGGAACGAAGGAAAGAAAGGAGAGAGAGAAAGGGGGACCAGGTGTTGACACACATGGTTGAGTGCACATATCACAGTGCATAAGGACCTGGGTTGAAGCCCCTGGTCCCCACCTGCAGAGAGAAAGCTTTGCAAGTGGTGAAACAGTACTGCAGTTGTGTCTCTGTCTTTCTCCCTATCACCCCCTCCCCTCTCAATTTCTGGCTGCTTTATCCAATAAATAAATAATGATAAATTTAAAAAGAGAGAAAGAAAGGATGAATTAGCATTGCTAAAATGTCCATCCTATCCAGAGCCATACACAGATTTGATGTAATCCCTATCTAGGTTCCACAAGATGTCTTCAAGAAGCTAGAACAAAAGCTACAAAAGTTTTTTCTGGAACCGGAAAATGGCCAAAGTTGCCAAAGCAATTCTGAAAGAGGAAGAGAGAAAAAAAAAAAAAAAAAGCCAAGAATGAGAGTATGACACTTCCTGACCTCAAATCATGCGACAGGGCTATTATAATCAAATCGGCCTAGTACTGAAACAAAAATAGACAGAAAGAGCAGTATAGCAGAACTGAAAACCCAGAAATAAACCCCTATACCTACAGACAACTAATCTTTAACAACAGAAACAAAACCATTAAATGGAGAAAGGAGAGTCTCTTCAACAAATGGTGCTGGGAAAACTAGGTCAAAATATGCAGAAGAATGAAGCCACCACCAAATATCACCTCCAAATGGACCAAAGAGAATGAGGGAGACAGACATCTGCAGCATTACTTCACCACTCAGGGATCTAAACCCTGTTCCCTTATGCATTGTAATATTTGCACTCCGGTGGGTATACCACCACACAGCCACTAATGGAAAAGATCTTTGCATACTACAAATCAAAGGGTTAATAACTAAAGTATTAATATATAAAGAACTCACAAAACCCAACAACAACAACAAACTCCATTAAAAAGTGTCAAGAAGACATGGGCAGAATAATAATCACCAAAGAAGGTATCAGATGGTCAGCAGACATATGAAACATGCTCAAAGTCACTGATGATCACAGAGATGCAAATGAAGGCTAACAAATGAAAAGATACCACTTTACTCCAGTGAGACTGTCATACATCAGCAAGGACAGAAACGAGTGCTGGCAAAGATGGGGGGGAGCCTTCTACACCGTGGTGGAAATATAAACTGGTTCAACCCCTGTGAGAAAAGTATCTGGAGACAGCTCAGAACTTTAGAAGTAGAGCTACCCTATGGCCCTGCAGTTTCTCTCCTGGAGATCTATCCAAAGGAAGCAAAGTCACACATCAAAAGAGATCTATGTACACCTCCGTAATGGCCCAAGCTTGGAGCAACCAGATGCCCAACAACAGAAGAGTGGTTTAAGAAAGCTGTGGGAGGCTGAGTGGAGGCGCGCCTGGTTGAGCACACATGTTACAGTGCACAAGGACCCAGGTTCGAGCCCCTGGTCCTCTCCTGTAGGGGGAAAGCTTCACAAGGGGTGAAGCAGTGCTGCAGGTGTCTGTCTCTCTCCCTGTCACCCCCTTCCCTCTCAGTTTCTGGCTGTCTCTATCCAATAAATAAATAAAGATAATAAAATTTTTTTAAGCTGTGGTATATGTACACAATGGAATAATCAGCTTTTTTTATTCCCCCCCCATAATAATCAGCTTTAAGGAATTATGAAATTCCCTCCTTTGCCTCATCTTGGATAGGACTTTAAAAAGTCATACTAAGTGAGACAAGCCAGAAAGATGAATATGCAGTGAACCCACTTATAGATGGAATTTTTAAAATGTGGGGGGGGAAAGAAAAAGAGAAAAACAGGTTTAAACTTGAACTAGGTATTGTCTATGGCTCCAAGACCAAGGATGAGGGTGGGATGACTAGAGGACAGATGTTAAGTTGGCTTTGGGACCCTAGTTCTCAATGGTTGGAGGAGCATCTGAATTGCTAGTGGGAGTGGTGTGTATACACCTATTACAGAAAGATAAGACACTGTACCCATGTGACAACATTTGCCTTGTAAACCATTATTTCCCTAATAAAACAAATTTTAAAACTATAACCTAAGTAAAAACAGTGACCAATTGAAAATTAACTGTAATGTTCAAGAGGGACTGTGGGTGTGATGAGCTGGAAGGTTTTCTCAAATGCTTTATCACTAACAGCTTTCGAAACCAGAAAAACAGAATGAGAAGAAATACAGTAACCTGTCTGCTTCAATAATTAATGAAGAAAACATAGTTGATGACTCAGAAACTTGTAGTGCAATTTTTTTATTACCACCAGGGTAATGAATCTACCACTACTGGGGCTTTTTTCCCCCTTTTTTTGTTTGTACTGGGGGATGAGGGTAGGGAGACAGAGACACCTGCAGACCTTGCTTCACTGACTCATGAAGCATCTCCCTGTAGGTGAGGAGTGAGGGCTCGAACCCAATGTACTCAACTGGGTGTTCCATTTACCAGCCCCTAAATGTCAATTTCATAATTGATATTTTCAATTATGATTTTATAGTTTATATATAATGCATAACTCATAAATACATAATTTTTATGATTATAATAATTTCCATTTCAACAGGGTTAAAGCCATAGAAGAGATAGAATACTGCTTGAAAATTCAAACTCTTAGGCTGGGGAAACAATGATTCTGCAAGAGACTTTCATGTCTGAGGCTCCAAGGTCACAGGTTCAGTCCTAAGCACCACCACTGAGTACCTGACGTGAGCAGCGCTTTGGTCCTTTTCTCTTGATCTCTGTATTTCTTTTTTTTTATTTCTTTATTGGGGAATTAATGTTTTACATTCAACAGTAAATACAATAGTTTGTACATGCATAACATTTCCCAGTTTGGATCTCTGTATTTCTATAACTCTCTCATTAAAATAAATAAAAATATTTCTTAAGAAAATAAAATTTAAGCACTTGCACAGAGACCAAACAGGCAAGTGCAAGTGCACAAACATCCCAGACTACAGGGGAGTAGCTCAGGGACAGAGTACATTCCTTGCATGCATGAGCTCCTGGGTTTGATTCCCAGTACTACATAAACTAATGAATTTTGCCGATAGAAGACAGCCACCAATCACTGCCCAATATCAGGTAATATCTTCTAGGTAAAGAAAAACTAGCCTCAGAGGGCCGGGTGGTAATGCACTAAATTGGTCAAAGACCCTGGTCCCACCCATATGGGGCAAGCTTCATACGAGTTGAAGCAGTGATGTAGGTATCTGTCTTCCTCTCCTCCCTCTTTTCATCTCCCTTCCCTCTCAATTTCTGTACCTATACAAAATTAATTGATTGATTAATTAATTAAAAGAAAAAATAGCCCCAGTGTTATCAAATTCTCTTAAATTTGTCACTGTTCTTTTCAAATACTTTACTTATTTATTTACTTATTTATAGGACAGAGACAGACAGAAATCGAGAAGGAAAGGGAAGCAGAGAAGGAGAGAGAGAAAGAGAGACACCTGCTCCACTACTCATGAAGCTTTCCCCCTGCAGGTGGAGACTGGGGACTTGAACTCAGGTCCCTGCACACTGTAATACATGCACTCAACTGGAAGCACCAAAACCTGGGCTGAGCTTATTGTTCTATTCATTCCGGAGAAGCTGAAAATGTATACCTTTGTGTGAAATCTCCCAACTTTATTTTTCAATTAAACAGGCTTTTTTTTTTCCTGTTGCCACTTTATTTGAGTAATGGTTTACAGTATGGTTGTTGACACATGGATATTCCAAGATGCCAAGGCTCTCTTTATCCCTCCTACATCTCACTCCCCCAGTATTCTACTTCAGTGCAGTACACTCCACTTAGTTCAACTTGTGCTCTGTGTTTTCCTGGTCTGTCCTTGTTTCTTCCTTGTTCTTTCTTTTTTTTCTTTTTATATTGCCACCAGGGTTATTGACGGGGCTTGGTGATGGCATTATAAATTCACCACTCCCAGCTGCCTTATTTTTTTTCATTTTATTTTATTGGATAGCACACAGAAATTGAGAGATGAGGACACAGCGAGGGAAAGAGACAGAAAGAAACCTGCAGCACTATTTCACTGCCTGTGAAGTGGCCTCCTAAAGGTGGGGACTGGGCCTGGGGACTTGAACCTGAGTTCTTGTGCATGCTAATATGTGCACTTACTGGGTGCACCATTGCCCAGTTCCCTCCCTTTTTTTTCATGCTTTCATCCCATCCTTTCTCCCTCCTTCCCCAGAGTCTTTTGCTTGGTGTAATACTCCACACCCAGCTCAAGTTTCAGTTTTCCCTAGTAGTCCTAAGCTCCACCTATGAGGCAATCAATCATACTTGTCTCTTTCTGGTTTATCTCATTCAACATGATACCTTCACGTTTCTTTTTTTATTTTATATTTGGTCTTTAATTAATAAATCTTCCTCAGCACCAAAAAAAAATCTGTGTTATCAGAGATGCTGAATTTGATTTAAGAGCATTTTTAAGAGCTATAGAAGGGCAGGCAACCTCCTGGATAAGGTGTCTTGTATCTTTTATCATTTTTATTGAGGGAGTATTGGTTTACAGTGCTGCCAATGACACACAAGTATAATTTCTCACCATCCTGTGAAATTCTCTGCAGAGTACTCTCACCCACAACCTAAGTCCCTCCACATCAACTTGCACCAGGACCCCATAGCTCTCATCAGCCCGTCCCCCTCCTTCCCAGATGTAAAAGTGTCCCTTTTCCCCACATCCTCTCCAGTATTTGTTGTTACTCTCTCACTGGTATAAAGTTCTATCTGGTAGTTGTTTTATTTGCATTTCTCTAATAATCAGTGACTTTGAGCACCTTCTTATGTGTCAAACAGACATTTTTTTCTTAGTTTCTTTATTGGGGGATTACTGGTTTACAGTCAACAGTAAAATACAATAGTTTGTACATGCGTAACATACCCACTAAATCCTCCTCTGTCATCATGTTCGAGGACCTGAACCCTCCCCCCCAACCCCAGAGTCTTCTGCTTTAATGCAGTACACCAACTCCAGTCCAAGCTCTGATTAGTGTTTTCCCTTCTGATCTTGTTTTTCAACTTCTGCCTATGAGTGCGATCACCCCATACTCACCCTTTTGTTTCTGACTTATCTCACTTAACACGGTATCTTTGAGCTCCATCCAAGATGGAGTAAAGAAGGTGAATTCACCATGAACCTGAGAGCTTGGAGCCTCAGGAATAAGAGTCTCTTTGCATAACCATTATGCCATATAGCCCTGTTCACATTATGTCTTTTGGTGAGGGGTTGGTCTGTTTAACTATTTAACTAAATGTAGTAACATTTAGTTTAGGATTCAGAGATGGATAAGAGGACAAGTAAATGAAAGAAAGAGTTATATTCCAGAGGAAGTCAGGCATTCTCTTATCTGAGAGAGAAGAGGAAAAAAGGGAAGACACTTAAAAGTAGTAAAATAGATATACATATATAGATAGATAGATTAGATATAGATATAGATAGACAGCTACAGAATTACCCTGTATCAGTGACCTTGGGAGAACTACTGCAGATTCCAATGGAGGGAATTGGACACAGAACTCTGGTGGTGGCAACCATATGGAATTACACCCCCTGTTATCTTACAATTCAGTAAATCAATATTAAATCACTAATAAAAAAATAAATTGTTTAAAAGAGTTGTGTTCAGTTTAAAAATGCAAACCCACCCCAATACATATGCAACCTAGCAGTTTAACATTACCTAAACACCGGCCTGTGCTCCATTACTGTCTAATGGGTTTAGAATGCGCAGACATGGGATCAGCTTGAACAGGAGTTGCATGTCCGAGTCTCTGGAGGACTTGTAAGGCTCTGTTAGCACATGGAGTATGCACATTTTCTGCTGGCTTGGGTGTCAACCATCTGCAGTAGAACAGGAGCTGTGATGTGTCTGCCAAGCTCATGATTACAGTCACAGCTCCACGCAAGAGCAATGCCAGAGTCAGCAGCGTGAAGGGCATCAGAGCTCCAGCCCGCTCAGGAAAGCCACTCTCATGGCTGCTTCCCCTTCCCATGTGAAAGGGGAGACCTGGATATCACACACAAACTTCCTTCCAAGGGCCCATGAGCAGTGCCTATGCTGTCAGTGACCAAACAGTAGTACGTACAGAAGGAGCTGGCAGGGACAGAAGCTGTCTGTCTGCATTTTGGTCTTAAAGTGGGAGCCAGTGAGAGCGCTCACATGGGTGGGCAACTGCTTGGCCATGCACCTCGCCCAGGCAAAAGCCTTGGCATGACATGGAAGAGCTATGGCCATGCGGGAAGCTTCAGAGCTAGCTCTCTCTCTCTCTCTCTTTCTCTCTCTCTCCCCCTCCCTCCCTTCTTCTCTTTCTTCATCTCTCACTATCTGAAAAGTCAGCTCAGAGTAGTGAAGTCCAAGCAATAACCAAATTAAAAAAAAAAGTGCTTAAGTATCCTACTCCATTTCTGTAAAGAATCTACACAAAGGGTCCGGGTGGTAGCATACCTGGTTGAGGGCACATGTCACAATGCATAAGGACCCAAGTTCAAGGCCCCAGCCCCCACCTGCAGGAGGAAAGCTTTGTGAGTGGTAAAACAGTGCTGCGGGTCACTCTCTGTGTTTCTCTCCCTCTCTACCTCCCCCTTCCTCTCAATTTCTGGCTATCTCTGTTCAATAAATAAAGATAATAAAAAAAATTAAGAATCTACACATTGTCCTTTTTAGAAGTTTTTTTAGTGATTTAACATTGTTTACAGAGTTCTATGGTTTTGGAAGTATCTCGTGCCCACACTTGGTGCATATAAGTTACCGCATCTCCCACCAAAGCTCTATGCTTCTCCCAGCCTATAACAACCCCATGACCATCTTATTACTCACATTTTACAAAAAAATTGTTTGAGTCTGGTTATCCTCTTTCTCTCTCTTTTCTTTCTATTGCAAGTTCCTTTGTTTTAGTCATCTATACTCTGCATATGAGCAAAGCCATCTAATAGTTGTTTTTTACCTCTTATCTCTCTTAGCATAACCACCTCCAATCCCACAGATTTTGTTCCAATGATACAGTCTCAACTTTTCTTACTGCATAGTAGTGCTCCTTCATATATATGTCCCACAATTTCTCTGTCCAGTCATCTGTCATTGAGCATTTGAGTTGCTTCCATGTTTTGGTTATTGTGAATAAAGCAGCGACATACACAGGGGTACATACATTGCTCTGAATGTGTGCTTCATGTCCTTGGAGCATATTCCTAGGAATGATGTGTAATGGTGGGTCATGGGTAACTCCAAACTGTTCAGGGGCTGTACTAGTTTGCATTCCCACCAATAGTGTAGCAAAGTTCCTTTCTCTCCACACCCTCCAAATAACAGTCATTTCCTGTACTACTGATGTGAGTCATTCTCACAGGTGTGAGGTATTTCATCATGGTCTTAATTTGCTTTTCTCTAATATTAAGTGATGTGGAGCATTTTCTCATATATATGTGATCCATCTGAATGTCTTCTTTATAGAATTATCTACTCAGATATTTTGCCCATGTTAACATTGTGTTGTTTCTTGTTTTATTGTTTATGAGTTTCTCTTATTTATAAACTTCCAATCTAAGTCCCTTGTCAGATGTGTAGTGTACAAATATCTTCTTTCACTTACTTTGTTGTCTTTTTATCTTTGGGGCAATTTATTTTGATGTGTAGAAGTTTTCAGTCTGATTTAATTCTATCTGTTTATTCTTTCTTTAATTTCTGAGGACCATGGGACTGAGTCTCCAAATACATCGCACATTTTATAGTTTCTGACCTAGTACTAGGTCTCTAGTCTACTTTGAATTGACGTTGATATATGGTGTTAACTGACTGTCCACTTTCATTCTTCCGCAAATGACAATCCAATTTTCCCAACATTATTTGTTAAAGAGGCTTTCTTTTTATACTGATGTACAAAATTATAAGATAACAGGGGTATAACTCCACACCTCTCCCACCACCAGAGCTCTGTGTTCTCATGACCTCCATTGGAAACTGCATGAGTTCTCCCAAGGTCACAGATATGGGTTGACTATTATTTCCATAACTATAACTCTGTGTGTGTGTGTGTGTGTGTGTGTGTGTGTGTGTGTGTGTGTATACATTTGTCCCCTTTTTTTTCCTATAGCCCTGCCTTGTCTTCCTTTCTAAGTCATACCTACTACTTCTGAATATCTTGCTGCCCCCCTTCTCCAGGTGCTGATGGAATTGGAGTTCAGAGCCCTCTGATCATCTTTCCCTAACATTTATTTACCTCTCTAGCAGTAGGGACCAAAATTCTTTATGGGGTGCAGAAGGTGGGAGTTCTGGCTTCTGAAATTGCTTTCTGCTGGACATGGGTGTTGTCACCCTGTTTACTTTCCCTTGAATGGTTTTGGAGCCTTTGGCATATGTTACATTTTCATATATGTGTGATTTTATTTCTGGACTTCCTATTCTGTTCCACTGGTCCCTCTTAAATTATTCTTAGGCTAGTTTTAGCCAGACTGCACCAGTATGTCCTGGCATGGGAACAAAGGGAATAAAAGCAAGCATCTAAGATGGTCTGCCTCTTTTTCTCAGAATGCTGCAAACTAACCACCTCTCCAATTTTATCCATGTACCCAGATGAGAAGCAAGAGATGATCATCTATGCCATTTCTCACTGAGTTAGACAGCTAAGCAGTGGGGTATCTGATATTGCTTTCCTAAACACTGCCCTTGAGGTGCCTGAAAGTATCCTTCCTTGGCCTGGTAGGGGAAACACACAGTTCAGCACAAACTCTAGAGTGTGATGTAGGAAGCTGAGTCCAACATAACAAAACTATCCTTCACAGCCTGTTATAAACACAATCTGCGGCGTTGGGATGTCCCAAACCAATCTGGCTCCCACTAGTGGCTTTCTTCCTGAAGTTCAGACCCTAACACTTGAATTATTTCTTTATGCACATTCTTCAGTAACAGATAAGCAGTTCAAAGGGGCCAAGGCAAAAACATAGGAAAATTGGCAATCATATAAAAAATCTATGACTATAATGCCAATTTCTGGAATGAATGGTACTCAAGGAAGGTCATCATAAAGCTCTCACTGCCCCCCTCAATCCTCGCTCTCTCTTTCTCTTTCTCTCATTCACAGTTCTTCCCTACCCTAGTTGGCTTCATTCTTATCCAAGTGGTAACCAAGACGGCTACCAACAACTTGAGGCTTATGTTCTATTTTACGGGTAACCCCAATGAAAATCTGGCTTGTCTTTTTTGTCTCTAATTCCACGCATGTCTATGCCCCACACTCAGTGACACTGATTCACTTCTGTCCCAGCAACCACCCTCATCACTCTCGTGCTCTCTCATTCAGTTCTCAGGCTGAGATGGCCTCAAGCTATTATTTGCTTATCTTTCTCATCGATAAACAGCCCACTCAAATACTCTGCTTTCTAGAGCATTCCATAGTCTTTATGAAATTCTCTAAGTTTGATTAAAAATATTGTGAATACACCTTTCTGGCTCTTATTTCAGCCTTCCTTGTATTATTAGAGATAGCTGAGTACCCTTCATGGTAAGATTTCTATCATTTTCTACATATTGTAACCACTTTCCCACCCTAAAGATTGCAACTGAATTATTTCCTTTGCATTATGTATTAAGTCACTGGTAGAAGACTCCCCTAGAAAGAAAGTAAAGGTGTTCCTGAAGAAACTATAGACAGGAAAACACACAGTAAATCTGAAGCATCATGGATATACAACTTTCTAGCAGTCTATCACTGATTCCCTTTTCCTAGTAGCAAGAGAGAAGGAAACTGCTTTTTGAAACCTACCAAATAAAGGAAAAGATCTAAAAATGAGACTGAGCTCACCTCTCTATGATCTGACTTCAGCAATTGTCTGAAAAGGGGAACAGAGTTAAAAATAAAGCTCTCACCCAAAAGGCAGGTAGGATTCAGCCCAGTAATTTCTGCTGAGCCGGCACCTTCCCAGAGTCACTTCACAGTGGTTTATACTGCTGTACAGTCCTCTGGGCTAGAGACTAAGCTAATTACTGAGTCTCTGGAAAGCAATACTGAGACTTTTAATACTAAAAAAAAAAAGTCACCAGAATTCATAGATTGTGTCTCTTCAAAATGCTAGCATTCTTTTCTTGTCATCAAGCATCAATAAATGTGGGAAAGGGATGTTTGAGGTGAAATGAAAATTCTGTAAGCCATAGATGTTTTTGTGATTTATAGCATCAGATACTCTCTAATAAAGGAAGTATCATAAGAAAAAGAGAAAAAAGCTACTTTATTTTTCCATAGATACAACTTGTAAATGTCTAATTCAGCTGCCCTTTAACTGTTTTATTAAAGTGCTTTTCTTCGGCAAGATATAGAACCCCATTTAGGTTTCCCATCAAGCATGATAAACAGAGTGATAAAATAGATACCATTATAAAGCACATCATCAGAAAGCTCATTGTAATTGGCAGGGTGTGTCAGGGAAGAAAACCATGACACCCAAAATAAAAGTTATACTTAACCAATATCAGCTATCATTACAGCAACAATTCTAGCATGCCTGACTCCACTCCCATCACAATTCTAACATGCCTGGCTCCGCTCTCACCAGTTAACATGTAGGGCAAAAGTGTATCCTCTAGCAAGAGCAGCTAAACCATGGTTTGCTTATCTGGCAAATATGATTGTATTCCTGCTTGTGTTTTCAAAGACTCTCCAAGCTGATTAACTTAAAGATAGTCCAGCTGAAGCATTAGCCCAGGGCTCACAAACTTGTGAGCCACACTTTTTGCCCTGGAGAGTTCATACAGTTATTCATGACAGTGAGCTCTGGTGTGGTTTGTCACATATTCTAGTAATAATCATTACTGTTCCTCCCCTATAAGTAATACTTTATAGTTTGAAAACATTTTTTCACAAATGATGTTATTTAAATTTGCACAATGGATCTCCCTGTTAATTGTCCTACAGCTTACTTAAGTAGCCCCCAAAGGTACACTATTTCATAAAAAAGACAAAAATATGGGCTTGAAAAATTACTCCTTTGGATGTCATTTTATTTTCATTTGGATATTAACTAGAAGGTTTTATATTCTTTTTACTAGTTTATTTTTTTAATTTTTATTTATAAAATGGAAATATTGACAAGGCCATAGGATAAGAAGGGTACAATTCCACACAATTCCCAACACCAGAACTCTGTATCCAATCCCCTCCCTTGAAAGCTTTCCTATTCTTTATCCCTCTGGGAATATAGACCCAGGATCGTTATGGGGTGCAGAAAGTGGAAGGTCTGGCTTCTGTAACTGCTCCCCTGCTGACCATGGGTGTTGACAGGTCGATCCATACTCCCAGCCTGTCTCTCTCTTTCCCTAGTGGGGGAAGAGGGGGCTCTGGGGAAGCGGGGCTCCAGGACACATTGGTGGAGTTATCTGCTCAGGGAAGTCAGGTTGGCATCATGGTAGCATCTGGAACCTGGTAGAAGAGTAATGAAGCTGGAGGGTTGACATTCTGCACCTGTTGTCTCTGGACTCAGTCCGAAGTGTAACATGCCGAGGTGGTACTGGTTGCATTGCTTAGGCTGGGATAAGCAGATGCAGTATCAGTTGGTATGAACTGAAAGAAGCATGCAGGAAAGTGAGCCCCACCCTAGAGGTTCCAGGACTGGGAGAAATATGGGCTTTATAGAGAAAGGGGACAGTTCCTGCTGTCTTAGGGTTTAAGTAGGCAATAGGTAGTTATTGCTATAAGCAAATTATTTGGCAATTGGGTTAATTTTGAAACTCTCATTGTTAGTATCTGCTGTATCATATAAGACCTCACTGTAGTTTATGTTTTTATGTTATTTACATATAGCTGTATCTTATAAAGTAACACCACCAGTTGCTTCTGTTCTCCCTGGTCTAAGCTTTTAGGAAATTTGATATTTCAAAGAACAAGTCATTATTATAAATGTATTAATAATTTGAGCCCACTGTTAAAATTCAATCTGATTACCACTTTTATTTTTATTTAATGTTTTATTTATAAAAAGGAAACATTGAATAAGCCATAGGATAAGAGGGATACAACATATAATCCATCAATAACACTGTTAGGCATTTATCCAAAGGACAAGAAAACACTAATTCAAAGGGACATATGTCCCTCCGTGTTCTTAGCTGCATTATTCACAACAGCCAAAGACTGGAAACAGCTTAGATACCTATCAACAGACAGGATAAAGTAATTGTGGGGTATATATTCAATAGAATAGGACAAAATGGATGGAACTAGAGGTGAGTATGCTTAGTGAAGCAAGGAAGTGAAAGATAACTACCAGATAGTTTTGTTCATATGTAGAATATAAAGAAATAAAACACACACAAACTTGAAAAAACAAGGAATCTAAGTCTCTAAGACTTTGTGAGAACTACAGTGGTTAGTATTGGGGGAGAGGAGGACATAAGGAGAGGGGCCCAGAACTCTGATGGTGGGTGTGGTTGAAAATTATAACTCTGTAATCATATAATCTTAAAAGCCAATTGTGAAATCATTATTAAAGAAATTCCTTGGAATTCTGTTTTCTATAAAACAAATAATTAAGTTAATTACTACATATTCTATAGGCCTCTGGATATCATAAGAAAAGTCAACAAAAAATGTTTTGTTGGAGAACAAAGTACTAAGAGTTTCTGTGATAATTATACTCTTCTTTATTCTCACTACACCACTGCTAGTTTAACTAGAATCTCACTGCCCTCTCTTGGTAGATGCTAAGATAACAGAAGTTGATTTCAAGGCACCTACTGGAATTTGGCTTCAGACATCGGGAAAATACTCTGAATCATGCCAGTAAAGGGATCTACTTAATGAGACAAGTGTAAATGTATACTATAATATATGAAAGGTAGCATTCTGTAGTTTTCAAGGTCGGTTTCCCTCCCCCCTCTTGCCTCCCCCTTTCCCCCGGCCAAGAGCCAACTCAGAGAAGGAAAATAACTTGTAAAAAGATTGTCAGATATTCTGGGGAGCAAAACTCTTTTCTGGAAAAAGAGTAAAGAAAGAGAAAAGATAAAGACTAAGCTGTCACACAGTTCCAACAAGGACCACCATCCACCCCACAGAGACTGTGATGCTTGCTGGATGATCCTTCAAAGTTATCTGTGGGACAAAACTTTTCCCAAAAGAGAAGCTGATACTGCCTTCTTCGCCTCTTACAAGCATGGCATTGGGCACTGGAGAAAAACCTCTGAAAGGAGATCCTTTGATTTAGGGTATTTTCTGAGGCAGCACCCTCAGAAATTGAAGACATAGACACAAATCCTAAAAAGAATTTGAGTGTCACATCACAGGGCCTGCTGTTGAGTGGTTCTATAATACCATTAAGAACTTTCCTGTTTCTTGGGCCTAGAGTGGTAGAGCACACAAGCCACAGGTGTGAAGATATGTGTCCAAGACCCTGGTTTCCACCTACAGGGGAACAGCCTCAGGAGTGGTTGGGTAGTGTTGGCTCTAGTCTCTCCTCTCTATTACTCTATCCAAAGTCTCTCTCCCTCTCTCTCTCCTTCTCTAGCTGTGATTATCACCCTCTATCAAAGAAAATGACCACTGGAAATGATAGAGTGATGCAGGTGCCGAACCCCAGAGATAAACCGGGTGGAATAAATGCTTTTTTATAATAAGAATTCTTGTTTCTTAATAAAAACCATAAAACTACTCTTATAATAATTATGGAAACCAAACATAATAAATATAGAAAAGGGTATAAAAAGCAGTTTGAAGATCAGAAGAGAAAACACAAGTAGAACCTGAACTAGAATTGGCATATTGCACCAAAGTAAAAGACTCTGGGGTGGTGGGGCAGGGGAGAATACAGATCCAAGAAGGATGACAGAGGACCTAAAGGGGGTTGTATTGTTATATGGAAAATTGAGAAATGTTATGCATGTACAAACTATTGTATTCACTGTCAAATGTAAAACATTGATTCCCCATAAAGAAATTTTTAAAAAGCAGTTTGTTATCATAGAAACTTGTAATTCTCATACTTGCAAAAAGAAATGAGAGTAGCTGCTACACAAAACTTAAAACAGAATTTGTAATGTTTGTTTAGTTTTTTTTTTTTTTTTGCTACCAGTGTTATTACTGCGGCTCTATTACTGCACAGAATCCATTGCTCCTAGAAGCCATTCTTTCCCTTTTTTATGTGATAGACAGAAATAAATTGATTAAAGAAGGTGGTATAGAGAAGAGAGACAACTGCAGTATTGCTTCCCCAGTAGTGAAGCACCCTGCATGTGGAGACTGGGGGCTTGAACCCAGATCCTTATGTGTGGTGATGTGTGTACCACCCAGCCCCTAAAGGAATTTTGTTTTGATTTGTTTGTTTTAATATATTTTATTTCTATTTTATTATTTATTAGCTAGAGGTAGGAAGGGGAGATGAAGGGCACACTTAGTTAAGTGCATATATTATCAAGTGCAAGGGCCCAGGTTCGAGCCCCGGCTCCCCACCTGCAGGGGAAACACTTCACAAGTGGTGAAGCAGGTCTGCAGGTGTTCATCTTTCTCTCCCTCTATCTCCTTGCCCTTTCTCATCTCTCTTATCTATTCTAATAAAAAAAATGGCTGCCAGAAGCAGTATTGTCACCAAGCCCCAGTGATAATCCTGGTGGTAATAATAATAGTAGTAGTCATAATAATAATAAGTAAAATAACAAACCAGTATGCATCTGTCAGAACATGTCAGATCAGTGGGTCTCTGAACAATGGTGCTAGTACTTAATTCATTTGGGGAAAGGCTCATCTTAACCCTAGACTCCTAACCAAGTGTTATAGGTGCTCCCCTAAGACATCTGGTAAGAGACCTGTCAGTCACACTACAAGCAAGCAAACTCCCAGGTCTACTCAATGTGCCCCCACAACCTCTTTCCCCACACTGACAAATGGAACTGCTCCTCTTCATTCATATTTACCAACAACTATACTTCAGAACACCACATTTCACTACTTTCCTCTGTAAGACTGCCCTAAATTCATTTTGGTTTGATTTCACCACAAGACGAAATAAATAAGGGAGGCAAAGGAAGATATAGAAATGAAAAGAGAAAAAAGATAAACTAAGCCAAACCTCTATATTTACCAAGGTATCCTTCATATATTATGTCATTTAGTTTTCTGTGAGGGAGGTGGTTATTTTTAGCTAATGAATGAGAAGTCTGAGGCTCAGAGGATTGAGCAATTCATCTGAAATCATGAGAGGACTGTATAAACCAAACAATACATGAATGCTACTACTACAAAAAATGACTGACTTTTTTGGAATTATGAAAGAAGACTCTGCGTCTATGAATAGTTATAGTACTGAGTCCCAGTTATAATCCTAGAGGCAAAATATATATATATATATATATATATGCAAGTTGATTTAAATGAATCAATAGTTTCAAAAAGACAAATGCTTAACTGATTTCTCTAGATATCATTATTTCATAAAATTCAACCATTATTTAACTATAAAAATGAGTGGGTTTGGGGAGTCGGGCGGTAGCACAGCGGGTTAAGCGCCTGTGGCGCAAAGCACAAGGATCAGCATAAGGATCCCGGTTCGAGGCCCCGGCTTCCCACCTGCAGGGGAGTCGCTTCACAGGCGGTGAAGCAGGTCTGCAGGTGTCTGTCTTTCTCTCCCCCTCTCTGTCTTCCCCTCCTCTTTCCATTTCTCTCTGTCCTATCCAACAACAACGACAACAATAGTAACCACAACAATAAAAACAAGGGCAACAAAAGGGAATAAATAAATAAATAAATATTTTTTAAAAAATGAGTGGTTTGGGGAGTCAGGCAGCAGCACAGCAGGTTAAGCGCATGTGGCGCAAAGCGCAAGGACTGGCGGAAGGATCCCGGTAGCCCCCGGCCCCCACCTGCAGGGGAGTCGATTCACAGGCGGTGAAGCAGGTCTGCAGGTGTCTATCTTTCTCTCTTTCTATCTTTATTCCCTTTTGTTGCCCTTGTTTTTATTGTTGTAGTTACTATTGTTGTCGTTGTTGTTGGATAGGACAGAGAGAAATGGAGAGAGGAGGGGAAGACAGAGAGGGGGAGAGAAAGACAGACACCTGAAGACCTATCTTTCTCTCCCCCTCTCTACCTTCTCTTCCTCTCTCCATTTCTCTCTGTCCTATCCAACAACAATAATAACTACAACAATAAAACAACAAGAGCAACAAAAGGGAATAAATAAATATTTTTAAATGAGTGGGTTTTGAGCATAAATAGAAATCAGCAGACCATTTCATCAACACTTTGTTTCCATTTAAGAAAGAAAGATGAGATAGAATATCAGACACATATTTTCAGAACTGGGAAATATCCCATAACCAATCTGCTCAGTCACATCTGATGTTCTGTGTGCAGTCTTGTTGTATCCCATAACCAGTCTGCTCAGTCATATCTAATGTTCTGTGTGCAGTCTTGTTGTATCCCATAACCAATCTGCTCAGTCACATCTGATGTTCTGTGTGCAGTCTTGTTGTATCCCGTAACCAGTCTGCTCAGTCACATCTGATGTTCTGTGTGCAGTCTTGTTGTATCCCGTAACCAGTCTGCTCAGTCACATCTGATGTTCTGTGTGCAGTCTTGTTGTATCCCGTAACCAGTCTGCTCAGTCACATGTGATGTTCTGTGTGCAGTCTTGTTGTATCCCGTAACCAATCTGCTCAGTCACATCTGATGTTCTGTGTGCAGTCTTGTTGTATCCCGTAACCAGTCTGCTCAGTCATATCTGATGTTCTGTGTGCAGTCTTGTTGTATCCCGTAACCAGTCTGCTCAGTCATATCTGATGTTCTGTGTGCAGTCTTGTTGTATCCCGTAACCAGTCTGCTCAGTCACATCTGATGTTCTGTGTGCAGTCTTGTTGTATCCCGTAACCAATCTGCTCAGTCATATCTGATGTTCTGTGTGCAGTCTTGTTGTATCCCGTAACCAGTCTGCTCAGTCATATCTAATGTTCTGTGTGCAGTCTTGTTGCATATGAAAATGGTTTCCTCAGTCCCCAGAAAAGACTCAGTATTTTTATCTGTATTTTTATCAAGTTCCTCAGGTGATACTAAACCACAGGCAGGTTTGAGGATCATACATATATTGAGGACCAACTACATTATTTAATAAATGAAAAAAAAGACTTAATTCAAAAATAAAAACAAAGCCAAAATACTCAAGATCCTTTACCAAAAGCCTGGTTTTTTTATTACATCATCAGTATACATCATAATTATATGAAAATAACATGCTTGGCATTAGTTAAGAACTATAACTCTTTTGATCTATAGCTCTTTTGAGCCTAGAAAACAAAACTGTCCAGAAGAAAACAAGAAGATATGTACTAACTAGAAGAAAAGAATACAGAATAAGAGTCAAAACAAAGACTCAGGCTTCACAAGTAAAGAAGGAAGTGGAGGGAAAGAAATAAAAGAAAAAAGACAGAGATGCTACTTAAATTAGTGAAGGAAAACAGACACATCTGAAAGGGAACTGAAAGGAAAAAAACTCATATTCCTTGGCTGGGTGGGAGCACACCCAGTTGAGTGCACATGTTACAATGTAGAAGGACCTGAGTTTGAGTCCCCAGTCCCCACCTGCAGGGGGGAAGCTTCACTAATGGTAAAGCCATGTTGCAGGTGTCTGTCGCTTTCCCTATCAACACCCCCTTCCCTCTCAATTTCTAGCTGTCTCTATCAAATAAATAAATAAAGGTAATAAAAATTTTGAAAAACTCACATTCTTTATTTTACATCCAGAAGAACTCAATAGAATGAACATAAACAAGAATGATTTCATAGTATTGTTTGTCTTGCATTCTCATTCAGCATAGTGACCTGAGGAAGGACAGTTAGATTGCAAAAAAAAAAAAAAAGTTATCAGAGTATGTCCACTAAATAATAGGACAATACCCGGATTACTGAGACCATTTCTAGGCAAGTAACTTTAAGCAGTTTTAAGATGCTGATGTGGTGATGTAATCACCACTGTCACTGTGCCAGAGACAAAAGGATAAAAACTTGCTTCCTGTTTGGTAGAAACCAAATTAGCTTGAAGAGACCTGAGAGTAAGTTGACAAGCTGGAAAATGACTAGTAATCAGGGGAAGGACTGACAAAAAAAAAATCAATATACATTGGCTGTTGTCTTTATTGGAACACTAATATATGCTAGGCCAGTGCTATTCACTCAGAGTGGGTTATGAATCCACTAGTTTCATACTCTTACTGGTTCCTGACAGAAGTGTGGAAGATAACTAGCAGTATTTAGGAACTTCTCATGCAGTCTGGCATTCCCACAACACTTAAGCATGGAATCAGTGGATTTGTTTTGATAACCAAGGCATAAACAAGTTTGGAGGCTGTCAAACTCATGCAGGGTGCAGCAGGAGGCATAAACTGCTTACTGCGAGACACAATAAGATCAGAAGCAATGTGGCACTTTTTCAGGTTAGTCTGTAGTCTCTAACCCAAAAGTGAAAGAAAAAACACACACTTTTTTTTTCTTTTCCTCCTCCAGGATTATTGCTGGGCTCGGTGCCTGCACCATGAATCCACCGCTCCTGGAGGCCATTTTTTTCCCCCTTTTGTTGCCTTGTTGTAGCTTCGTTGTGGTTATTATTATTGCCCTTGTTGACGCAATTCGTTGTTGGATAGGACAGAGAGAAATGGAGAGAGGAGGGGAAGACAGAGAAGGGGAGAGAAAGATAGACACCTGCAGACCTGCTTCACCGCCTGTGAAGCGACTCCCCTGCAGGTGGGGAGCCGGGGGCTCGAACCGGGATCCTTACGCCGGTCCCTGCGCTTTGCGCCACATGCGCTTAACCCACTGCGCCACCGCCCGACCCCCTAAAAACACACACTTTTAAAATTTATTATTTTTACTCCCATCATTGTTTTTACATTTTACTCCCAAGATTGTTTTTTATTTATACATTTAATATTATAAGTGAAATTAAAATTATTCTATCCTCACTCTACTTTTTAAAAGATTTCTTTAACTAATGAGAAAGGGAAACAGAGTACCAGTCAAGCACACTGAAATACCAGGGATAAAATTTAGGACCTCTCTGGAACATGATGGCAGAGGAGGACCTAGTGGGGGTTGTATTGTTATATGGAAATGTTATATATGTACAACTATTGTATTTTACTGTCAACTGTAAAGCATTAATCTCCCAATAAAGAAAAAAATTAGTAAAAGGAATTGATATCTGGATTTCAACTTCTTCTAACTTAGTCTTTGCACAGAGGAATGCCACTGACTTTTGTATGTTAATTTTGTAGCCTTACTATATTGCCTGGTAATTTCCAAGAGTTTCCTGCTGTGTTCTTTAGGTTTCTCTATGTATACTATCATGTCATCTGCAAATAGTAAGATTTTGACTTCTCCTCTTGCAATCTGTATCCCTTTAATTCCTTTTCTCTTGCCTGATTGCTATGGCAAGAACTTCCAACACTATGTCGAATAGTAATAGTTATAGTGGGCAGCCCTGATCTAAGGGGGAATGTTCTCAGTTTTTCTGCTTCTTCTTAATGGTTTTCAAAGTGGTCCTAGAACAGCACAGTGGATCAAGCACTGAACTCTCAAGCATGAAGTATTGAGTTTGGTTCCTTACATCACCTGTGTCAGTGTTGCTCTGGTTCTCAAAGTGGCATTCTTCCCTATTTTTCCAGCCTACCTGGTACCCTGTATAACCCATAATTTCATGTCCACTGACAGAAAATTGATCTGATTCTCACTTCATCTGATTCTGTCAATAATTCATTTGAACTTAATATTCATTAAGTTCAAAGTAGAATTCTAAGACAAAACTCATAGGTAACCCAGCACTTACAAGTGCTTCAAAATAGAATCATCATGTTCCTGAACCGTATCATTGAGCAGGTCAATATTCTTAAACACAGTCAACCAAAATTGAGAATTTCCTTGGGGTCTTCTTTTTCTTCATCTTGCTTCTTTTTTAATATAATACTTTATTTTTTATTTTTATATATTTATTATTGAATAGAGACAGAGAGGATTGGGAGGAGGGGGGATACGGAGAGGGAGAGAGACATCTGCAGCCCTACTTCACTGCGTGTGATGCTTCCCCCCTCCCCTGCAGGTGGGCACCAGGGGCTTTAACCTAGGTCCCTGTGTACTGTAATGTGTGCGCTTAACCAGGTGCACCACTGCCTGGCCCACTTCATCTTGTTTCTCATCTTCAATCTTGGCTCCTTTCTGCTCCTCCAAAATTTCATTTTCTTCACCTAGTTTCCATTCACATTCTCCTTCTTATCAAATAGAGGTTAACAGAGTTCAGCATACATTATTTCAAGATCATGAACTCCTTTGGAGAATTTGGCTTCTATCTATGCACATTTAACTTGAAATTTTTTGAGTCATCTTTTAAGCACCCCAGGAAAGAGGTGGCTAGTGCAGGGAGCCAGGTATCCAGAGCTGTACAGGTGTCAGTGGCACAAGCAGATGGCACTAAAAAAAGGCTCTTTGACACCATCTTAAAAAACACTTTAGAGTTCTTAAAGTTACACTCTTTAAAGGATGAAGTTCAACTATAATAAAAATTATCTGCAGGGGCTGGCATATAGCTCACTCAGTGGAATACACACTCCCATGCACAAAGATGCAGGTTCAGGTCTTTACCATTACATGAGAGCAGTGGAACAGCATGAATTCCGGGAGTCCGGCAGTGGCGCAGTGGGTTAAGCACACGTGGCGCAAAGCGCAAGGACCGGCATAAGGATTCCGGTTCAAGCCCCCAGCTCGGCTCCCCACCTGCAGGGGAGTCGCTTCACAGGCGGTGAAGCAGGTCTGCAGGTGTCTTATCTTTCTCTCCCCCTCTCTGTCTTACCCTACTCCATTTCTCACTGTCCTATCCAACAACAACATCAATAACCACAACAATGTTAAACTACAAGGGCAACAAAAAGGGAAAATAAATAAATATTTTTTAAAAATTAAAAAAAAAATTCCACAGGAACAGTGGAATCATGCAAAGTGTGAAGCCCTGATGTCTATGTCTGTGTCTGTGTGCACACTGACAATAGCCACTTGTAAAACAAAACAATTTCACAAGGTGTTCTACAAATACAGTACTAGCAGAATCAAGGATTGAGTCAAGAGCATCTCAGATTTAGGAGAGTTCTATCTGATTGACCTATTTGATTTACTTAACTTATATTTACTCTATATGAGAGACCTGTGAGAATGCAAGATACAAAGACAAAATGCTTAGTCTCAAGTAGTTCAGAGTCTAGAGGTACTTACCATAAAGTACTTAACTTAAAATGTGTAATAAAGCAAGATAATCTAAAAAAGAAAAGACTAATGGTCACAGAGACAAGGATTACTTCCTCCTTACATGGAGTAAGTCCAGGAAAGCTTTATAGACAAAAGTGACTTTGAGTTGAAAATTTAGGAGGTTTCCTGAGGGTGCCTTACAACATTTGTCACTTATCATCCAAAAAGCAGAAGTTTACCCAATGTGTTGGCAGCGTCAATAACTGAAATATTAATTCCAGGTATCTCTCCTAGCTTCCGGTATTTCCTTGTCTTGCCGAGCCACTAATTCAATCTTGAAGTGTGTGTGTGTGTGTGTGTGTGTGTGTGTGTGTGTGTGTGTGTGTGTGCGCGCGTGTCCATATTTCACCTTTTAAATGGCACCACTTTGCATTAAAATCCACTCTAAAAACCCATTTTAATGGGATCTGAAGAGTCAGACCATCCTGAAGGCAGTGGATCTCACATTAAGTAGACTCTACTTCCAAATTAAGTCACATTCATAGGTATTGCAAGACTAAGAGGTCAACATTCCTGGGCAAGGGGAGCCATTCAACCCATAATAGCTTGTCAAGTGGAATGGGAATGGGAACTGTGGAAGAAGAGGAGAAATTGCATAAAACAGGGCTGGGCCAGTAGGAAGACCCTTGGTCACAAAAAGTGTCACGTCTTTTGGTTTTTCTTATTGTTTTCAAAGATTTATTAGTACACTTTCATCAGAGAGAAAGGACCAAGATACTGCTCAATGCACATATGGTGGTGCTGCAGGGGTAGAAGGTGGGGGATTGAACCTGAGCCTTCTGGGGTCTGAGGTATGAAAGTCTGGAGCACAACCACAAGCCCTCTGAAGTCTACCTCCTGTGCAATCTCAAATTGTATTATCTGGCTATTGTAATCCAAACTGCTTGGTACTGACACACTGACCAGTGGAATAGAACTGAGAGTTCAGAAATAAGCCCCATACCTATAGATATCTAATCTTTGGCAAATGTGCCCAGACAATTAAATGGGGAAAGGAGAGTCTCTTCAACAAATAGTGTTGGAAAAACTGCGTTGAAACATGCAGAAGAATGAAACTGAAACACTACATTTCACCAAACACAAAAGTAAATACCAAATGGATCAAGGACTTGGATGTTAGACCAGAAGCTATCAAATACTTACAGGAAAATATTGGCAGAACTCTTTTCCATCTAAAGTTTAAAAAGCATCTTAAAAGACTCCACATGGCTTAAACAGATAAAGTCTCTTAACAAGGGGGGGGGAGGAGAATAACAATACCTGTTACTTTGTTGAACTGCTAATCTACATGAAACAAAGAAATCAATGTACTTATCTAATCATAGAAAGAAATTCGGTGAGGGGGAAAATAAATATAAGAAAGAGATTCTACTCAAATGAGTGAGAGAGCGTGAGCTTTGTTAATAGTTTTACCAGGGGGGCGGGTGGTGGCGTACCTAGTTGAGTGCACATATTTTAATAGTTTTCCCAACAAAGTACTTGGGGCTACTATTAAGATACAATATCAACAATGTAGAGCCTTGTTTGTTTGTTTAATGGAAAAACATACAAAGGAAAGAATATAAAGTAAATACACTGATAGTGCTATATAATTTCTACAGTCATTAATTAGAAAAGTCAGTTCATAAAGACCTCTTACAATTTCTCTCCTCCTCAAATCATCCCTTATCAGAGAAAAAAAATTATAGAGCTACTTGGTACTGGTACTGAGACCAGGAAAAAAAACCCTTATGGCAACATGAATGGCTCTCAAACCACAGTTATTATACTACTTCAAGCCTCTTTTTACTAAATAGCACCTACAGCGACAATAATGACACCTACAATGGAGTAAAAAGCTAGAGAACTGCTGCTCCGGCAATTCTCATTTTGAGAAAGATCTTAAAAGAAAATCTCACTTAAAACTTAAAGATTTTTATAAGCATTTCTCTTGGAAAAAGATGCCTGCTTTTTGTCCTGCGTTAATTATTTATTCTTCTCTTCCACAACTGCTTTTGGAAACATAATATCTCCAAGCGTACAATAAAACAAGAACTCCAAAAAATGTCTTTTTTGACTGGAGGTTCTACCCAATGAAAAATTATTTTTGTAGGAAACTGCTGTCTGAGCTATTTTTACTGTTCTACTAAAGACCCAATCTGCAAGTCCATACCACACCTCTCTATTCTGCAGACAAAATGAACTAGATACCTGCCTCTCTTTCTCAGAGTGCACATTATGCCATTTTAGGATCTTAGACTGCAGGCCTGAAATTAATTCGTGCTCTGCATTTGATGCCTTTCCTTGAAGATCTTTACTCTCTTGTAGAGACGAAAACTGCTAAGGAGAGGAAGGCTTGCAAATCTACTATAAGCTTGTTCCTTTTAGAGATCTCTTAACAAAAATCTCCCCCAGATTCAACTTCTGAAAGCAACAGTGAATTCTATAAAACTGTAGAAAATAAATGCCCACATGCCTACTTGGCATCAAGTCTCTGGTCCCCACTTGCAGAGGGGGAAACTTCACAAGCTGTGAAGCAGGTCTGTGGGTGTCTCTCTTTCTCTCTCCCCCTTCCTCTCAATTAATCTCTGTCTCTATCCAATAAATAAAAAATAAAATAAGACGATGAATCCTAATGGACCACTACTACTACTAAGAGGTAAGAAAGATTTGCAGAGGTCAGGCAGTAGCACACTAGGTAAAGAGTACACATTACTATGCACAAAGACCTGGGTTCAAGCCCCCGGTCACCACTTTAGTGGGAGATGCTTCACAAGCAGAGAAACAGTGCAGCAAGTGTCTCATTCTCTCTCCTTCTGTATCTCCCCCTTCCCTCCTAATTTCTCTCTGTTCTTATACAAAAAAGAGAGGAGAGGGAAGAAGAGAAGAGAGAGGAGGGGAAGGGAGTGGAGGGAAGGAGAGGGGACAGGAGGGGAAGAAATTAATATTGCCATCTAGAGCGATGGATTTGTCATACAAGTACCACGCACCAGCAACACCTAGTGGCAATAAAAAAATCATTTAAAAATTTCTTTGCTGGGAAATTGTGCGGATGCAGTCACATCCGCCATGTTGTGCCCTCAGGGCATTGTCGATTCCCCGCGATAGTTGGAGTGCTTTGGTTACTCCTCATCCTTCCCATTCTCACGAGAGTTATTATCCTGCCCCCTGGAGTGCTATGGTTACTCCTCCCCTTCCCATTCTCTCGAGAGCTATTCCCATAAAAGCCCTCCTTCTTCCGCCCCTTTCTCTCTTGCCCGCCTTTCACTTCGGTGATTAGACGCAGGGAAGGTTGCTGAGTGAGGCGGCCAGTTTTGCTACCTCCACGTGTCTCAAACTGCTGCTCCCTCACCCAACTCTGAGGTACCAGTGCAAATAAAGGATTGAGTTCCCTTTCTGCTTCAAACCTTTTTCTGCACCCCACTGCCGCAAGTGACATTTCTTGTTTAAACTTAAATATTTGGGGGCTGAGCTGTAGTACACAGGGTTAAGTGCACATAGTATGAAGTACAAAGACCCACAGGGAGCCCAGGTCAAGCCCCTAGCTCCCCAACTGCAGTGGAGTCACTACACAAGCAGTGAAGCAGGTCTGTAGGTGTCTATCTCTCCCCTTCTCTATCTTTCCCTCCCCTCTCAATTTCTCCCTGTCCTAGCCAATAAGATTGAAAAAAAAATAGCCAACAAGACCAGTAGATTCATAGTGCTGGCACCCAGCCTTAGCAATAACCCGAGAGGCAAAAAAATTAAATGTTTGCAACATTCATTTGTTAGTCCACATCAAGAATATACCACACAATCTTAACAAGATACCATCAGAATATCTCTAGTTGAACCAAGAAGAACTACAAAATCTAAATGCACCAATCACAGACAAGGAAATTGAAACCGTTATTAAGAACCTCCCCAACAACAAAAGTCCTGGACCAGATGGCTTCACAAATGAATTCTACAAAACTTTCAGGAAACAGTTAGTACCCATACTTCTTAAGCTTTTCCATAAGATTGAAGAAACAGGAATACTCCCTTCCACCCTCTATGAAGTCAACATCACCCTGATACCAAAAGCTGATAGGGACAGAACAAAAAAGGAAAACTACAGACCAATATCTCTGATGAACATAGATGCCAAAATATTAAACAAGATCTTGGCCAACCGGATACAGCAACATATCAAAAAGACTGTTCATCACAACCAAGTGGGATTCATCCCAGGAATGCAAGGCTGGTTCAACATCCGTAAGTCAATCAATGTCATTCACCACATCAATAAAAGCAAAGCCAAAAACCACATGATTATCTCAATAGATGCAGAGAGAGCCTTTGACAAAATCCAACACCCATTCATGCTCAAAACTCTACAAAAAATGGGAATAGATGGGAAATTCCTCAAGATAGTGGAGTCTATATATAGCAAACCTACAGTCAACATCATACTCAATGGACAGAAGCTGAAAGCATTCCCCCTCAGATCGGGGACTAGACAGGGCTGTCCACTGTCACTGTTACTCTTCAACATAGTATTGGAAGTTCTTGCCATAGCAACCAGGCAAGAGAAAGGAATCAAAGGAATACAGATTGGAAGGGAAGAAGTCAAGCTCTCACTATTTGCAGATGATATGATAGTATACATAGAAAAACCTAAAGAATCCAGCAGAAAACTACTGGAACTTATTAGGCAATATAGCAAGGTATCAGGCTACAAAATCAATGTACAAACATCAGTGACATTTCTTTATGAAAATACTAAATCTAAGGAAGAAGACATCCAGAAATCCCTCCCATTTACTGTTTCAGCAAAATCAATCAAATACCTAGGAATAAAGTTGACCAAAGAAGTGAAAGACTTGTATTCTGAAAACTATGAGTCGCTACTCAAGGAAATAGAAACTGATACCAAGAAATGGAAAGATATCCCATGCTCATGGATTGGAAGAATAAATATCATAAAAATGAATATTCTCCCCAGAGCCATATACAAATTTAATGCAATACCCATCAAAGTTCCACCAAGCTTCTTTAAGAGAATAGAACAAACACTACAATCATTTATCTGGAACATGAAAACACCTAGAATTGCCAAAACCATCTTAAGGAAAAGAAACAGAAATGGAGGCATCACACTCCCAGACCTTAAACTATATTATAAAGCCATCATCATCAAAACAGCATGGTACTGGAACAAAAATAGGCACACAGACCAGTGGAACATAATTGAAAGCCCAGAAATAAATCCCCACACCTATGGACATCTAATCTTTGATACGGGAGCCCAAAGGATTAAATGGAAAAAGGAGGCTCTCTTCAATAAATGATGCTGGGAAAACTGGGTTGTAACATGCAGAAGAATGAAACTGAACCACTTTATCTCACCAGAAACAAAAATCAATTCCAAATGGATCAAATACCTAGATGTCAGACCAGAAACAATCAAATACTTAGAAAAAAACATTGGTAAACAATTTCCCACCTACACCTCAAGGACATCTTTGATGAATCAAACCCAATTGCAAGGAAGACTAAAGCAGAAACAAACCAATGGGACTACATCTAATTGAAAAGCTTCTGCACATCCAAAGAAACTATTAAACAAACCAAGAGATCCCTCACAGAATAGGAGAAGATCTTCACATGCCAGACATCAGACAAGAAACTAATCACCAAAATATATCAAGAGCTCAGCAAACTTAGGACCAAAAAAGCAAATGATCCCATCCAAAAATGGGCAGAGGATATGAACAAAAGATTCACTACAGAGGAGACCCAAAAGGCTAACAAACATATGAAAAACTGCTCTAGGTTACTGATTGTCAGAAAAATGCAAATTAAGACAACATTAAGATACCACCTCATTCCTGGAAGAATGGCATACATCAAAAAGGACAGCAGCAACAAATGCTGGAGAGGTTGTGGGGACAGAGGAACTCTTTTACATTGCTGGGGGGGTGTAAATTGGTACAGCCTCTGTGGAGAGCAGTCTGGAAAACTCTCAGAAGGCTAGACATGGACCTTCCATATGATCCAGTAATTCCTCTCCTGGGGTTATACCCCAAGGATTCCATAACACCCAACCAAAAAGAGGTGTGTACTCCTATGTTCATAGCAGCACAATTCATAATAGCTAAAACCTGGAAGCAACCCAGGTGCCCAACAACAGATGAGTGGCTGAGAAAGCTGTGGTATATATACACAGTGGAATACTATGCAGCTATCAAGAACAATGAACCCACCTTCACTGATCCATCTTGGACAGAGCTAGAAGGAATTATGTTAAGTGAGCTAAGTCAGAAAGATAAAGATGAGTATGGGATGATCCCACTCATCAACAGAAGTTGAGGAAGAAAATCTGAAAGGGAAACTAAAAGCAGGACCTGACCAAATTGTAAGTAGGGCACCAAAGTAAAAACCCTGTGGTGAGGGGTAGACATGCAGCTTCCTGGGACAGTGGGGGGTGGGAGTGGGCGGGAGGGATGGGTCACAGTCTTTTGGTGGTGGGAATGGTGTTTATGTATACTCCTAGTAAAATGTAGTCATATAAATCACTAGTTAATTAATACGAGAGGGGGAAAATTAATTGTATGTCTCGAAGTTTTTCAAAACACAAACTGAATCTTTTTAATATATAGGCTGTGTAATTGATATGCAGACTCTCTCAAAAGCCTAGACCAAGTAGATCAGAAGCAACCAATAGCACAGCTATATACAAGATACTGGGTACTGTACAGCAAACCCTAACAAAAGGACTTTTCAAAGTTAACCCAATTACCAAACAATGTGATGATAACATTAACTATCGATTGTCTTTTTGAACCCTAAGACAGCAGGAACCTCACATCTCCACTATAGAGCCTCTACTTCCCCCAGTCCTGGAACCCTTGGATAGGGCCCACTTTCCCGTATGCCT
This sequence comes from Erinaceus europaeus, assembly GCF_950295315.1. Lineage (NCBI taxonomy): Eukaryota > Metazoa > Chordata > Mammalia > Eulipotyphla > Erinaceidae > Erinaceus > Erinaceus europaeus. The sequence goes on along the minus strand of NC_080182.1, from coordinate 34,050,461 downwards.
CTCCCAATCCATATCAAATAATATTGCATCTGCCAATCACAACCTAACCAACACAACGATTGCCACCTCAACATGCTTCACTTCAGACTGTGTCCAGAGACTTCATGTGTGGAATGACAACTCTTCAGCTTCATTACTCAGGTGAGACCTTTCCTTTCATAGTATACTCTAATTCCATCTCAGGTGGTTCACTTTCTTTTTTTTCTTTTTTTTCTTTTAACCAGCTCTGGCTTATGGTGGTGTGGGGGATTGAACCTGGGACTTTGGAGCCTCAGGCATGAGAGTCTGTTTGTATAACCATTATGCTATCTACCCTCCGCATTATTTATTTATTTTTAATAGTAACCTTTAAAATTTTATTTTACTTAATTGGTAATCCCTCTTTGATAGAACAGAGAGAAATTGAAGGGGCTGAGCAGTGGCCCACCTGGTTGAGCACACATGTTACAATGTGCCAGGACCCAGGTTCGAGCCCCCAGTCCTCACCTTCAGGGGGACATCTTTGAAAGTGGTAAGGCAGTGTTGTAGGTGTCTTTCTCCCTCCCTTTCTTTTTTTTTTTTTCACTTTCTAACAAAGTCCCAAAACCTAGATATACACCAGTTTCAGTGAGAGAGAGCATATGTTCACACGTATCCATAAACTACTGCAAAATATATACCTGAAAGCAGAAGTACACTAGAGTTTGCAGTGAGTACCCCCCTAACACTTCCTCTCTACTATTCCAAGCTTTGGGTCCATGATTGCTCAACAAGACCCCACCAATGTGTCCTGGAGCTCCACTTCCCCAGAGACCCACTCTACTAGGGAAAGAGAGAGGCAGACTGGGAGTATGGACTGACCAGTCAACGGCCATGTTCAGTGGTGAAGCAATTACAGAAGCCAGACCTTCTACCTTCTGCAACCCACAATGACCCTGGGTCCATGCTTCCAGAGGGATAGAGAATGGGAAAGCTATGGGGGGGGTGGGATATGGAGATTGGGTGGTGGGAATTGTGTGGAATTGTACCCCTCCTACCCTATGGTTTTGTTAATTAATCCTTTCTTAAAGAATAAAAAAGAAGGGAATCGGGCTGTAGCGCAGCGGTGTTAAGCACAGGTGGCGCAAAGCACAAGGACTGGCATAAGGATCCCGGTTCGAACCCCGGCTCCCCACCTGCAGGGGAGTCGCTTCACAGGCGGTGAAGCAGGTCTGCAGGTGTCTATCTTTCTCTCCCCCTCTCTGTCTTCCCCTCCTCTCTCCGTTTCTCTCTGTCCTATCCAACAACGACGACAACAACAATAATAACTACAACAATAAAACAACAAGGGCAACAAAAGGGAATAAATAAATAAAATAAAATATTTTTAAAAAAAAATTTTTAAAAAGACTCTTTAAGAATAAAAAAGAAAAAAGAATATCTCTAGTTTATTATATTCATAAAATGCATAGTTACTTTTATTTCAAAATTTCATTTTCTTTTGGTTTAACCATCAATGTACTATAGCTGCTATGTTAGTAATAACTTACAACTGTTTAGTATTTATAAATGCAAGACTTTTCAACAAAATACTAAAAACAAGTACTCAGAATAAAAACACTATAAAGTTAGGATGGCTTCTTAATATTACTTTTCAATGTTACAGACATGAATTTTCTAGATCTTCAGGAAAACAAAACAGAATCCATATGAATAAAGAACCAAGACTAGTAACATACTACAAAACTATACAAAGAAATAACAGACTAGAGTGGTATCTTTTTAACAATGACTCTTTGTCACTATCAGGCCACTCCATCCACTGAGGCCCTAGTCAGGGAGTCCTGAGATTCCTTAACAGACAAGACAGGACCAGAACTCGAATAAATTCCTCTCTCCATTGTCACATCTCTATCAGTAACAACAAAACAGACCCCTTTGTGGGCCCCCATAGGACCTTGCCCTCAACTTGGATCAAAATGGTAGAGAATGTTCCATCCTCCGAAGGAAAATGGGTCCTGAAATTAGGGCAGCTTGGGACATTACTACTAGTGACCACAGAATATGAGCTCAGATCTACAGAGATGCAAAGGTCACAGAGGCTTCTAAGCTGAATATGGGCCCCAGATCACATGAAATCGATGGGGTTTACAGTCAACAATATTTATGCACCTTTCCCACATTTGGAAGCTACTCTGTCCCTGATCCAGCTGGTCCTTTTTCCAGCCATGACATCATCTCCCCAGACAATGACTTGTGTCCACCTGCATAACAGACATCAGGCTCAAAAAAAAAAAAAAAACAGGGGAGTCGGGCGGTAGCTCAGTGGGTTAAGCGAAATATGGTGTGAAGCACAAGAACCACTGTAATGATCCCGGTTCGAGCCCCCAGCTCCCCACCTGCAGGGGAGTCACTTCACAGGTGGTGAAGCGGGTCTGCAGGTGTTTATCTTTCTCTCCCACCTCTGACTTCCCCTCCTCTTTCCATTTCTCTCTGTCCTATCCAACAGCAACATCAATAACAACAACAATAATAACTACAACAATAAAAAACCAACAAGGGCAACAAAAGGGAAATAAATAAATATTTTTAAAATTGTTTTTAACTTTATAAAAAATTTTTAAAAATAAATAGAAACACAAGTATAGTCATGGGCCCTTTGGAATATAACTAAAATAGGCCTACTAGTGATCTACAAAACAAAGACCCCAAATCTTTTTATTTTTGCCTCCAGGGTTATCACTGGGGCTTGGTGCCTGCACTACAAATCCACTGCTCCTGGAGGCCACCCAATTTTTTCTTCCCTTGTTGTTGCTATTATTGTTATTTTCATGCTCAAAACTCTACAAAAAATGGGAATAGATGGGAAATTCCTCAAGATAGTGGAATCCATATATAGCAAACCTATACCCAACACCATACTCAATGGACAGTGAGTACCCCCAAAACCCTTCATCTGCACTATTCCAGCCTTTAGGTCCATAATTATTCAACAATTTGTTTGGCTTTGTATGTTAACTCTCTTTTCAGCCACCAGGTTCCAGATGCCAGCAGGATGCCAACCAGACTTCCCTGGACAGAGGACCCCACCAATATGTCCTGGAGCTCCGCTTCCCCAGAGACCCACCCTACTAGGGAAAGATAGAGGCAGACTGGGAGTATGGATCAATCAGTCAACGTCCATGTTCAGCAGGGATGCATTGGATCGACCTTCTCGTGGTACATCCCGTGAGTACCCATTCATTGGGGAAACTGACGATCCTTCCTAGCCGACTGAATCCACATGGATCCCAGTCACTTTCAAAGCCAGCAACAAGCAGACATCAGGCTCAACCTGACACTGTTGACTGGCTACGGAAGAAGGGCAAACGCTAGAAGAAGAAGTCAACGTCCATGTTCAGCAGGGAAGCAATTACAGAAGCCAGACCTTCCACCTTCTACATCCCACAATGACCTTGGGTCCATACTCCCAGAGGGATAAAGAATAGGAAAGCTATCAGGGGAGGGGATGGGATATAGAGATCTGGTGGTGGGAATTGTGTGGAGTTGCACCCCGCCTATCCTACGGTTTTGTTAATGTCTCCTTTTTTAAATAAATAAAAAAACCTTATAAAAATTTTAAAAAACAAATTACTTAATGATGGCTCTTTTGGTCACTACCAGGCCACCTCATCATCTGGGTCCGTCGTCAGGGAGTCCTCGGATTCCCACATAGATATAATGGACCTAGATCTCAGACAGATCCCCCTCTCCACCTTCACTGATCATCTCCATCAAGAACGGCATCATGGACCCACCTGTGGGCCTCTACAGGACCTTGCCCTTACTGTGGAACAACAATGGTAGGGACTGCCCCACTTTCCGAAGGGAGACTGGGTCAAGATACTCTGCCACCTGAGGAAGATGGGCCTTGTCAATTGTTATTAAATAAATAAATTAATATAATAAAAATAAATAAAAAGGGGCCAGGTGGTACAAGAACCCAGGTTTAAGCCCCTGATCCCATCCCGCAGATGGAAAGCTTCACAAGTGGTTAAGCAGGGCTGCAGGTGTCTGTTTCTCTACTTCTCTATTTCCCCGTCCCCTCTCAATTTCTCTCTGTCTCTATCCAATAATAAATAAATAAAAGTTCTTTTAAAAGAAAAATACAGGTGCATTTTAAGCAGAGGCTTTTAATTTAGATTTTGCATTAACTGGATGTTAATTTACTTATTGCCTCTTATTTCTTATGAAAGAAACATGTATATAAGAGAAACACTAAGACATTTTCTATATACCTATTTTCAAAGTTGACATTCTAATATTATGGTATTAATAATGACTGTTTGCAGGGGAAGGGACAGAACTAGGAATGATTTTAGCTTACTTTTGCTTATCTTTTAATTTTCAACAATAGGCGTAGACTTATAAAATTAAAAGCATTACAAATTACTAAATTAACAGTTTAATTAAAAAATATAGGTCTCCCTGAAATGTTAAATGAAAATATAAGATGCAATACAGCAAAATGATCTCATTTTCAGAAAACAATCACTTTCCCAGGCTTGTGCATGTGAATAAATTGATGTGTGTGTATCAGTATGATTTATTGAAGCCATTAGCAACTTTCAAAGATACAAACTAGATGATATGCTATGTGTCAATGATTTGAGGAGACAAATGAAAATTATTTGAGCAGCCCAAGAAGTGGTACAGTAGTAAGAACAGGGACTTAAAAGCATGAGGATCCAAGTTTGATTCCTGACATCATAAAAGCCTCTGTGATATTCTGCTTCTCCTTACTCTCTCTTCCTTGCTACTGAAAAAGAATTTTTTTTGAATAAAAATAGAAATAAGTCTATGATACTATGTGTAAATTTTGATTCAGTGACGAAAACATGCAAAAGAAATAATTTTTCAAGTTCAGATTTTGTTTTATTTAATCTTATTTCTACTGAGACAAATTACTTAAACTACAAGGTTGCCAAACACTTTTGCTTCATGGTGACTTTTAAGTATCTGATTAATTTTTTGAGATATCTTCTATTAGTTCCAAACAACTGAATAACTATATCTAAACTTCTTATCACTAGAAAATATAATTCACATGAATTTTAAAAAATGTATTTTATTCTTGACTTCATTTACTTGCTACTGGGTTATATGTACCCGTTGATCACTGCACAACTTCTCAAACCTTGGAACTGGGCTGACCACTGTCACTCTAATTTCCTTGTCCTATAATTGCCAAAACCCACCCTCACAAGACAGAACTTCAGTGGGAAAATGAAGGAATGATGCTCATGGAAAAAAACCATGAACTATCCCAGATCCAGAAACAAGAACAGATGTTACTATCATCGTGCTTCTCTTGAATATTTAAAATATCTCTACAAGAGCTGTGAGTTGACTTCAGTGCCTCAAGGCTCCTCAGTGCATTTTGGCAACACGAGATTAATAGTGACAGTATGGCCTTGATTAGCTCTGTGCTAGTTGTTTGTGCTTAGAGAAAAATTCATTGTTATCAACTAAGCAAAGCTGAAAGTAAATAAGCAAGTCTTTTAGTATAAAAGAAATCTGGATTCTTTTGAAGTTTCTGACCGCTCACAGACTTAGATAATTCACATTGCTGCTCTGACAGGCATACTTTCATTATTCCTCATCTTCCGAGATACCTTTCCCAACTCCACTGTGCATGAAAAATTTAAAAATTATTCCATGTAAAAACAATATAATGACAAATATATGCCACCAAACTAGAGAACCTGGAAGAAATGAAGATTTCCTAGATACCTACCAACTCCCAAAACTAAGTAAAGAGGAAGTAGATAACATGAACAGGCCCTTCACAGCTAATGAAATTGAAACAGTTATCAAAAACCTCCCAAAAATAAAAGTCCTGGACCAGACGGTTTTACAAATGAATTTTACAAAACCTTCAAAGAAGAACTAATACCTCTACTTTTAAAAGTTTTCCAGAAGATTGAAGACACTGGAGTACTCCCTGCCAGCTTCTATGAAGCCAACATCACTCTGATACCAAAAGCAGACAGGGGCATAACCAAAAAAGAAAACTACAGACCAATATCTCTGATGAACACAGATGCAAAAATATGGAACAAAATTCTAGCCAACCGGATACAGCAGTATATTAAAAAGATTGTTCATCATGACCAAGTGGGGTTTATCCCAGGCATGCAAGGTTGGTTTAATATATGTAAATCAATCAATGTGATCCACCACATCAACAAAAGCAAGACCAAAAACCACATGGTCATATCAATAGATGCAGAGAAAGCCTTTGACAAAATACAACATCCCTTTATGATCAAAACACTACCAAAAATGGGAATAGATGGAAAATTCCTGAAGATAGCAGAGTCTATATATAGCAAACCTACAGCCAACATCATACTCAATGGTGAAAAACTGGAAGCATTTCCACTCAGATCAGATACTAGACAGGGCTGCCCACTATCACCATTACTATTCAACATAGTGTTGGAAGTTCTTGCCATAGCAATCAGGCACGAGGAAGGAATTAAAGGGATACAGATTGGAAGAGAAGAAGTCAAACTCTCCCTATTTGCAGATGACATGATAGTATACACAGAAAAACCTAAGTAATCCAGCAAGAAGCTTTTGGAAGTCATCAGGCAATACAGTAAGGTGTCAGGCTATAAAACTAACATTCAAAAGTCAGTGGCATTCCTCTATGCAAACACTAAGTTAGAAGAAATTGAAATCCAGAAATCAATTCCTTTTACTATAGCAACAAAAACAATAAAATATCTAGAAGTAAACCTAAGCAAAGAAGTGAAAGACTTGTATACTGAAAATTATGAGTCACTACTCAAGGAAATTGAAAAAGACACAAAGAAGTGGAAAGATATTCCATGTTCATGGGTCAGAAGAATTAACATCATCAAAATGAATATACTACCCAGAGCCATAAACAAATTTAATGCTATCTCCATTAAGATCCCAAGCACATTTTTAGGAGAATAGAACAAATGCTACAAAGGTTTATCTGGAACCAGAAAAGACCTAGAATTGCCAAAACAATCTTGAGAAAAAAAAAACAAAACTGGAGGCATCACAATCCCAGATCTCAAATTGTATTATAGGGCTGTTGTCATCAAAACTGCTTGGTACTGGAACATGAACAGACACACTGACCAGTGGAATAGAATTGAGAGCCCAGAAGTGAGCCCCCACACCTATGGACATCTAATCTTTGGCAAAGGGGCCCAGACTACTAAATGGGGAAAGCAGAGTCTCTTCAATAAATGGTGTTGCAAACAATGGGTTGAAACATGAAGAAGAATGAAACTGAATCACTGTATTTCACCAGATACAAAAGTAAATTCCAAGTGGATCAAGGACTTGGATGTTAGACCACAAACTATCAGATACTTAGAGGAAAATATTGGCAGAACTCTTTTCTGCGTACATTTTAAAGACATCTTCAATGAAACGAATCCAATTACAAAGAAGACTAAGGCAAGCATAAACTTATGGGACTACATCAAATTAAAAAGCTTCTTCACAGCAAAAGAAACCACTACCCAAACCAAGAAACCCCTCACAGAATGGGAGAAGATCTTTACATGCCATACATCAGACAAGAGTTTAATAACCAACTTATATAAAGAGCTTGCCAAACTCAACAGCAAGACAACAAATAACCCGATCCAAAAATGGGGGGAGGACATGGACAGAATATTCACCACAGAAGAGATCCAAAAGGCCGAGAAACACATGAAAAAATGCTCCAAGTCTCTGATTGTCAGAGAAATGCAAATAAAGACAACAATGACATATCACTTCACTCCTGTGAGAATGGCATACATCAGAAAAGGTAACAGCAGCAAATGCTGGAGAGGGTGTGGGGTCAAAGGAACCCTCCTACACTGCTGGTGGGAATGTAAATTGGTCCAACCTCTGTGGAGAATAGTCTGGAGAACTCTCAGAAGGCTAGAATGATCCTGCAATTCCTCTCCTGGGGATAGATCCTAAGGAACCCAACACATCCATCCAAAAAGATCTGTGTACACATATGTTCTTGGCAGCACAATTTGTAATAGCCCAATCCTGGAAGCAACCCAGGTGTCCAACAACAGATGAGTGGCTGAGCAAGTTGTGGTATATATACACAATGGAATACTACTCAGCTGTAAAAAAATGGTGACCACCGTTTTCAGCCGATCTTGGATGGACCTTGAAAAATTCATGTTGAGTGAAATAAGTCAGAAACAGAAGGATGAATATGGGATGATCTCACTCTCAGGCAGAAGTTGAAAAACAAGATCAGAAAAGAAAACACAAGTAGAACCTGAAATGGAATTGGCGTATCACACCAAAGTAAAAGACTCTTTTACTTTGGGGTGGGTGAGTGGGGAGAATACAGATCCATGAAGGATGACAGAGGACCTAGTGGGGGTTGTATTGTTATATGGGAAACTGTGGAATGTTATGCATGTACAAACTATTGTATTTACTGTTTATTGTAAAATATTAATTCCCCAATAAAGAAATTAAAAAAAAACAATATAATGACCTCTAAGAATTCGGACTCCTGTTTACCACATCAGTCTGACCCAGAGCCTATATACATTCATATTTAGCACAGGAGCCTGTGTAACCTCTGAGGCCCTGTCAGTCTGAGCAGTACATAGTCACAGCTGGGAACATTCTAGGCTGCACTCATTTCAGGACCAGTCTTCCTCGAGTGGCAGAGGAGGATGACCCAGCATCCCTTTGGTAAGTGGGGCAGTCCCTAACTTTGCTAGTTCATAGTGAGGGTACAGTCCTGAAGAAGCCACAAGAGGCCTTATGATTATGTTCCCACTGGAAGTGACCAGTAATGATGGAGAGAGAGAGATCTATTAGAAGTCCAGGTCCATTGTATCTTTGGAGTAATCCAAGGATTCCCTGTCTAGGGCCCCCGATGATGGGGTGGCCTGGCAGTGATCAAGAAGGCCATCATTAACTGAGCCAGTCTCTTGCTCCTTTCCAGCCTTTGTGGTCCCTTCTTTACTTGACAAGCTTACTTTCTCCCAGTTGTTAAAATATTGAGTATCATTTGTTGTACCCAAACTAGTATTAGGTTTATGGGGCCCAGCCTCAAGCTAGGGAGGAAATGCACCTAGGATTTTAGTCAAGTCTAACTTAACCTTGAGTTTTACTGCATTCACTTGTTTGATGATTCCAATAAAGGTTGTCACAAGAACAATAATTGTCCTTTAGTTGATATATATTTTGCTAGTATATTTCTTGGCTAACTGTATACAGTATTTCTTCTGTAGATTATCAAGGGGTGACAACAATACTGTCAGAAGAGATTAAGAGAAACATCTTTCTTTTGTGTAGCTAGTTGAGTAAATAGAGTGACTGAGGGAAGTGAAGTAGGGATATGAGAGGAAGGTGTGTAGGCCTAAGTAATAAATTTGATTAGACAATTTATGGTGCCTTCTTTAGGCCTTTCTACTAGATTGCCAGGCTTATCAGGTCTAAGTCTAATCACAGCTGACTATTAAGCACTTTTACTGGAGGTATAAAGTTGACCCTGACTTATGGATACATGTATACATGTACCCAGTACCCAAGGCCCTAGTCTATAGTAGGGTCTGTAACTTTGTTAGAAGAGTGCACTCTCTGAAATGGAACTATGTAGTCCTATGTATTAGGAAAGTTCTCACCAGTTTAATGGCTGATATCTCAGATTTGGTATCTCTGGTATTTATCTATTTTCTCCAAGTTTGAGAGCTACTCTCTGCCCTAATCCAGCTTTCTAGCCCTAATCTCAACTCTGACACCATCTTCTCAGACAATATTTTTAATCCACCTCCATCAAGCTATCAAGCTCAAGCAAAAATTACTAAAGTCATGGTCCCCTAGGAGCATACCTAGGAGCATAGACTTCCTAGCTTCTTTTTACCCTAAGATCCCTTTTCTTATCTGCTCTATTCCTACTTTTTGGTTCCTATTTATTAAACATTTTGTTCTGCTTTATGTCTTACTGCCTTTCAGCCACCAAGTTACAGATTCTACTGTGATTCCATCCTGACTTCCCTGACCAAATGGCCTCATCAATGTGTCCCAGAACCTCACCTCTCCAGAGCCCCACTAGGCTGGAGGTATAGATCAACTTGCCAACACCCATGTCCAGCAGAGAAGCAATTACAGAAGCTAGAACTTCCACCTTCTGCACCCCATAAGGAATCTGGGCCCAGAAACATTAGGGGAGGATGACCAGAGGGCTCTAAAGTCCAATTCCATCAGGACCTGGAGAAAGAAGGTGGGGGGAGGAAGGAAGCTTGGAAGTAGTGATGGATGTACATGTGACTTAGGAAGAGAATGCAGGACCATAGGAAAAAAATGGGCAAATATATATAAATATAGACAGATAATTATAGAAATAACAGTCAACACATATCTGCAACCTTGGGAGAACTACTGCAGTTTCCAGTGGAAGGGATGGGGACACAGAACTCTGGTAGGAACAGTGTGGAATTTTTAACCTGTTATCTTTAAAAAAAAAAAAAAAAGGAGACTTTAACAAAACCATAGGATAGGAGGGGTACAACTCCACATAATTCCCACCACCAGATCTCTATATTAACCCTGTTATCTTATAATTTTGTAAATCAATATTAAATCACTCATACCCATTCTGGTACTTTTTCTCTTGCTGTAGACTGAGTCTAGTATCTCTTTATTTAAATCCTTTTTTATTATTATCATCCTTGTGGGGTAAATGTCTAACTGCAAAGTTTCTTGCTGGAGCACTCTGTGAACTAAATTGCCTAGTGCAATGTATATGAGGCCCTGGGTTCAAACCCTGACACCACGTGGGAGCACCATGGACAGCAAAACAGGAGCTCCATGAATGGTGGGACCATATTTTGTTCTCTCTTCCTCTCATTTCTCTCTCTGTTTTTCTGTCCCTTCCCTCTTATCTCTCTTTCTCTCTCCTTCTCCCTAAACCAAAGAATAAGGAAACTGTCTTGGAATTGGCACTCAGCAATAGTAGCGAAGAATGCATGAGGCCCTAGCAGCACATAATAAAATTAAAATGCACTAAAATTGTTAAAGCTGCCCTTGGCAACTCTCAGCAGATATGGATGTAATGTGATCCAAGCAGAAGGCACATCTTGCAAACTGCACATGGCATGATGACTGCACACTGTAGCCATTCAAATTTGGTTAAAGAATTTAAATCATGTTGGGTTTTGGTTTTTAATCAGCATGAAACTTGTCCAACATTTAGCTCTCAGAGAAATAAACGTGTTTCCTAGTTTAGGATCACTGGACAGTATTTTGTATCATCTTGGAAGCCCATACCTATTCAAGTTACACCTGGAAGGAGCTTCATTCACAAATTCACATTCAGAAATGTAAATCTAAACATAGGATAGCAAAAGTTAGCATTTCTCTGAAATTCCTGTAAGAATTTTCAATGTTATCTCATTTTCAACAGAGAAAAATGTATCCCATTTATATAGAAGGGATATTTTATTAGTCCGTGCTACTTTAGCAAGTGCTACTTTACCACATTAACATAGAGTTATTCCACCACCTTGTGGACCACTGTGGTATTGCTTCCTGAGAGCCCAAAGCATCATTATAAGAATAGAGCAATGAAGAGATTGCTCCTATTTCCCTTGATAACTCCAGTTATGTTATTCCTTAATCCACAGTTTCAAATCTTATCCATTCTTCAAAACAATCTAAATGTTCCCATATAGGAACCTAACCTCCAAAATAAAACTAAGGAAACAGCTCAATGAAAATGTATCTCTCTGCTTTAAATTCCCGTGCCACCTTACCTGATTCCTCATAGTTTCTAGTTGGGGTTACATACTCTTATATATAGAAACAGAGAGAACTTGTGAAAGGAAGGGGTGTCATTTGGAGAGATAGAAAGAAAAACACCTGCAGCACTGCTCTATCTATCACTCATGAAGCTTCTCCTCTGCAGCTGAGACTCTGCATCCCTGTGCATGAGAACAGGTACGCTCAGCCAAGTGCAACAACGCCCAGCCCAGTATTACACATCCTTGCACTTCCCCTGGACTGTACTTTGAGGAAATGTAGACAGTTGCCTCCCGTGAGGTACTGAAGCTAGTTTAAACTCTCATCACTATTCTCCTATCCAGAAAGTTTACACACCAATTGTTACACTGTTAGTAAGAGCTTAATATCAAGATATATGAAGCTATATATATATATATATATGTAAATATATATAGCCAAAATATATGAAACTATACGGCAGAAATCAGAAAACATATCAAGATATCGTGAAATCTTGCCAGCTTAATCTTCTTCATATCCTCCTTTCTCTACATGAAAATAGGGAAGAAGGAGGGCAACAGCTTCCAACTCAGGATTTTTGTAAGAATTACACAGAATATGGGAGTCGGGCAGTAGTGCAACAACCAGCTCAAGGATGCCGGTTTGAGTCCCTGGCTCCCCACCTGCAAGGGCATCGCTTCACAGGCGGTGAAGCATGTCTGCAGGTGTCTATCTTTCTCTCCCCCTCTCTGTCTTCCCCTCCTCTCTCCATTTCTCTCTGTCCTATCCAACAACGATGACAACAACAACAATAATAACTACAACAATAAAACAACAAGGGCAACAAAAGGGAATAAATAAATAAATTTTTTTTAAAGAATTACACAGAGTAACCCACATGGTATGTGTTCACCAAATGTGACCATTTCCCATGCCACAACAGAGTGTCCTACAAGTGGCAGATCCTCATTATATACTCAATGACTAACTTTCAAATAAAATCGAGAATTGTAATGGAAAAATTTAATGGTATATATAGCACAGTGCTAATCTCAAGTTATAGACAATTACCAGGGGTGTAAGTTCTATAAGAGGTATAGAAATATTCTTTTGTTTCCTCTTCCTGCTCCCAGTCAATACACAGATGGTAGAGAGGGGTTACAAATAGATATTATAGACAGAGCTTTATAAAAATCTATAGAGATTAATATCAGTAGATACATATCTTTGTCTCCTGCATTTCTCTCTCATTCAGATTCACTCTAGTTTGTCTTCCTTTCTCCCTCCATTCTTACTTCATTTCATAATGCGGAATAAATAATGTATGCCTCACTTTGTTCCAGAAAAGGTTTGTGGTAAATAATAGATAACTTGGTTTCACATTCAGTGAACAAACATTGTATATTTCTCCCAGAAAATAAGGTAAAGCAGCTTTTTAGCACCTTTCATTGATCCCATGTTCCTTTTTGATTGGCCTTTGGCAGAAAAAAAAAAAAGGTTCTTTATATAAATCTTTGAGGGGAAGATAAAACAAAGTTTCTAAGTGCAAAGTTGAAAACTATATTATCATGAACTCCTGGCACTTTCCAAAAAGAGAAGCAAGAAATGCCCTTAGCCTCTAAGACCGATTATCACTCTCACCTTCCTTCATATACCAAAGCCTAGTACCAGTACGGTGTCTGCGTAGAGAGAAGGTTGCTTCTAACAGCTACGCTTAAGGGTCTGCCATAGCTTCATCTGCTTGCTAAAAAGCAGAATTAAAAAAAAAAATTGAAACAACTAATTAGCTGCAAAACCAGACCAGAATATTGTTTACTCCAGATGGTTTGGAATAAAATTCTCATTGTTCACATGTAAATTTATTCATCTAAAACAAGATTTTCCATGTTCATGTACCATTAGCATAGAGGGGTTTTTTTTGTTTTGTTTTTGGCTTAGCAATATCTCTTTAAAGATAATCATTTGCCATAAAATGCACAAGTTCTGCCCATGTTGATTTCTGGTTTTAAAATACACACAGGCTGAAACAAGTCCTTAAGACACTGGCTAAATGCAATTTCCCTTTGTTTAGAGGAATAACCATGCCAGGCTTTCTACACAGTGCCCCTACGGAAGAATGTGTGGATGGCACAGCTTGCAAAGGAAGGCAGGCAAGTCAGAAATTAAATTTCCAACTAACCTACAAGCTTCTAAGAGACGAGGCAATAAAGTGTATTTGATTCACCTCCCTGTCTATTTCCAAAAGACACTGTCAAACATGATAATTCTTTCTCCCACCAGCTGTTACCACCAAGTTGGCTATATTTTCTTATTTTTGCTTTGTATTTAAAAGCCAGACTTTGAACAGATGGCTGGTTCAGTGCCAGAGCAGAGACAAAATTGGTTGTCTCACCTGAAGAAGTACTGCCAGATTTCATTAAGGCAAAAGTCCTTGCAACAAATACCCACAAAGCCTGCATTCTGGAAAATTCAATTGGAACCTGTTATTTACTAGGTTAACAGCAAAAACCCATATTACGAGAAAACTCTATTTAATTTTCCTAGAGGTAAAGAGAAGACTCACATATCTTGTCTTCAGTGATGGGGAGTGAGTGGTTTCCTGTGTCACCATTCTTTTACTTTCTAGTCTCTATAGAAAAAAAAAAAAAAAAGATTACATTAAGCTTTCCAGTATGAACTCATGGGTGAATTCCAAAGTTAATCTTCCACAACTGAGACTTTACTAAAGCAAATGGGATCAAAATTATGACTGAAAAAGACACTGCAAGTTAAAATAGCAAGGGAATAGTTAAATGAATGAAGAGACTGTCCAAGTGAGGGGATTGTATTATAGCTAGAATTAGGACTAGAGAAGGAAATTCAGATTGCAAAATCTGACCAGCCAGTCTCTAAGCACATTGTGTACTTGTAACCCTGAAAGTAGAAGAGTTAGGATTAGAATGGCCCAGGGAAAAAACCCTCCTATTACAATAAGAATGTTTGATCGCCCATAAAAATAACTTCCCTAGAGTTTGCAGTTCCAGATGCCACCAGGATGCTGGCTAGGCTTCTATGGATTGAAGACCCCACCAATGTGTCCTGGAGTGCAGCTTCCCCAGAGACACAACTTACTAGGGAAAGAGAGAGGCAGACTGGGGGTATCGACCGACCAGTCAACGCCCATGTTCAGCGGGGAAGCAATTACAGAAGCCAGACCTTCTACCTTCTGCAACCCTCAATGACCCTGGGTCCATGCTCCCAGAGGGCTAGAGAATGGGAAAGCTACCATGGGAGGGGGTGGGTTATGGGGATTGGGCGGTGGGAATTGTGTGGAGTTGTACCCCTCCAACCTTATGTTTTTGTTCACTAATCCTTTCTTAAATAAAAAATTAAAAATAAAAAATAAAAAATAACTTCCCTGTCCTTCATTTTGAAGTTGAAAGGTTCTAGGGTATAAAGATCCACTTCTTCTGCTGCTAAATGGCACAAAAACAAAGCAAACTTGTTAATTCCACTAACTAGTTAAAAATATCTAAAAGATAGAGTAGAGCTAGAAATTGCTTCCACAGTCATTCATAAAATGGTTAGTTTCTCCGCATTCACATTCCTACCCAGAGAGGTGCACAATCATTTAGCAGTCAATTCCCATTAGTCTGCCCCCTCTCTCTGCGGCTTATAAAATTACAGTAATAACAGCTGATGGTCACAAAGCAAGCTCTGAGTAGTTGAACAGCCCATGCCCACAAGTCTGGCTCCAGATCTAGAACAATCAACATGGACTCCAAATTTCTCCTATGGCAAACTAACTACCTTGACTATTTTTACCAAGTCCAAAGGCACAACCCCAAAGAAAAAGAATTTTTAAAATTACATCACGCCCTTCACTGCATAAATGTCTGTAGTTTCAAGTAGGATTTTTAAATGTGTAGGTCGTTTGTTTTTTACCAGAGCACTGCTCAGCTTTGGCTTACAGTGGTGTGGGATATTGAACTTGGGACTTTGGAAACTCAGACATTAGAATCTCTTTGCATGACCATTATGCTATCTACCCCTGCCCAAATGTGTAGTTTTTTAAGTTCATGATTTCTAATCCAGAAGAAAAGTTGTCTTTATACCATGTTTTAGAACAACAATTCAAGTCTCCAGTCCCTACCTGGGGTGGTGTGGGGGAGGACATTTCACAAGCAGTGGAGTAGAGCTGCCTGTGTCTCTCCTTCTCTCTCTTTCTCCCTATCTCTCCCTATTTTTCACACTCAATTAAAAAGAAAAAGCTGGGGGCCAGGCGGTAGCACAGTGGGCTAAGCGCATGTGGCGCAAAGCGCAAGGACCGGCATAGGGATCCCGGTTTGAGAATCCCGGCTCCCCACCTGCAGGGGAGTCGCTTCACAGGCGGTGAAGCAGGTCTGCAGGTGTCTGTCTTTCTCTCCTCCTCTCTGTCTTCCCTTCCTGTCTCCATTTCTCTCTGTCCTATCCAACAACGACAACAATAATAGTAACAACACCAATAAACAAGGAAGGGCAACAAAAGGGAAAAAATAGCCTCCAGGAGCAGTGGATTCATAGTGCAGGCACCAAGCCCCAGCAATAACCCTGGAGGTAAAAAAAAAAAAAAAAAAAAAAAGCTACCAGAAAGGTGGAGTTGGCATGCAGACAGCTGAGCCCCAGAAATAACCCTAGTAACAAAAAAATTAAACAATACATTTATTTAAAATAACACAATCTTGTTGATCATTTTTTAATCACTAATAAAGTAAGTAAATAAATAAAATACAAGTTATTATAGATGTCACAGAACTGAACAATGTCAAGAACTAAGAAGTCCTGTTTCCTTACCATTTCCATGCTTTATTTTTCTCTTGGAAGACAAACTGTTCTCTGCTTCTCTGTCTATACAGAAAGCAAAGCTACCTCTCAGTTCCCAGATTATAAATATGATTCTAGCTTATTTTGAGTCCTATTCATCCAGGGAATCTGACCAGCCTACTTTGAATCAGGTGTGTGTTAAAGCTTATGGGATGTGTGAAGGGGAAAAAACAAGAGTTGAGTAGAAACTCCCAACAGTTTCAACTACTATGCTTTGTTCTTCACAAAATGATTTACTTATTTCAACAGCATTTCTAATGCTTATATCATACCTAGTTGAGCAATGATTTCTATTATTGGAAAACTAAGATGTTCCAAACTATTTGACTCACAACATTATTGACACCAAAATATATACAATGAATTCTGCTAACTTTAGACTTCTTTTTTTTACCACTGGTCACAAAGTGCATCCCAGGGAGTCGGGCGGTGGTGCAGTTAAGTGCACGTGGCGTAAAGCGCAAGGACCAGTGTAAGGATCCTGGTTCGAGCCCCTGGCTCCCCACCTGCTGGGGAGTTGCTTCACAAGCGGTGAAACAGGTCTGCAGGTGTCTATCTTTCTCTCCCCATCTCCGTCTTCCCCCCCTCCTGCATTTCTCTCTGTCCTACCCAACAATGATGACATCAGTAACAACAACAATAAAAAAATTTTATCATTGAAAAAAAAAAAGTGCATCCCAGATGCTAATGAGGCAAATAATTGTTTCTGAAAGCCGAGTCATGCTGAATTCCATTAAAACACTCCATTAAACATAAGAAAATCACCTCAACTGAACAAGTGTAAAAGAAGAAAACTTCAATCAGATCAGAAAGACACAATTCCTACAAGAAGGAGAAGGAGGAGAAAGAGGAAGAGGAGGAGGAGAAAGAGGAGGAGGAAAAGGGGGAGGAGGAAGAGGAGGAGGAGGAGGAGGAAGAGAAGGAGAAGGAGAAACAACAGCAGCAAAACAATAACAATGATAACAACAGTCAGGGCTGGGGAGATACTTAGTGGACGTGAACAAGACTTGCATGCCTGAAACCTCACAGGTCCCAGGTCCAGTCCACAGCACCACCATATGCCACATTTGAGTAATACTCAGGTCTCAGTCTCTCTCTCTCTCTCTCTCTCTCTCTCTCTCTCTCTCTTTCTCTCTCCCTCCCTCTCCCTCTCCCTTTTCCTCTCTCCCTCTCCCTTTTCCTCTCTCCCTCTCCCTCTCTCCTTCTCTCTCTCTCCATATCACTTTCTCATGAAAGTAAATAAATTCTTCTTTTTTATAAAGGGAAAGATTATAAGCTATACTTCATAATTTTGCCAACGATATCTGAATCTATCAAATGTTAGTTTCACTATACCCCATTATTTAAGTTCTTTTTTTCTTTTTAGTGAGATAGAGAGTAGCCAAGGAACTTTTCTCTTTTTTTAATTTTTTTTATTAATTTTAATTTTGAGAAAGATGCAGAGAGAGAGAGAAAAACACCAGAGCACTGCTTAGCTCAGGCTTATGGTGGTGCGGGGGATTGAACCTGGGACTTAGGAGCCTCAGGCATGAGAGTCTGTTTGCATAACCATTATGCTGTCTCCCCCGCCCACCAAGGCACTTTTCAATCGTGTGTGAGTTCTGTTTATTTTGTCCTTTTTGTTTTTATGCAATGCCTGGGATTGAATCCAGGAATTCATACATGCAAAGCACATGTTTTTTACCACGGAGTCACCTCCTTGGCTGTTTGTTTTGTTTTGGGGTCTTTTTTGTTTTGGTTTGGTTTGGTTTGGTTTGGTTTGGTTTGGTTTGGTTTGGTTTGGTTTGGTTTTTTGACTGATCTGTTTCTCTCCTGCCCATGCAAAATTACAAAGAAATGTAAATAATCAATGCAGTATTCAGATCCAAAGCTTACTTATGACAGCCAGTTTGGGCAACTCTACTGCCTAGGGCTAATTTTTATCGTGTTATCTATATTGGTTTCAGAACAAACTGTGGTGGTTAAGACTCTCTATCAGTGAAGAGCAGGTGTCTAGAGAAAATGAGACAGGTATGCAGGCCTGGAGCAGATGGAAGACTGACTGTCCTGCACTCTGAGGGCTGGTTGTATCAGCCTGCAAACACCCTCTCATTATTTTAAGTTTTATTTTATTTATCCCCTTTTGTTGCCCTTGTTGTTTTATTGTTGTAGTTATTATTGTTGTTGTCGTTGTTGGATAGGACAGAGAGAAATGAAGAGAGGAGGGGAAGACAGAGAGGAGAGAAAGATAGACACCTGCAAACCGGCTTCACTGCTTGTGAAGCGACTCCCCTGCAGGTGGGGAGCCGGGGGCTCAAACCGGGATCCTTATCCCGGTCCTTGCACTTTGCACCACGTGCACTTAACCCGCTGCACTACCGCCCGACTCCCCCCTCATTATTTTAACCTCACATTCTATAAAATACTTTTGGATCCTTTCCCAGCAAGATAAAAACAAATTAGACTGAAGAGCTAACATGTATTGAATATCTTATTCTGCGAGTGCCATCACTGACAAGTTGAAAAATTAAGTAGAATGGCTCCTTCAAAACATTTTCCAAAGGGCAGACAGTATAAAATTTAAAAAATATGAACAGCTAATAACCTACCAATATAAAAGTATGTTTCCCCTCATTACTCCTATCATGTTTTAGTAGCATTCTTATAGCTCTTGGTTTCCAGGTAGAAGTGATAGTCATTTTCTGGATTAGAAGCTCTTAGGGCATCATGTCTGCTTCATGTACACATTCCCCAAACTGATAAACAGTACTGTATATCACCAGTGTTTCAAAGCGTTTCTCAACTGCCCACCTGGTAGAGCACATTTCTTTTCATGCCCTGGGTTCAAACCTGGCCACCACACAGAAGCATAATGGATGGCACCAGATGTTATGTCTGTCTCTCTCTGTCTCTGTCTCGCTCTCATAAAAAAATGAAAAAATTTGGCCCAGATAGTGGTCTCAAGCATGTGTGAAGCCCAGACATGGAATTAAAGAAATTGAAACAACAGGGGTGGGAAGAGAGTTCACCTCACAGAGCACTAATTTTACCTGCATAAGGACCTGGGTTTGAGCCCCCAGGCACCACATGAGAGCACTGTGAAAAGGGGAAGTCTCCCAAGGAGGAGTGTCTCTCCTCTCTCTTCCATACTCTATCAGAGAGAAAAAAAAAAAAGTCTAAAAGTCTACCTAGGGAGATAGAATCACAAGGATGAGAAGCCTCAGAAAAGCATGGCAGAGAAAAGGAGAGGAGAGGAGAGGGGAGGGGAGGGGAGGGGAGGGGAGGGGAGGGGAGGGGAGGGGAGGGGAGGGGAGGGGAGGGGAGGGGAGGAGGAGGAGGGGAGGGGAGGAGAAGGAGGGGAGGGGAGGGGAGGGGAGGGGAGGAGAAAGAGGGGAGGGGAGGGGAGGGGAGGGGAGGAGAAAGAGGGGAGGGGAGGAGAAAGAGGGGAGGGGAGGAGAAAGGAAAGGGAAAGGGGAGGGGAAGGGGAGGGGAGAGAGGCAGGAAGGAGGGGCCAGAAGTGAGAAGGAGAGGGGAGGGGAGGGGAGAGAGGCAGGAAGGAGGGGCCAGAAGTGAGAAGGAGAGGGGAGGGGAGGGAAGGAAAGGGGAGGGAAGGGAGAAAAGGGAAGGGGACAGGAAGGGCAGGAGAGGGCAGGAGGGGAGTAAGGGAGGAGGGGAGGAGGGGAGGGGAGGGTGCTTCATTACATATTTACAAAATCCCTTCATTGTTCAATATTCCTTAAAAAAAAAATTTAAAAAAAAACCAGACGAATCTGCCTGAGCCTTTGTCCCTGCTGTCCCTGCTGTCCCTGCTGCCTGGAATGCCCTTAGATTTCCTCGATGTTGCCCCTGCTTTAAAGCTTGTGGCAAAGGGCCCCTCCTCCAGGGAGCTATCCCTGGTCATCTGACAATCTCTGTCTAGCAGTTTAATGGTATTTTACCTGAACGTCAGTCCTCAGCTATTCTTCTGCCGATTGTGTTAAGTAGGTGACTGCCTCCTCTTGTAAGTAGGAAGCAAGCCACAGCCACCGCTGGTAAAATATTTATTGGGTGACTACTTTGAAGTCTGCGGCTCCCCTGGGGATAGCAGGCTCTAACTCAGGCTTCTCCCGTGTGCCCTACTAATGAGGATCTCCACACTCTGCACTTGAGCCTCATCCCTGATGTGGATGTGCTGAGGCAGATCTACGACCTGCTGTACGGCAGCTCCACGCTCTCCTCACAGCAGCACGACATCTGGAGCCTCTGACCAGCAGGCTGTGCCTCCTCACCTGTGCGCTTCCAAGGGAGCCAAAGGCCAAAGATGACCTGGAAGAGGCCTGTGAGTCTGAACACCTCGCTGAATCCAAAATGACTGCTGGTGGGTCATTTCACTAGGGCTTCCTGTACACATACATCAAGACTGTTCAGGAGTTTCCTACAGAGACTCAGTATCTTATTCTCTCCTCTAAACCTCCTCTCGAAAATGTTGTACGTCAGACGTGTGCTGCGGTAAATATATATATATATATATATATATCTGCTCACGGGTACATAAATAAGTCGGATCTTGTGTCTTTCCGTCTGCTGTGAGCTGAATGTGTGGTTTCCAGGAGTGAAATGTTTTCGTGTTCATGTGTGATGGTGTTTGGAGGTGGGGTTTGGGGTAGGCAGTACAGGGTGGAGCTCCCAAAAGGGGGCTGGTTTCTTTTTTTTTTTTTTAATTTTTTTTACATTTATTTATTTAATTATTTATTTCCCCTTTTGTTGCCCTTGTTGTTTATCGTTGTTGTTATTGCTGTCATCATTGTTGGATAGGAAAGAGCGAAATGGAGAGAGGAGGGGAAGACAGAGAGGGGGAGAGAAAGACAGACACCTGCAGACCTGCTTCACCAGCTGTGAAACGACTCCCCTGCAGGTGGGGAGCTGGGGGCTCGAACCGGGATCCTTATGCCGATCTTTTGTGCTTTGCGCCACCTGCACTTAACCCGCTGAGCTACGCCCGACTCCCGGCTGGTTTCTTTACAAGGAGAGGAAGAGGTTTCTTTTCTGTGTCTCTGTCACGTGAAGATGCATCAGGTAGATACCCAGCTGCAAGAATCGTGCTGCCTCCCTGATCTCAAATTTCCGCCTCCATAGCTGTGAGACATAAACACCTGTTTTCAAGTCCCCCAGTCTGTGATATTCCGTTCAGGCAGCCAGAGCGAAGGCACTATTACCACCAACTATGTTATTATAATTACAGGAGATTCTTATAACTATTGAGTACAAAGAGCCTCTCCCCTCTAGAAAAACCAAATGAAACACTCCTCTGGGAAGAATTGAAAAATAAAAGATGAGTATGGGATGATCCCACTCATAAACAGAAGCTGAGAAAGAAGAATTCAAAGCAAAATCTGACTGACTTTGGAGTAGGGCACCAAAGTAAAAATCTTTGGGTGGAGGAGGGTGAGGGTAGATGTTTGGCTTCACTGGGGGAAGAGGGGGGACGAACCCAAACAGTCCTTTGGTGGTGGGAAGGGTGTTGATGTACACTCCTATTAACTCTTAGTCTCATAAATCACTATTTAATTAATATGAGAGGAGAAAAACTGATTGAATGTCTCAAACCTTTTAATGCACAAACCATAGGCTGAGTATATATTCCTTCAATCTAAGCACTTATGACTTCAAACGTGTAACCAGACTGAATTTTAACAGTGGTCTCAAATTGTTAGTACATTTCTAATGACTTGTTCTTTGAAATGCTGACTCTTCTAAAAGCTTAGACCAGGGAGAACAGAAGCAACCAGTGGCATTACTCTGTAAGACACAGCTATATATAAATAATGTCAAAGGACATAAATTACAGTGATGTTGTGTGTGATACAGCAAATCCTAACAAAGAGATTTTCAAAGTTAACCCAATTGCCAAATAATTTCATTACAGCAACAACTATCTATTGCCTTCTTAAACCCTAAGACAGCAGGAACCTCCCACTTCCTCTATAAAGCCTATATTTCCCTCAGTCCTAGAGGCTTTAGGGTGGGGATCACTTTCCTGCAAGCTTCTCTCAATTCATACCAAATGACATTGCATCTGCTGATCCCAACTTACGCTGATTCCCAACTTAATCAACACAACAAGTACCACCTCAACATGCTTCACTTCAGACTGTGTCCAGAGACATCAGGCGTGGAATGTCAACCCTTCAGCCTCATTACTCAGGTGAGATCTTTCCTTTCATAAGATTCTCTAATTCCATTCCAGGTGGTTCACTTCCTAACAAAGCCCCAAAACCTAGATATAGACCAGGTCCCATGAGATAGGGCATATGTTCACATGTATCCATAAATTAGGGCAAAATATATACCTGAAAGCAAAAATGCACAATAGTCTGCAGTGAGTCATTATGTACAGCAAGCAAGTAGAAAGTCCTAAAAAGACACCATAAAGTTCATAATGAAATAGTGTCTACTTAGACCTAGATACCCTCCTCACCTACCTCCTATTACACGTCCCTCACTCACTCCCAAGCTATCCTTATCAAAGCAAGGACTACAAAAGCTGAATAAGGGCAAGAGACTGGCATACTTTAAAGATGACTCTTTAGTCACTATCAGGCCATTCCATCATCTGGGGCCCTATTTGGGGAGTCCTGAGATTCCCACACAGACATGATGGGCCTAGACCATTGTAAACCATTAAACCCCAAATAAAGTGGGGAAAATAAAAAAATAAAATAAAAAAGGTTTACAATTCACTTGTTGACATAGGTACAACCTCTCCTGGTGATAACTGTCTGAAAGACAATGTCTCCCCAAATATATGCCTAGAAACAGGCTGGGAGTATGGATCGACCTGTCAATGCCCATATCCAGCAAAAAAGCAATTACAAAAGCCAGACCTTCCATCTTCTGCACCCCATAATGATCCTGGGTCCATGCTCCCAGAGGGATAAAGAATAGGAAAGCTGTGGTCCAGGAGGTGGCACAGTGGATAAAGTTCTGGGCTCTCAAGCATGAGGTCCTGAGTTCAATCCCCAACAGCACATGTGCCAGAGTGATGTCTGATTCTTTCTCTCCTATCCCTCATTAATAAATAAAATATTAATAAATAAATATTTTTAAAAGAATAGGAAAACTTCCAATGGAGGGAATAGGATATGGAACTCTGGTGGTGGGAATTGTGTGGAATTGCACCCCTCTTATCCTACAGTCTTGTCAGTAATTATTAAATAACTAAAAAAACTCTTGAGGTATTTTTGTTTTTCTATGCAAAAATGTATTATGGCTTTTCCGACAATCCACAGAACAAAGGGTTCAAATCAGAAACCAAGAAACAAGTAAGGTCTGAATCCTCAAAAGTCTTCTAAGCCATGACACAACAGATGGGCTTTGAGAGAAACACAGAATACCAAATTTTAAGCCATCAAATATAGTTATTGGATGTACATATTCTTAAGATCATATGTCAGGGAGGTGGCCCAAGCATCGAGAGCACACCTCACATGCCCCAGGCTTGATCCACACCACCACAGATGGCCAAGTAGTGTCTTATGTCTGTCATAAGCAAGTAATTAAGTCTTAAATAAAGACCTTACTTCACACTCATGTAGACAAGTGCTGGTGAAGATGTGGAGAAAAAGGAATCCTGGTACAGTGTTGATAAGAATGCAAACTAGCGAAGCCCCTGTGGAAAATGGTGTAGAGAGTCCTTCAAAAAAATAATAATAATAATGGAAATACCTCACAACTAGCAACATTCCTAAACATCTATCCCAAGGATATGAAAACACGAATTCAAAAGGGTATCTGCACCCCTCCATTTACATCAGCACGGTTCACAACAACTTAAAGCATGGAGCCAGCCTAGCTGTCCAGCTGCAGATGACTGGATGAAAAAGCTGTAGGAGGTAGTAGTCCACAGGACATTACTCGGCCATTCAAAAGAAGACATCGCCTCACTCAGGACAAGATGGATGCTGGGAAGTGACAGTTTCACCTTTCATGAACAGAGGGCTTCACTCCATGAATGTGTGGATTTCACACATGTGAACTCTACATAAGCAAAGCAGATGAACTTGCAAACGTAATAACCAACAAACTAACCGTTAAGCTCTGTCAAGACTGTGGAGGCTGTCGGGGACACAGGGAGGAGAAAGGGGTGTCAGTAGAGGGGTGTCCCCAGAGCAGCAATGTGATTTGCGTGGTGGCTGGGGTGGGCCGTGTTCACATTTAAGGATGTATGGAACTCTACTGTGAGCCATATTAAATCCATCAAAGGGAAAATAAAGTTTTTTATATATGCTAAGAAAAAAAATAATCCACTTTAAAAAAGATCATTGGGGCCAAGGCAATGGCACACCTGGTCAAGTGCACATGTTACCATGCTCAAGGACCTGGGTTCAAGCCCTCGGTCATCCAACTGCAGAGAGAGAGCTTCAGGAGTAGTAACACAGAGCTGCAGGTGTCTCTCTTTCTCCTTATCATCCCCTCCCCTCTCAGTTTGCATCCTATTAGATAATAAATAAATAAGTGTTTTGTACCAAAGTAAAAGCCTCTGGAAAGGGAGGGTTGGGAGTGATGAGGAATGTCTTGGCATCTTGATGTATGATGATGAAAAAGATCCAAAGTTGGGGATCAGAGTGTTCTGCAGACACCTACGCCACAGAAATAAGAAGCTATTCCCAGGTGTTAACAACTGTACTATAACTATTTGTCCCCCAATAAAGTGTGGGGGGGGAGTTTAAAGATTGTTGTGACAGCAGCTAGGGGAGCTGGAGAGTGTCTGATAGGAACACATGAACTTCAAATACCTCAGAGACAACAGCCTTGGACTCAGAAGAAGCAAAGAGGGAAGCTATGTGAAGGGTAGACAGAATCTTCAAGATCCTTCCAGAACATTCCATGCTTTGGAGGGCTCAGGGAGTAAAAGGTCAGGGGAAGCTGCTGATGGGGGGAGCACAATGGCTGTGGAGGAGGTGGGAGATGGATACTTTGCCCCCAGCTGTTTCACAAGAGAAGGGGAGGCAGCTCTGCAACACAGCACACCGCCTCTGTGTGCAAGTCTGGGGCCCCGGGTTCAAGTCCCAGTGCCGTGTGTGTAAATGGGAGTTCTGGGCACTGACAAATGCCTGAAATCAACAAGCCACCTCTGTTTTCTCTCTAGGGCCCTATGTCCTGGTGGAGGTCCACAGAGCAACGCAGACCTCCTACAATAGGGCCAAGTCAGCACTGCAGCAGTGGAGTGCAGGACTTGCAGGCTGAGGCCCAGGGGCCCTGAGTTCCAGTCAGGACCAACATCTGTTATGGCTGAGGGTGTCATGAACTCTCAACCAAAATTAAAAAGCAGGAGCCAGTTATTTGGCAGTGCAGCTGCTTAAGAGCACACATTACAGAGCACAAGGATCCGGGTTCAAGCCCCCCAGTCCCCACCTGCACCGGGGAAGCTTCATAAGTGGTAAAGCAGGGCTGCAGGTATCTCTTTCTCTCCCTCTGCCTGTCTACTCTTCCCCAGCCCTCTTGATTTCTCTGTTTCTATCCAAAATAAATAAGATTAATTTTAAAAAATTGAGTTGGAAAGTAAAATTGGATTATGTGGCTAGATGACAACAAAAATATATATATTTTTTTAAAGTTCAAAAATGAGCTAGAGAGATAGCACAGCACGGCAGCTATGGCAACAGACTTTCCTGCCTGAAGCTCCAAGATCCCAGGTTCAATCCCTGGCTCCACCATAAGCGAGAGCTGGGCTGTTCTCTTGTAAATTTAAAATAATAATATAATAATAATAATAAGAATGGCTGGGGAGGGAGCATAACGGTAATGCAAAAAAAGATTCTCATGCCTGAGGCACCAGTGATGATAATGATGGCTGGGGGTGGGGGGGGGGCATAACGATTACCCAGAAAGACTCTCATGCCTGAGGCACCAAAGGTCCCATGTTCAATCCCCAGCACCGCCGCCACCCGAAGGTAGAGGTGAGCAGTGCTCAGGAAAAAAATTAATTAAATAATGTAGAAAATGTTAAAAAATGTTGAGGATCAGTGAGGGCCCTGCAGGGCACAGGTCGGGTGTCCAGGGGGCCGGTGTTGCCGACCTGCGGGCCACCCTGAGCGGAAGTCCCCCAGCACCGAGACACCCATCCGGCTGTCGCTCGAGCCCCACAGCCCTTCCACACGGGGCGGGGGGGACCAGGGAGGCGGGCTGGGGGTCCCCCGGGACCACCCCTCCAGCTCGGGGGTGCCTTTCTTCCATGTGGAGGCCCTGGGTTCGAGCCTCACTAAAAACCATTAAGTAGCCACTGGACTCGGCCGTGTCGGGGTTCTCTGGGGCCTCAGCGGGTTTGATTGTTGTTGTTTGGTTTGGGGGTTTTTTTTTGGGGGGGGAGGGGGTAGAGAGCAAGCTGACCTGCACCTTCCTGGGCGCCACGAGGCACCTCACCTGACCCCACACACACTTTTCTTCTTACACTTCTGCTCACGCTCCTGCCAACCCCGCAGGCCACACTAACGCCCTAGCCGGCGCCCGCGGCACCGTGCGTACCTGCCTAGTTCTCTACCTCAGGCCCACACCTGCGCTCCCCGACCGATAAGTCAGGAACACGTGTGCGTGAGCCTACCTTCCGGCCGGGCGCAAACTACAACTCCCAGAAGGCGCCGCGGCCACATCCCGGCATGCTCCGCGAGGGGCTTGGAGAGGCGGCAGGCCATGTCGGCCGGGCGTCAGCGCCGCGAAACAGAAGATTCTGGGGAGGGGCCAGAAGCTCCGGCCGAGAGGCTGAAATTCGACATCGCGCGAGGCCTGGAGAATGTGCCCGTGAGCGCCTGGCCACCGGGGGCGTGGCCAGAGCCCTTCCAGGTAGGAGGGGGGGAGTGGTCCGGGGAGCTTATTGCCAGGGGCGGGGCCATGTGGTGTGGGCGGGGCTTACTGTCGGGCGTGGCTATTACTATGTGGGCGGGGCTTACCTTCGAGGCTGAGTCAACATGCGGCATGGGCGGAGTCTCTCACTAAGCCTAGACTAGGGAGAGCTCTCCTTTGGGCGGGGCCTATTGTACGGGGGCGTGGTCCGTCCTGGTGTGGGTGGGGCTAAAAGTGTCCAGCTAGGGGGCGTGTCCGGAGCCCTCTAAGGTAGTGGGCGGAGCTAAGGGGATAGGTAAACATCATGTGGATGGCTTTCCGGGGTGGTACTCCTACTGGGGCTCTCCAGATTTCTCCACCTTTTTCTTGGCTCATCTCACGACTTTTTGAACCCCGGAATAGCTCCGAAATGCACAGGTTTTTGCCTTTATAAAGATTTAGTTTCATGGGAGAGAATGACAAAGATGAGCGCTGCTCAACTCTGGCACTAGGTGGTGTTGAGGATTGGACCTGGGACCTCTATTATCCCAGGCTTGCAAATTGGGCTGTCTCTTCAATCCTAGTAAGTTTTTAAAGGATTTCTTTTTTTCTTTTTTTTTTATTTCTTTATTGGGGAATTAATGTTTTACATTCAACAGTAAATACAATAGTTTGTACATGCATAACATTCCCCAGTTTCCCATATAACAATACAACCCCCACTATGTCATTTATCATCCTTCATGGACCTGTATTCTCCCCACCCACCCAACCCAGAGTCTTTTACTTTGGTGCGATATGAAAGGATTATTTTAATTCCTATGTGAGAGAGCGTTCTCACTTGCGAGAGAAGCCAGAGTGCGACTTGCCACACACCTACCTAGAATGTCAGGGAGCCTCAGGCTCTAGTAACCAAGTACTTTCCCCCTGCCTTGTGTTAGAGGAGTGTTCTCTTCTCTGCTCACATTCTGAAAGGCAAAACCAGAGGGTGTGTTAGGTCCCTTAGGGGAAGGAGTCTTAATATCCTGGCTTTTGGCCCTGGTTCTGTCCCCGTGGACCTCGGATCTCACCCCAAGGCCCTGATTAAAAAGTTAACCTCAATTAAAACCAGCCACAATTTAGCACAAATAAACAGCTAAGCCTTAGAGTCCTCCTGAGTACAATAGAAATATATTATCTCTTTCCAGGATTGCTCTGAGAATTATAATTACAACCTCTGGTTCTCTGAAAGAATTCAGTAAATATTCACTATTATTACCCCAAAGCTTTGTTGTTTCTCTCTACCTGAACTTAGTCTACATATTACCTAAGGTATGACAAAAAAAATTTTTTTTTTTTTTTTATGGATTGGGAAAAATCACTGGAATTGCAGCTAGGGAAGCAAATTTCAAGACTTAACATTTAACTGCTCCCAAGAGCCTGAGTTTCTTCTACACACTGAAAATATATAAAAGTGAATAGTTCCTGTCACATCCATTATCAACATCACATCTGCCTGTCTGTTCCCACCTATGGTGATTGTGAGACTCAAATCAGAAAATCGATTCAATAACAATTTTCAAAGATGATGGAAAAAATCAGGATACAACAGGAAATTTTTGTCAGAAATGGTTATTATTCCTAATAGTTGTTGGCTGAACCCATATCAAACATTGATCCCTAGAAGCTTATTCCAGACCAAACGCAGCTAAGTGCCTGGTCCAAAACACTGTGTGTTTTCATTTTCCAATAAGAATTGAGTTTCTACAGTGTGCCAGACTGCATTTTAATCTAGGCATAGAGTGAAAATGGTGACAACTCTTCATTATTATGTTTAAGCTTACAAAAGCATTTGGGAAGCCCTTGTTTGCTATAAGGGACGAAGGGGAGTAGGGAACCTTTGTAAATGACCCTTATGCCCACAGTTGATGGGCATAAGTGAAAACCAGGCATAAAAGACTCAGTCCTTCAGCATTCTTAGCTACCCAGCTACATGCAGAGTTCAAAGTTGCAAAAAGATGGCAACAAGAGTTTATAATCTCACCAAGAAGATAATGTGCTTGAAACCTTTAAATGACAAGCTTAAAGTGCCTGCAATTAGCTAGCTTCCATCTATATAGGGGACACAAAGCCTTCCTTATGAACAGTCAAAACAGCTAGCTCGCTCACACCAAAGCCTGCCTTCAAAGGTGCATGTGCACAGAAGAACTAAGGCATGAGAAACTTGGATCAAAAAATAGCTGAGTCTAGTGTGCTTTGGGGCAGGCACTGTGCAGAAAAGGCAAAAAGAACATCCAAATGCTCAGACTGGCAACAAGCATACCCTAATGCCGTCAGTGTTGATGCCAAGTAGAAAGTGAAATACTTGAATTTATTGCACTCAGAGTTGGATTCAACTCCTTTTTTTCAGGGCCTCTAAGACTAGCTTCAAACATTCTTTTTAAGGTTTCAACTTGACCTTGAAGAGAAGTATCTGGCTCACAGCCTCCTAATAGCTGCTTGGAAAAAAAAGAAAGAAAGAAAAAACTCAGAGGGCGCCAGGCCAAGAACAAAGATTCTTCTGTGTTTTTAAAACAGCCAAAAAAGGAATGAAGATTTTTCACAGCACTTCCTTAAAATTCAGAACCAAGGCCTCTAGTTTCAGGCTCAGCAGACTACACAAGATCAGTCTTCGTTTCCTGGTGCCATGGTACAGAATGTGACTCAAAAATTGGAAGTCAGACTTCCAATCTAAAGGTATCTAGAGTGGCAATCAAGTGGTTAAAAATATATTTCCCAAGACTGGGAGATAGATGAACAGAGAGAATCATGCCTTCCTATATGTGGTACCCTGAGTTCAATCCCTAATCACACATGGGAGCACTGTGGACAACCAGCACCACATGGAGCTCCATGGATGGAAAAGTACTTCTCTCTCTCCCTCTCCCTCTCCCTCTCCCTCTCTCTCTCCATATATATATATATAGTGTTAATTTTTATTTTTTAATTGGACCAGGGAAGCCACCCTGCATACAACACCTGCATAATGCCCTCTGGTTATTCCCTAGCACCACATAATGTTAAATATATATTTCCTAGGGCCCAGATAGTGGCTCAACTATCAAGTGCATACTTTCCTTGCATGGGGCCCTGGCTTCCCCAGAACCTTAGAAAAAAACTATATTTCTTGAGCCACCTGCTCTGTGCTCCATACTAAAGAGAGGACCCTGTCCCCCTCACCACACCACACTCCAGATCTCATGGCCTGGCCTTTCCTCAAGATGTGTGTTAGAAAGAGTAGTACAGTAAGTTAAGTACACATGATGTGAAGCACAAGGACCAGCGTAAGGATCCCAGTTCGAGCCCCCGGCTCCCCACCTGCAGGTGGGTCGCTTCACACGTGGTGAAGCAGATCTACAGGTGTCTACCTTTCTCTCCTCCTCACTATCTCCCCCTCCTTGCTCCATTTCTCTCTGTCCTATCCAACAACGACGACAGCAATGACAACAATAAAAAAAGAAAGATAAGATCTACATATTGAGGACAACTAGAGGGCTCTGCACTTCATGCTTTTAGATCCGAGAATTCATATTATGAATGCGTGCAAGTCTAACTCAAGAAGAGAGAAACTGGGGGTGAGGAAAAAGATGAGAGAGAGAGAGAGGGAGTTTTCATTCTTTAGCATGTACCCTCTTGTTGCTACTATTGCTTCTTGGGTCATCACATTTGGTTTCCTCAGGCTGGGAGGTACGGATAGACCCACCAACACTCATGTCCAGTGAAAAAGTAATTACAAAAGCCAGAACTCCTACCTTCTGCACCCCAAAAATAATTTTTATCCATATTCCCAGAGTCAGAGAAATGTCATGGGAAAATGACCATAGGGCTCTGAAACCCATTTCCATCAAGACCTTGAGAGAGAAGAAAAAAGGAGGAAAGACATTCAGAAGTAGTAATAGGTGTAAGAGTGACTTAAAAAGGAAGAGACAGGGACCAGGTGGTGGTGCACCTGATTAAGCACATACACTACAGTGCGCAAGGACCCAGGTTCGAGCCCCTGTTCCCCACCTGCAGGGGGAAAGCTTCACAAGTGGTGAATCAGGGCTGCAGTTGTCTCTCTGTCTCTCTCCTCTATTTCCCCCTCTCCTCTCAGTTTCTGTCTCTATCCAATAATTAATTTAATTTAATTTAATTTAAAAAAGGAAGAGACAGCAGGACCATAGGGGAAAAATGGGCAGATAGATTGATAGATAGATAGGTAGATAGATAGATAACCCATATCTGTGACCTTGGGAGAACCATTGCATTTTTCCAATGGAGGGAATGGGGATACAGAACTCTGATAGTGGGGATGGTGAAGAATTGCACCCCTGTTAAGTCACAGTGAAAAAGTAAATAAGTTTAAAAAATTAAGTTTCCTGTTAAAAAGCTTGAAATCTCCACCGAGTTCTCTAAGACTCTGGTTTCCAGTGTGCACACATTACAGTGCAAAAGGACCGGGGTTCAAGCCCCCATTCCTCAAAATAAATCTGCCATTAAAACAACTTTTTGGCACTTTGCTTACAGACCTGAGAAAAAAAAAAATTAAAGCTTATGCCACAACACCACCAAAAAATAATAATCCCCTTCTCACTGCACCCTTATATTTTCCTGAGTGGTCCTTTCTAAGTCCCCACAGACACTGTAGTGGGCACAAGAAGAAGACTACTGACAGAGGGAAAATCTGTGTAGCTCAGCTTTTGTTCACCTGCCTTGAGAGAGAAAAGCAATGACAGGTAGGAAAATGATGACACAGTCCCTTCAGTGTGACTGTGACCTGGGGACAGTTGAAACCAGGAAGTTCAACTGCAGAAGCTCTCTTTTTTTAAATTTATTTCTTTATTGGGGAATTAATGTTTTACATTCAACAGTAAATACAATAGTTTGTACATGCATAACATTCCCCAGTTTCCCATTTAACAATACAACCCCCACTATGTCATTTATCATCCTTCATGGACCTGTATTCTCCCCACCCACCCACCCCAGAGTCTTTTACTTGGGTGCAATATGCCAATTCCATTTCAGGTTCTACTTGTGTTTTCTTTTCTGATCTTGTTTTTCAACTTCTGCCTGAGAGTGAGATCATCCCATATTCATCCTTCTATTTCTGACTTATTTCACTTAACATGAATTTTTCAAGGTCCATCCAAGATCAGCTAAAAACGGTGAAGTCACCATTTTTTACAAATGAGTAGTATTCCATTGTGTATATATACCACAACTTGCTCAGCCACTCATCTGTTGTTGGACACCTGGGTTGCTTCCAGGTTTTGGCTCTTACAAATTGTGCTGCCAAGAACATATGTGTACACAGATCTTTTTGGATGGATGTGTTGGGTTCCTTAGGATCTATCCCCAGGAGAGGAATTGCAGGGTCATAGGGTAGGTCCATTTCTAGCCTTCTGAGAGTTCTTCAGACTGTTCTCCACAGAGGTTGGACCAATTTACATTCCCACCAGCAGTGCAGGAGGGTTCCTTTGACCCCACACCCTCTCCAGCATTTGCTGCTGTTACCTTTTCTGATGTATGACATTCTCACAGGAGTGAAGTGATATCTCACTATTGTTGTCTTGATTTGCATTTCTCTGACAATCAGAGACTTGGAGCATTTTTTCATGTGTTTCTCGGCCTTTTGGATCTCTTCTGTGGTGAATATTCTGTCCAAGTCCTCCCCCCATTTTTGGATGGGGTTATTTGTTGTCTTGTTGAGTCTGGCAAGCTCTTAATATAAGCTGGTTATTAAACTCTTATCTGATGTATGGCATGTAAAGATCTTCTCCCATTCTGTGAGGGGTCTCTTGGCTTGGGTAGTGGTTTCTTTTGCTGTGAAAAAGCTTTTTAATTTGATGTAGTCCCATAGGTCTATACTTGCCTTAGTCTTCTTTGTAATTGGATTCATTTCATTGAAAATGTCTTTAAAATTTATGCGGAAAAGGGTTCTACCAATATTTTCCTCTAAGTATCTGATAGTTTGTGGTCTCACATCCAAGTCCTTGATCCACTTGGAATTTACTTTTGTGTTTGGTGAAATACAGTGATTCAGTTTCATTCTTCTGCATGTTTCAACCCATTGTTTCCAACACCATTTGTTGAAGGGACTCTGCTTTCCCCACCTAATAGTATGGGCACCTTTGTCAAAGATTAGATGTCCATAGGTGTGGGGCCTGCAGAAGCTCTCTTTCTCACCACCCACTGAGGTAGCCTGCATAGTCCACACTGAACACTGAGATGTCAGCAGCCAGAGTTCACTTTTTACTGGATCTTCTCATCTTTTCTTCACAGCTACCTAAATAATAGAGCAGAACTATTTAGAGAGATTAAGGGAGGTGCCAGAGATACAGTCTGCTGTACATCTAAAATCGAAGGTGAAGCTACACTCCCAAATTGTCATGAACCAAAGGTAAAGCATGCAAACTGATCTGAGCATCCAGAGAGAGGTGGTTCAGCAGATAGAGTCAGGACTTGGGTGCGTGAAACCCAGCACCACATATTCCAAAGCTATGTGCCAATGTCTTAAAAAGTAAATAAATACTATAAAATCTAGAAATGACATCTAGAAGAAGTTAAGGAAGCTAATTTTTTTTTTTTTTTGCCTCCAGGGTTATTGCTGGGGCTCAGTGCCTGCACCATGAATCCACTGCTCCTGGAGGCCATTTTTTTCCCCTTTTGTTGCCCTTGTTGTAGCCTTGTGGTTATTGTTGCTGTTGGTGTTGTTCGTTGTTGGACAGGACAGAGAGAAATCAAGAGAGGAGGGGAAGACAGAGAGAGGGAGAGAAAGATAGACACCTGCAGACCTGCTTCACCGCCTGTGCAGACTCCCCTGCAGGTGGGGAGCCAGGGACTTGAACTTGGACCCCTACATCAGTCCTTGCACTTTGCGCCATGTGTGCTTAACCCACTGCACCACTGCCCGACCCCTGGAAGCTAATATTTTGTACCAAACACTATTTACGATGTTATTTCACTCAAATGGCTGGGGACCAAGTGATGACACACCTGGTTGAGTACATGTATTACAATCCACAAGGATGCAGGTTCAAGCCCTACTGCTGGGGGGGGGAGCTTCAGAAGCAGTGAAACAGTGCTGCAAGTGTCTCTCTCTCCTTCTCTATGCCTCCCTCCCTCCTCAATTTCTCTAAATATTTTTAAATATATCTGTATTATTAAAATATATGTCATGAGCATCCTAGTCACTGCTCTACTCTGCCCTCATATAGGAATTATTCTTCTTTTAAACCAAAGCTCTAGGGCCTTCCTGTCTGACCTCCCGCATACATCCCTCCAGTGTCACCTCCCAGATAGAAACATCATTAAGTCTTTGGCTGTGTGTGGCTTTGACTAAACTTCTCAGTCACCTCCTGGAGCCATCCTCAGCTTCCACCCTGGGTGTAGCAGTTGAGACTTGCCTACTTGGAAGAAACATAAGTGCTACATGATCTGACTCGAGCAGAGCCGAGCAGGAGCTTTCTGCCGTAACAAAAGAGTCCTGGGGAGGTAATAATGGTGGCCATGTCTGGACCCTAAAACTCTGGCCTTGACCTCAGACCCTTCTCTATCCCCCACCGTCATATGCCCTTGTTCCCTGGATACACGTACGGCAGGTGTCAGCAGGGTGATTGAACTGAGAGGGCCTGGTGAACACCCAAGGGCTTAGCAGCCTTCACCACCCCCACCATCCCCACCACCCCTGCGGCAGAAGTGGCAGAATCCCATCTCACCTGTCTGCTTTAGGGCCTGTGCCAGCCATGAACCAAAGGCAGCTGGAAAGAGCAGATGGTGTTCTGAACCACTCAGAGGTGTGTGTGTCTGTGTGTCTGTCTGTCTGTCTGTCTGTCTCCTGGAAAGTCACCGCTGTCATCAGAAAAAAAGAAAAGGAATAAACTGAAACAAGCACCCCCCAGGCTTGAGCTCTTGGCTTAGGATCTGTGCATGCATATATTTTCTCTCCCTATCTCTTGTCTGTCACACCTTTATTTACTTTTTTTTTTTTTTTCCTCCTCCAGGGTTATTGCTGGGCTCGGTGCCTGCACCATGAATCCACCGCTCCTGGAGGCCGTTTTTTCCCCCTTTTGTTGCCCTTGTTGTAGCTTCGTTGTGGTTATTATTATTGCCCTTGTTGACACAATTCATTGTTGGATAGGACAGAGAGAAATAGAGAGAGGAGGGGAAGACAGAGAAGGGGAGAGAAAGATAGACACCTGCAGACCTGCTTCACCGCCTGTGAAGCGACTCCCCTGCAGGTGGGGAGCCGGGGGC
The DNA here is from genome assembly GCF_950295315.1 of Erinaceus europaeus. NCBI lineage: Eukaryota > Metazoa > Chordata > Mammalia > Eulipotyphla > Erinaceidae > Erinaceus > Erinaceus europaeus. The sequence continues at coordinate 34,014,851 of NC_080182.1, read as the reverse complement.
TCGAATCGGGATCCTTACGCCTGTCCCTGCGCTTTGCGCCACATGCGCTTAACCCACTGCGCCACCGCCCGACCCCCATTTACTTTTGTTTTAATGTTTGTGGTCCTGGGCTATGGAGCAGAACAGAGGCCACAGATCCTGGAAAGAGTGTCACAGACTGTGAGGATTTAAGCACAAGTCAGCAAACTCCCCATTCATACCCCCAAAGTTAGCCTTCAGACACTCAGGTTTTAACAGGTTGTGTGGGATAAAATCACTTGAACAAAATGTCAGCTCAGACACCAGAATATGTCTAAAAAGAATGATTTTTCTTACTTATTTACTTATTAATTTATTAGTAGAGACAGAGAAATTGAGAAGGGAGGTCGAAGTAGAGAGGGAAAGAGACAGAGAGACACCTGCAGCCCTGCTTCACCACTTTTGAAGCTTTTTCCCTGGGGGGGGGGGGGCAGGGGCCGAGCCAGGGTCCTTGTGCACCGTAATGTACACAAGGTTGCATGCACCACCACCTATCTCCCAAGAGAATTATTTTTCAATATGCTATTAGATACCTGGACAAAATAGAAAATCAGAAAAGCCTTAATTACCACCTGTCTCCCAAGAGAATTATTTTTCAATATGCTATTAGATACCTGGACAAAATAGAAAATCAGAAAAGCCTTAATTAAACCATAGTCTTCAAATGATTATAATTGTATCATCATTTTTCTAACTCAGTAAAATACCTGTGTGTTTACATGCTGCTTTGTTGACCTTGGATAGAGGAGAAAATGGAAATAAAGTAATTTGTGATGCTTATTGGTACTTGGGACAATGATTACATCCATCAAGGGGAAGATTCTCTTAAAGCAAGAAGTCCATCTGGAAATCTGTTAGCCTTGACAAGGTGTCTGTAGCTCTTTTAGAATCAGAGATCAGTTGTAATCTAATTCTCTAAGGGATCGTAGATTGGACTGCAGAATAATAAGAATAAACTGCAGAATAAGTTTTTTTTTAGCTCTCACTGGATTCCCTATAATCTTTTTTTTTTTTTTTTTTTGTCACCAGGGCTATTGCTGGGGCTCGGTGTCAGCATGACAAATCCCCTTTCCTAGAAAATTAAGAGGGATAGAGGAGACAGAGAGGGAGAAAAAAATAGACCCCTGCAGAACTGCTTCAGCACTCGTGAAGCTTCCCCAAGGAAGAGGAGCAGGGGAGGAGCAGGGGCTCAAGCCTGGGTCCCTGAGCATGGTAACGTGTGTGCTGAACCAGCTGCACCACCACCCAGTGCCCAAGCTTTTCAGGAGACACAAGAGAACAAACCAAGACCCCACTCACATGTGATTCTGCTAAGTGGCCTCCCTGACTTGGCTTTTCCGTTGTGTATACTTAGAGGGAGAGACACGAAAGCACCATTCCACCATCCACAGAACTCCCTTTGTCTCCATGTGGTGCCGAGAGTGAACCTAGGACCTCACACAGGGAAAGGGAAAAAAAAAAAAAAAAAAAACCTCACTCTGCCCACTGTACTATCTCCCAGCCCCTCCTCAGGCATTTCAGCAGATTGTGTTTGTCCTTGTTGGCTCTTATATATGAAGGGAGTGGGAGTCTCAGCCAGAGTTACTTGAAACTTTTTCTTTATATTTTTCATTTTTTAATTTTATTTATTAATTATTGGATAGAGACAAAGCGAAATTTAGAGGGAGATAAAGAGGAAGAGAAACCTGCAGCCCTACTTCACCACTCATGAAGTTTTCCCCTGCAGGTGGGGACGAAGGGCTTGAACCTGGCTCCTTGCACACTAATGTGTGCTTTTTTTTTATATATATCTATATATATACAGTTTTTGTATTTTCCTTTTTGTTGCCCTTGTTGTTTTTACTGTTGTAGTTATTGTTGTTGTTATTGATGTTGTCGTTGTTAGATAGGACAGAGAGAAATGGAGATAGGAGGGAAAGACAGAAGGAGAGGAAGATAGACACCTGCAGACCTGCTTCACTGCTTGTGAAGCAACTGCCCTGAAGGTGGGGAGCCGGGGGCTCGAACCCGGGTCCTTACGCCGATCCTTAAACTCCGCCGCCACGTGCACTTAACCCTCTGTGCTACTGCCCAACTCCCTAATGTGTACATATAACCAGGTGCTCCACTGCCTGGTGCCATTGAAACTTTTTTTCTTAAACATATTTTTTAATATTTTTACTTATTTATTACTGGACAGAGACAGAAAGAAATTGAGAAGGGAGGGAGAAGTAGGGAGGGAGAGCTACAGAAAAGCACCTGCAGCCCTGCTTCACCACTGGTGAAGCTTCCCCACTACAGGTGGGGACCAGGAACTTGAATCCCACAGTTCTTGTGTCTGTGCCACTGCCTGGCCCCCTCTTAAACATATTTCATATTTATTTATTTATTTATTACCAGAGCCCTGCTCAGCTCTGACTTATGGTGGGGTGGTGCTGGGGATTGAACCTGGAACCTTGGAGCCTCGGGCATGAGAGTCTGTGTACATATCCATTATGCTAGCTCCCCCACCCTAAACATTTTTTCAGTGCCACCAGGTTATTACTGAGGCTCCATGCTGGCACTTCAAATCCACCACTCCCAGTGGCCATACTTTCCTTTCTTTCTTTTCTTTCTGCCTTTCTTTCTCTTTCTTTCTTTTCCACATGGTAGGAGAGAGAGACAAATGGGGGGTGAGAGAAAAAGAGAAAGATAAACACCTACACCTGCAGACCTGTTCCACCACTAGTGAAGTGTCTGTGCCCCCACCCCCTGCAAGCCTGCGATACCTGCGGTCCACTAGGTGTGCCACTGCCCAGTTGCCGCCACCGCTTGAAACTTCTGCCCCCTGAGGCCAGTGGTACAGGCTGATCTCGCTCTCTGTTTTGCAGTATTCACCGGACCTCGTGGCAGGGCCAGGGGCAGACTCGGACCCCTCCCAGCTCTCCTTCCCAGGGTGCGAGTGTTTGGAAAGACCCTGTCTCCCGGGCTCCTGCTCCTGCCTGCGACACGGGGACAACTATGATGACAATCTGTGCCTCCTGGACCTGGACTCCACAGGGGCCACGTGTGCCAGGCCGGTGTTTGAATGCCACGCCCTGTGCCCGTGCGGCGAGGACTGCAGGAACAGGCTGGTCCAGCGGGGGCTGCAGGTGCAGCTGCAGGTGTTCCAGACCGACGCCAAAGGCTGGGGGCTACGCACACTGGACCCCATCCCCCGTGGCCGCTTCATCTGTGAATATGCCGGGGAGCTGCTGGGCTCGGCCGAGGCCCAGAGGAGGAGCGGGCTACAGGGCCTCCGGGACCCCAACTACATCCAGGCTGTGCGGGAACACGCGAGTGGTGGGCAAGTGCTGGAGACCTTCGTGGACCCCGCCCGAGTGGGGAACGTGGGCAGGTTCCTGAACCACTCCTGCGAGCCCAACCTGCTCATGCTCCCCGTGCGTGTCCACTCCATGGTGCCCAGGCTGGCTCTGTTTGCCGCCAGGGACATCCTGCCCGGGGAGGAGCTCTCCTATGACTACTCAGGAAGGTTCCGGAATGGCCCCGGCGCTGAGGAAGAAGAAAGGCTGGAGCCCGGGATGCCCAGGAAGCCCTGCTACTGTGGAACTGTCTCCTGTACTGCCTTCCTGCCCTACGACAGCTCCCTGTACCCATCCTCCCTAAAGCCCCCCATCCCTGACGAAGGAGGAAGAAGCATAGGGGAGAGCCCACCGAGTCCAAGACCCTGTGACTTATGGAATATGTGATCTGTTTCTCTAATTATTAAGCGCTATGTGTTAGAACCAGTCATAATAGAAAGCCTTTGCTTTCTCTTGCTGTTCCTAGCTCCAGCCTCCAGCGGTGTTTGGCCAACAAGGGGCAAACACAGATAACAAGTCAAAAGGTCTTACAGGCAAAAGAAGCCTTATCTTATATCCCTGAGCTCTGCCAGCATCCTTGGGGAAAGGTCAGAAGTTACAAAGTGAACACAAAATTTTGATGTGATCATTGGAATTGGAGATAACAAATCTGATAAAGAGTGGTTTACATACTAAGGAGAGATATTATTCAAATACATACTCCCCTAATATGTTTGTATTTCCCTAAGATGTTTATACTTGTTATCGCTATATGTGCATATACTCAATAAAAAGACAGAGGACCAGCAGTAACAAATGCTAGAGAGGTTGTGGGGGCAAAGGAACCTTCCTGCACTGTTGGTGGGAATGTCAATGGGTCCAATCCCTGTGGAGAACAGTCTGGAGAACTCTCAGAAGGCTAGAAATGGGCCTACCTTATGACCCTGCAATTCCTCCCCTGGGGATATATCCTAAGGAACCCAACACACTCATCCAAAAAAATTTGTGTATTCCTATGTTCATAGCAGAACAATTTGTAATAGCCAAAACCTGGAAGCAACCCAGGTGTCCAACAACAGATGAGTGGCTGAGCAAGTTGTAGTATAAATATACAATGGAATACTACTCAGCTGTTAAAAATCATGATTTCATCGTTTTCAGCCCATCTTGAATGGACCTTGAAAAAAGCATGTTCAGTGAGATAAGTCAGAAACAGAAGCATGAATATGGGATGATCTCACAGGCAGAAGTTGAAAAACAAGATTAGAAAACATTAAGCAGAACTTGGACTGGAATTGGTGTATTGCACCAAAGTAAAAGACTCTGGGGGGGAGGGGGGTTCAGGTCCTGAATATGATGGCAGGAAAAGAAAAAAAAAGAAAGATGGATGGCCAGCCCCCCTCACACACATTACTCACTAAAGCCCCATCTCCAGAGGTATACTGTCCCCCACTCCAGATCCTGCTCTCACCAACAGTGATCATGTGAAGTAATGCATTCTATCCATTCATGATGGAAAGCCCAGACCCCAGGATAGCTGCATCTCCCAGGGACAGAGACCAGAAGGAACCAGCAGGTTCTAGCTCAGTCTCTATCTAGGGTCCCCTCCCGCAAGCAGTCCCTGATGCTCGGGGGGTGGGCGTGGGGGGCAGTTTCCAGCTCTCCTCTGCCTAACTGTGTGTTCAACTCAAGAAAAGAACAAAGACCACCAGCTACTGGGTAATGCCCTTCTCTCCTCCCTGATGGCACCTGCCCTTCAGCTGGGCTCCTGACTGCCCAGAGCACTCACCCTTACTAGCCAGAGGTGGTCAAGTGAGCTAGTGAAAGCAGGCAAATGGTGATGTGTCCCTATGCCCTCTTCCTTTTCATTGGCTAGAATGTAGGTGTGATGGCTGGAGCTGGAGCATCTATTCTGTGCTCCAAAATGACCCTGGAAAAGGAAAACGCACATTAGCAAATCGACAACACTGAAAGGACTCGGAATTCCCAGTGCTGTGGAACATTCCAGGTCGAGCACCCTCTGGCCTCCCTCATCTGTGAACATGAGGCTTTTGAGTGTTCCAGCCCTGGCACTGAAATTAATCAGAATAATAATACAAAAAAAAAAAAAAAACTCTGGGGCTGCCATCAGTCTTACCTGTAATAAAGCTGATAGTTCAGTTTCTGGCAGCCTAGTTCTTTCTCAACTGCTTCGAAGTTTGAATCCAGGAGAAGGGGCAAGATTATCACCTTCAGAAAAACCTAATTATCACCACCAACAAAATATTACCATGAAAAGGGCTTCCTTACTTATAACTGAAAGTCACATACATACACCAATTATAAAACCTTCATAGCCATCAAAACAGCTCACTTAGTGAACCTGCTTTGTCACATGTTGAACTGAGTCTCCACTGCACTGGAGGAAGTGTTAGTGCTGGGATGGTATCTTCCATTCTGGTTTGTTTTACCTGCAGGGTTATTGCTGGGGCTCAGTGTCTGCACTGTGAATCCACTGCTCATAGAGGCCATTTTTCCCATTTTGTTGCCCTTTTTTTTTTTTTTTTTGGTTATTGTTGTTAAATAGGACAGCGAGAAATCGAAAAAGGGAAAAACAGATAGTGAAGTGACCCTCCTGCAGGGGCTGGAACCTGGATCCTTATGCCAGTCCTTGCACTTTGCACCATGTGTGCTTAACCTGCTGCACTACTACCTGGCCGCCTCTGTCTGTGTCTTTCTATCTGAAAAAGTTATCTCAGAACAGTGAAGCCCAGTGATGACAGCAAAAAATATAAAAATGCATCAAAAGAACCGGCATAAGCATCCCGATTCAAGCCCCTGGCTCCCCACCTGCAGGGGAGTTGCTTCACAGGTGACTCTCCCCCTCTCTGTCTTCCCCTCCTCTCTCCATTTCTCTCTGTCCTATCCAACAACGACGACGACATCAATAACAACAACAACAATAAAAAAGAAAAACAAGGGCAACAACAGGGAAAATAAATATAAAAAAACTTTAAAAAAGAAATGCATCAAAAAATATTCACTATACATGTATAGAACCTCATTAATTCATACTTCTAAACTTCAGTATCCTCATTCATTTATGGATTGATGACATGAAAATAACCCTGCCATCACCACAGAGGGGAGTGGGAGCTTTATAATTCCATTTCTACTTCTAGAGAAGTGGGCATCTCTCACTTTTTTTTTTCCTTAAAGAAGAGATGCTACTCAAAGTTACTATAGAGGCTTATCAGTTTTACTTTGAAAACTAAAATAATACTACTTAATAAGTTTAGTGGACCAAGCAGTGTATGCCTGGTTACACACACAACTCATCATGCAAAAGGATCCAGGCTCAAGCCCCTGGTCCCCACCTGCAGGGGTAGGGGGAGAGGAGGGGAAGTTTCACAAGCTGTGAATCTACAGGTGTCTCTCTGATCTTCTCACTTTCTGTTTCCCCCTTCCCTCTCAATTTCTCTCTGTTCCAGCAAATAAAATAATTTTTAAAAGGAAAACTGGCACAGAGACACCAAGCCCCAGAGATAAACCTGGGGGCAATTTTTTAAAATTAATAAGATAAATTAATTTCTTTAGTACATTTATATTCAGGGGCTGGGTGGTGGTGCACCTGGTTAAGTACGCATATCACCATGTGCAAGGATCCAGGTTCAAGTTCCCACTCCCCACCTGCAGGGGGGATGCTTCACAAGTGGTGAAGCAGGTCTGCAGGTGTCTATCTCTTTCCCTCTCTATCTCCCCCTCCTCTCTCAATTTCTCTCTGTCCTATCCAATTTAAAAAGAAAAGTGGACAAATGGCCACCAGAAGCAGTGGATTCCTAGTGCCAGCACCAAGCCCTAACGATAGCCCTGGAGGAACATAAAATAAAATAAATAAACTCTACTTCAGGAGTTTGCATACTTTAAACGTTATTTATAACACATGACTCCCATATGTCATCATAAATAATGGTATACTTTTTTTTAAAGATTTTATTTATGAGAAAGATAGGAGGAGAGAGAAAGAACCAGACATCATTCTGGCACACGTGGTGCCAGGGATCAAACTCAGGACCTCATGCTTGAGAGTCCAAAGCTTTACCACTGCGCCACCTCCTGGACCACAAATAATTGTATACTTTTAATGAGCAAAGTGTACAGCATGTGAATCATATCTCAAAACTGCTGAAATAAGTATATAAGGTTCTCATTCACCTATAATATCATCAGAAACGGTTTTATTGCGGACAGAAGAAAGTTTTGGTATTCATAAAATGCTCCATACCTACAAATGGGTGATGTCTGAAACAAAACAAAACCTCCCTCCAAACAACACACTCCCTTCCTGCCCACCTTCCACTCTGGCTGGATTCTCCGAAGCGGTCCTGCTTTCTGTGAGACTGTCCATGCTCTTGCTCCAAAAGGGCTTCTCCTAATAGCTGAGCCACTGCTTGCAGCCAAGAACATTCTGATCCTGGAGAAGTGACGGGCTCACTCACTGCTCTGCAGGTTCCCTGGCTGCTTCCTTATGCCCTCGCTCTGTCCGACAGCACAGTCCGGAGCCAGACGCTTGACCAGAACAGCCTGCAGCAGGAAGTATCATGCCACGTGGTCCCTCCATAAGTGCAGACTCTTAGGACTGTGTGTAGGTAGTCATGAACACACTCGGGTTTTTTTGTTTGTTTGTTTGTTTTTAACTTTTAAAAAATTTTTATGGAGAGGGGGTTACAGTCAACAATAAATATAGTTGTTGGTCTATGTGTAAAATTTCTCAATTTTCTGAAAAACACTCTCACTCCCAGCCTAGGTTCTCCTTCACCATCATTCACCAGGACCTGAGAGCCCCCTACCCAGAGTCCTTTACTTTGGTGCAATACACCAAACCCAGTCTGTGTTTTCCTTTGTGTTTCCCCTTCTGTTTGTAGTTCTCAACTTCTGTCCATAAGTGAAATTCATCTCTCTCTGGCTTATCTTGCTTAACATGATTTCTTCAAGTTCCATCCAAGATGAGGTGAAGAAAGTGAATTCATCATTCTTACTAGGTGAACAGCATTCCATAGTGTATTTGGACCACTCAGCCACTCATCTGTTTTTGGATACCTGGGCTGCTTCCAGGTTTGGGCTATTACAAATTGTATTGCTACAAACATAGGTATACACAGATCTTTTTGCATGGGTGTGCTTGGTTCCTTAGGATATATCCCCAGGAGAGGAACTGCAAGGTCATAGAGTAGGTCCATTTCTAACCCTCTTGTCCTATGGTCTTGTCAATCATTATTAAATCAATAAAAGAGAAAAACATTAGCTACCATTACGGCACATTTCCGGGTTGACATTGCACTGCTCAGAATAGAATACAGAACATTTCATCACAGAAAGTGCGAGGTTACATCAAGATTCACTTAGATTCCGCAGAACACTAGGTCTACCTTGCTGGTTGCTATTGTGGCAGGATTCGAATCAGCTCCCAGGTCTATTAATCGTGTATATCAAAGGATGCCTGTCTCCCATCATGTGTGGAAACTTTAAAGCAAAGCTGACCCATCCTTGGAGTTTCTTTCACCCCACAACTGTCTGCAGTCTCCCCAGGATGATACGGTCCTCACAGCTGTCGTGTGTGTCTGTTGAGGTCAGGGAATCAGGGAGAGCCCGGAAGCACAGATACTCTGGACATGGGAATTAGGGCACAAGAATATTACACACGCACAGGAAGTGGGAACTAGAGCTCAAAGGATACCTGTGCACACTGTGGAAGGAGTTTAGTAAGGTAGCCACACATGGCAATTTCAGCAGAGAAGCTGGTTCAGGTGTAACATAGGGTTGAAGAGGAAGGGAGGTTCACATGAAAAGCCTTTTGGGATTTCTGCAGGCCTTGGGTGACTCTCTCTGTGTGTGCTCTCTCTTCACTTTAGCTTCATTGCTGCACTATTTCTACCTCATAACTTATTTTTTAATTTTTTTTAATATTTATTTATTCATTCCCTTTTGTTGCCCTTGTTTTATTGTTGTGGTTATTACTGTTGTTGTTAGTGATGCCATTGTTGTTGGATAGGACAGACAGAAATGGAGAGAGGAGGGGAAGACAGAGAGGGGGAGAGAAAGACAGACACCTGCAGACCTGCTTCACCGCTTGTGAAGTGGCCCCTCTGCAGGTGGGGAGCTGGGGGCTCGAACCGGGATCCTTACGCCGGTCCTTGTGCAAATCCCCTCCCCCAAGGTGTTGTCTTCCTCACTGCCAGCAAGTACATCGCAACTCACTCACCAAATGTGTGCTCCTACCTCCCACCAGCCCCGACACCCTGATGACAACTTAAAAAGGAGAACAACGGAGGAGAGAGGGAGGGACACAGGCCCAGGCCAGGTCACTTCAAGCAACACAGCCAGCTCTCAGAATGAAAGGATGCTTCTGGACTGTCAGAGCATTTGGGCTTTTGAAAAGGAAAATGTTTCCCATTGTCAGTCACTTTCAGTATTATTTTTCTATTCTTTTCTTTATTGGGAGGACTAATGGTTTATAGTTGACAGTGAAATACAGTAGTGTGTACATGTGTAACATTTCTCAGTTTTCCTCATAACAATCTTAATTCCCCCACTTAGGTCCTCCTCCACCATCATGTTACTTTTCTATTTATATCAGCTTTATTTCTATTAGTTTAATTGTTGTCATCTATCTTAGTTACTTCTTTGAGAGAAAAAGAACATAGCACTGAAGCTTCCTTCAGCGCAGTGAGGCCAGGCTTGAACCTGAGTCGCACACATGGCAAAGCTGCACAGTATCCAAGTGAGCTAGTTAGTTTTTTGGTTTTTTTTTTTCCTCCAGGATTATGGCTGGGGCTTGGTGCCTGCACTACGAATCCACTGCTCCTGTGGCCAATTTTTCGATTTTTTGTTTGTTTGTTTTTAGATAGGACAGAGAGAAATTGAGAGGGGAGGGGAAGATAGAGAGGGAGAGAGAAAGAAAGACACCTTCAGACCCACTTCACTACTTGTGAGGCAGCCCCCCTGCAGGTGTGGAGCTGGGGGCTTGAACCGGGATCCTTATGTTGGTCCCTGCTATGTGTGCTTAACCCAGTGTGCTACCACCCACCCCCCTTTTAAAAAATGTCTTATTAGGGACATAAAGGTTTGCAAGACCGTTGTCACATGGATCTTTCTAGTCTTAATCGTAATACTCATATGTGAGGGAAGGCACTCTAGTGGCCATGCTGAGGAGCCTGCACCAGCCTGTAAGCACTGCGGAAACAGAAGGGACACCCCCAGCACCTTTAGGTGCAGGCTCACATCCCTCTCTGCTCACCTTCAGACTGACATCTAACGCGGTGAAAATCTAAGGTGTGCAAGGTACTGAGACACTTATATTGCAAAACAATGACCTCTTAGCATTCACTGCCGCCTCCGTCATATCACGTGACTACCTTTTCTTGTGGCGAGAAGGTTGACAATCCAGTCTCTTAGCAACTCTGAAATGTGTCATATGCCACTGTCTCTATAATTACTGTGCTGGGCAGGAGATCCCGGGATATATTCATTTTCTAACCCTGGGCTTTCTTTCTTTCTTTCTTTCTTTCTTTCTTTCTTTCTTTCTTTCTTTCTTTCTTTCTTTCTTTCTTTCTTCTTTTTTCCTACCAGAGCATTGCTCAACTCTGCCTTAAGGTGGTGCTAGGGATTGAATCTGGGCCTCAGGCATGAAAGGCCTTTTGCATAACCACTATGTTATCTCCCCAGCCCTGGGCTTTTGAGTTTCTTCTTTAAATCATAGCATTGCTCAGCTCTAGTTTATGGTGGTGCAAGGGGGTGAGCCTGGGGCTTTAGAACCTCTGGCATGCGGGTCTCTTCACATAACCATTAGGCTTTTAACTTTGTAGGCCTTTCCCTTCCCCCCATTGTCTTCATTATGACACCAAGTAAACATGTTTATTATTTGTTGTTGTTTTTCAATTTTCAGAAATTTAGGAGACACAAGACTACAAGCAAGGAGACTTTTGGGTGCTGGTCATTTGAAAAGGCTTAAGGTGTAAGAGCCATTCATTATATACTGGGGGGAGAGGACCCACGCTTGTTTCCCTAACATTAAAAAATTCCATCAAGCATTATCTCAACAAAGAATTGAGGAGAGAGCATTATTTTCAGGAACTTTAAACTTGATTCAGGAAAATTGAGAACATTCACATGTTAGGCAGAGAGAGAAAGAGAGAAAGCGAGGGAAAGTAGGAATGGGGGGGACAGAGAAAGGGGAAAGACAGAGAGAGGGGAAAGACAGAGAGAGAGGGAGAAGCCCCCCTGGAGCTCTCTTACTCACATGTTCATGGGGCGCTCACCTAGGGCTGGGAGCCTGGGGAGGGGGAGAGGATAAGAGAGAGGAAGGGAGCCCAAAAAACACCCTACTCACATGGTGACCTAGACAGACACAGAAGCCCCCTACTCACATTTTGATGGGAGGCTCACGTAAGTAGAGAGAGAAAGAGAGAAAAAGAGAGAGAAAGAGAACCCCCTGAAAACTACTACTCACATGTGGACCTGGGCAGACAGAGAGTCACTCACAGGTGTAGCTTATAACTCTCAAGCCCTGCCTCCACTTTTCCAAGCCACACCTGTCATCATCACTCCCATTTCCTGGGCCGTACCCTCCAGGTATCTCCTGTCCCTCAACAATTAGGCATTTGCACCTGATAAGAGAGCTAAAGGATTCTCACTATCAATTTTTACATGTTTCAAAATAAAGAACAAAGAATCAAGTGCTGGGCTGGTGGCTGAGAGGTAGAGAATATGAACACAGGAGGCCCCAAGTTCACGCCCCCATACCACATATGCTGGAACGAAATCAATCTTTTTGTTTTTAATTTTCAATTTCCTTTTTTTTTTTTTTTTTTACTTTTGTTGCCCTTGTTTTTTTATTGTTGTTGTACTTATTATTGTTGTAGTTATTGATGGTGTCATTGTTAGGACAGAGAGAAATGGAGAGAGGAGGGGAAGACAGAGAGAAGGAGAGAAAGACAGACACCTGCAGACCTGCTTCACCGCCTGTGAAGCGACTCCCCTGGAGGTGGGGAGCCGGGGGCTCGAACTGGGATCCTTGCTCCGGTCCTTGTGCTTTGCGCCACGTGTGCTTAACCTGCTGCGCTACTGCCCGACTCCCTGTTTGTTTTTTTATTGCCACCAGGATTATCACTGGGGTTCGGTGCCAGCACTACAAATCCACTGCTCCCAGTGGCCATTATTATTTTCTATTTTACTGGACAGGACAAAGAGAAATTGAGATGGGGAGATTGAGACAGAGAAAGAGAGACACCTGCAAACCTGCTTCACTGCTTATGAAGCTTCCCTCCCTGGGGCTTGAACCCTGGTCCTTGCACATTGTAGCATGTGCGCTCTACCAGGTGCACCACCACTCGACCCCTGGAAAGGCCTTTAAAGCCACCCAACCAAAAGTCTGCTGCTGGGCTGTCTCCCCGCCGGAGACAAGAAGTGAAAGGACTCAGAGTCCCCAACATTATGAGTCACAAGATTTCCAAACCTCAATTCATATTGTAAGAGCCACCAGTGCCAATGGACGGGTGGCAGCTCAAGAGCATCCACCATTGAGAGGTCAACTCTAGGTCCTTAATCCTCACAGGTGCCACAAGTGTAAGTCACTCAGTCCCGTGGTCAGCTGTCAGCTGTGATCCTTGTATCAGCAGGTGTGGCGCTGCCAATGCTGTCTGTGAACAGTAAGAAAGCAGAGCCCCCCCCACCCCCCATCCCGCCACCTCCCAAAAGAAAAGACCAGGCCGACCTATATGCTCTTGGGGGAGAGCAACCCAGACTGAAAAACTGGGTTGAATTTAGCTCCAGCAGTTAGTGTGCTCAATCCAAATCTGGAAAACAAAAGAACAGCTACGGGCATCTCAGACACCCCCACCCCATTCCTGCCAGCTTCTCTCTTCAAAATAATAGAGAATAGTTAACAGTGACTATAGGCTTGGTTCTAGGAGGAAGTTTGAGAAACCATGGTCCAGGAATCAGGTGGTAGTGTGTCAGTTGAGTGCACATTACAGTGCTCAAGGACCAGGGTTCAAGCCCCTAGTCCCCACCTGCAGAGTGTCTCTCTTTGTCTCTCCCTGTTTTTCCATTTCCTCTTGATTTTTCTGTCTCTATCCAAGAAAGAGAAAGGGGGAGGGACAGGACTGCAGTCTATCCAGAAGATTATATAAAAGTCTTTCTCAGAGCCAGGTAGTGGCATTCCTGGTTGAGTGCATACAAGCCCCTGGTCCCCACCTGTAGGGAGAAAGCTTCAGGACTGGTGAACCAGGGTGGAGGACTCTCTCTCTCTCTCTCATTTTCTCTGTCTCTATCCAAAATAAATAAGCAAATAAAATATTTTTTTTAATTAAAAAGTCTTTCTCCTTAGAGGCTGGGGGGGGGGTTAATTTGTGTAATAACACTAGCCTTCATTGTGGGTTCAAGTAACAATTAAGTCTTTTCCCTCCATGCAGAAGCTCACAGGACAGTGTGAGTCCTTCCGTGACATCAGGCAGTGGCACTGGCTCAACTTCAGATGTTTTGCTTTATAAAGTCACATACAGTCAAGTCAACCCTGGGTTTGATGCTGACTGGTTCTGTAACCAGTCAGAACAGTGAAGAGCTCTTTCTTTGTAACAAAAGCTTCAGCTTGGCAGCTTGCACTTAACTATGAATGCTGATTTTTGTTGTAACTTGTGACAGTTCGAATCATGTTTAACTTGCAGAAGAAGGATCTAGCTTGTTTAAGAAATTCAGCAGTTGGCTCTGAGGACACTGGCAGGTTTATTTTGGGCAGGCCTGCTCTGAGGTTCTGTGGGCCAGCTCACTGCAAGAGTTCCCGCTTGTTCACAGAACCTTATCTTCAGAACAGAGAGAGGTTTCCTCAGAAGGCTGAGGGAGTCCTGACAAACCCACAGATCCGTCAGACCACCAGTGGCCAGACACTAGCGTTCACACACTTTGTCCACTTGCAGAGCCTTCCTCTTCACCTTTCAGAGCCCAACTCCCTACCTGAGATGTGGAGATGGTATTTGGAGATGGGAGTATGCCATCTTCCCAGGGTTGCTGGTCTTTGAATAAACCTGCTTTTCCTCTCAGCAATTCTTGTCTTTTGAGTATTAGCTTCCAGGCAGCCAGTGCAACGGTTTTGCCTTTAGTGTCACTTCACCAACAAACCCCAGGTGACAGATTTCCACAGGGAAAAAGGGATGAGGAGTCTGTCGTGGGTCGGAGCCAAGCAAGGCACACACACTGCCTCCCTTCTGACTGCTTCTGTGCCATCCCAGAAATGAGCTAAAGAGCTGAACACACAAGAAGCACTTATAGATGCTCCCAGAAACACAGCCGCCAAGGGGCAAAGGGATAGACTCCTGGACCAGTCCTCATCTTGGGGCTCCCAGGCAGACTTTTCTCCATAGCTTTGCTATCTTCCTCTCCTCTACAGGACAGCTGGAAAGGTCAGGCTCTCCTTTCAGAGACAGTGTTAGTAATATAACTGACATCCTCAGGTAAGAGGCCCCAGAGTTTGGGCTGAGAGCAGGGACCTAGGAAACCTGTAAAACCTCCAGCCTCATGTTAGCCACACCCACTCTTCAAGGGGAAGACTCAGGAACAGCTGCAGTGTTGGAGTTTGTTGTTTTCGCAGGGCTGGCTTTGCGGGCGGAAGACAGAGACGACCAGAGACTCATGGCTGAGCGGAGAAGCAGTATTTCTTTATTCACGAGCGAGCGGGGATATGGTTCAAAAAACTAATCTAATCTAATCACAACCCTATTCTGTCCTGCACCCTTCTCCTCCGGTGGCAGCGTCAGGAACCAAAGGGGATTACCTACCATCAGGGCTGGGGAGAGGGAAAAGAGCGCAAACCAGCAAGGACTAAACCAAAATCTCCCGGAGGCAGGGGGAGCGAGACCAAACCAATGTAACAGAATGACCATGTAAATAGACCACAACGTCAAGCAATGTAACAGAAGGGGTCCCAGAAGCAGAACCAGAAGCGTACCAACAGGAGTTCAATCCCAGGATGTACATAGGGGAGGGCATGTGCCCTACCAGGTAAGCTCTCCTCCAGTCCCCTTTCTTTCCCTTTTAAAGATAGCACTGGGGAGTGAACCCAGGGCCTCAGGCATGCACAATCACCAAGAAGTCATATCCCAGGGTCAACCTCTCCCTACACTATTTTATTTACTTACATACTTATTTTATTATCACCAGGGTTATTATTAGGGATCGCTGCCTGCACTACAAACCCACTGCTCCCAGTGGCTAGCTGCCATTTTTCCCCCCTCTTCTTTATTTGATAGGACAGATATTTATTGAATTGAGAGGGGAAGGAGAGATAGAGAGGTAGAGAAATATGTAGTACTTTCTTCAACATTCATGAAGCATCCTCCCTGCAGGTGGGGAGCGAGGGCTCGAACCAGGTTCCTTGCACACGGTAACATATGTGCTTCACCAGGTGTGCCACCAGCTGATCCCCCCCATCATCTATTTTAGAGAGGAGAGACAAGATGGACAGACAGAAAGAAGAGACACCATAGCACTGCTCCACCATCCATGGAGCTCCCATGTGGTGCCAGGACTCACACCCAGGACCTTGTGCATAGTACAGTGTGGGCTCTGTGAAGTGAGCTGCCTCCCAAGCCCTCCTCCCACGGCCCAGCTCTGAGGGCATGAGACAGGAGGAGGAGGGGTGAGGGAGGCCAGGTACTCCCAGATCAGGAGTCTTTAACTTTCAGAGCACCTGAGGTCAGGAACACCCCCAGACGAGCCACATGGATGCATAACTCTGGAACTTTGGGGAGGGAGACTCCAGATCTCTGAATTGCAGGCAGGAACTAACAGGCCACAGCACCACATGAGACAGTGAGGAGGCTACTTCAGACAAGGGGAGGCACTGCATGAGCAGGGAGTCCCAAGTCACTGCAATCTAGATGCGACCCACCAGCGTCCCAGGGGATTTCTTTGGGGCAGGGTGCAGGGACGGCTCTGGAGCTGGATGAAGACTTGACTTTAATTGCGACATCTGTCCTGACAGCTCTTCCTGAAGGAACACCAGGAGCTGAGCTTCTGTGAAGAGGGGCAGGAGGGGAGAGGCACCGAGAAACCGTGGATCCACTGTGCGTGGGACTCGCAGGCAGCAGATTCACAGGCTCTCTGGAGAGCTGTCAATACGCAGCCCAATTTAAAATAACCACAGGCTGTTTGATACAGGAGTTAAGCTCCCAGGAATTCAGCAGACAGAAATATCTGCAAAGAGAGAAGTAAATGCAAGCAGGGGTTTTTTTCTTTAACTTTTTAAAATTTGTTATCAATAGTATGTTACAAGATCATTACGATTACAATTTATAGTCCCACACTACACCCACCACCAAAGTTCTGTGTTCTCACCCTCCCAAAGATAACTATAGTTCTCACAAGTTTTACAGTTTGCTTGCTTCTGTTTCTTTGGTTTTGATTTGATTTTTATTTTTTTTTTAATTTTATTTATTAGTGGATAGAGACAGCAATTGTGAGTGGAGAAGACAGAGAGGGAGAAAGAGAGACAAATGCAGCCCTGCTTCACCACTCGTAAAGCTTTCCCCTTGCAGGTGGGGATCAGGGGCTCGAACCTGGGTCCTTGTGCACCATAATGTGAGCACTCTGGTTTCTCTTCAGATCATACAAATCTTTTGTCTTTTACTTAACCAGGTGTACCACCCCCTGGTCCCTTGGTATTTATTTATTTACTTATTTATTTATTTTAATTTATTTTTGGCAATGTACGTAAACAAGATCTCTAAATTCCACATCTGAGTGAAACCATCCGGCAGCTGTCTTTCATCTCTTTACTTATTTCACTAAGCATAATCACTTCCAGTTCCATCCGTTTTGTCCCAAAGAACACAATATCATCTTCTTTGACTGCAGAGTAGTACTCCATGGAGGAAATATCCCATAACTTCTTTAGCCAGTCATCTGATGATGGACAGTTAGGCTGCTTCCACTCTTTGTCCACTGTCAACAAGGCAGCTATGAACATAGGTGTACATATGTCCTTTGAATTAGTGTCTGAGTGTCCACTGGATAAATGCCTAAGGGTGGGATTGCTGGATCATAAGGTAATTTCAATTTTATTTGTTTACAGACTCTTTACACAGTCTTCCAAAAAAGGCTGCGCCAATTGGCAAGCAGATTTGCTGGGTGCGTTCTAGCAATAATAATGGAAAATAATTCACATATTCGCCATTAGGAAGGCTCATTAAGTGAGTTTATTTAATCAATGCAGCTACCTTTTAAAGATTTGCTTATTTATTGAACAAAGGAGGAAGGGAGAAAGCAAAAGAAAGAGAGGGAGAGGAAGGACTGCTGTGGTACAAGCAGTACCAGGGGTTGAACATGCAGCCTCATACACACTGGTCCCATATTCTATCCTTTGTGCTAATCTCCTTGACTGTTCTGAGTCTTTCCTTTCTTTTCTTGTTCACTGGGGCTTCCTGTTTACACATTCTACAGTTCTTGGCATAATCTTTTTTTTTTTTCCCCCAGAGGCTGGGTGAACAAAGAGAGGGAAAGACAAGGACAGATGGAGGAGAGACACCACAAAGCGGGTCTGCCATTCATAAGGTTCCCCATTGCATGATGCTTTTCCCATGTGGTGACTGGGGACTCACACCCAGGTCTTCACACATGCCAACCCTGGAGAGTTCTCTCACAGCCCCTGCAGCAGTTCTGCCAGACCTGAACATACACAGCTTTCATGAGGTATATCAAATACACTAAATGGATAGAATTTCTAGTATGATTCCACCTTTAGAAGAACCACATAGGGAGTCGGGAGGTAGCGCAGCGGGTTAAGCGCACGTGGCGCAAAGCGCAAGGACCGGAGCAAGGATCCCGGTTCGAGCCCCCGGCTCCCCACCTGCAGGGGAGTCGCTTCACAGGCGGTGAAGCAGGTCGGCAGGTGTCTTTCTCTCCCCCTCTCTTTCTTCCCCTCCTCTCTCCATTTATCTCTGTCCTATCCAACAACAAACGACGTCAGTAACAATAATCACAAGGCTACAACTACAAGGGCAACAAAAGGGAATAAATAAAATAAATTTTAAAAAAAAGAAGAACCATATATAAGCTGATTGTGTTGTAGGTGGCGTCTGTGTGTGTGTGTGTGTGTGTGTGTATGGAATTATATATCATCTGTTCTCAGTACACAAAAGTAGCAACTATCCTGTTCACTGCTCACTGCTGGCACAGAGATGGGAGAGAGAACAAAGGACTTCTGAAGACTTTGCCCCCCCTTTTTTTCCTTAGCATTTCTAACTTCACTCTGAGTTTTATTGTTCCTGTAATTAAAAAAAAAAAAATCTTTTCCTGACCAAATGTCATGGATAATCATCAATAAGATGATTCATAAAGCCAACAGATGATTCATAAAGCCAACAGAGCATCAGAAAGAAAACTTATTTTTCAGAGTAAAAAAGAAGAGCCTCTCTTCCCTCTCCCTGCCTCAGTCACATTCTCAGTCTCTCCCATCCCCTCCATTTATTTGTCTTCCTCTTCTTTTTTTATGCCACCAGTGTTGTCACTGGGTGAGGTGCCTATATGCCCCCCTTCTTGCTAGAAGCCAGTTTTTTGAAAAGGGAGAGGAAGAGACAGGAGAGACTTCTTCAGTACCTCTCGTGAAGGGAGGAACCAGGGCCTTGAGTGCAGGTCCTCGTGGTAACGTGTGCACTCTACCAAGTAAGCTTTCCCATCCCCTTTAAAAAGAGTTGGGGAGTCAGGTGGTAGCGCAGTGGGTTAAATGCACATGGCCCGAAGTGCAAGGACCGGCACAAGGATGGATCCTGGTTTGAGCTCCGGCTCCCCACCTGCAGGGGAGTCGCTTCACAGGCGGTGAAGCAGGTCTGTGGGTGTCTCTCTTTCTCTACCCGTCTCTGTCTTCCCCTCCTCTCTCCATTTCTCTCTGTCCTATCCAACAACAACGACATCAATTACAAAAGGGAAAATAAATAAATATCTAAAAAGCTAGAGTTGGGGGACAGGACATTCAACAGCATCCGGTGAGTGAAGCCCTGAGTAGGAGTTCCTGGAACCACATGGGAGCAACATGGATGGAAGAGGCTCCACGGATGGTGGAGCAATGCTTTTTCATCTCTCTCTCTCTCTCTCTCTCTCTTTCATATATATAGCCATAAGGGTTACTACTAGGGCTTGGTACCTGCATGAAAAATTCACCACTCCTAGTGGCCTTTTTTTTTTTTTTACTTGCTAGGACATCTCTCTCTCTCTAAGTACACAGTTTTTAAAAAAATGAATTCAGGAGATCACTTGTAAGTGTCATGCATGAGGCCCGTAGGTTCATTCCCTGACACCACATTAAAAAAAATAAGAGATTTAAAAGGACAGATACTTTAAAACTGTGTATTCTATGAGACAAAGGTTTACATCCCTTCTTTGAATCCCTTCCCCCAGCCCCTCTAGTACCACAGAACCCCTTCGTGTATCTAGAAGGCTCTCCAAATTTGTACAAAAGCAGAAGCCAACTGGCCCGTAGAGGGCGCACATTATACGCAAAACCACTTCAAGCTGCCACATCACAGCAAAGCGCTCAGTCCCACCGCTGGGCCCGCCCCCGGATAAGAGCCCTGAGAGACAGGCCATTATCCTGCCTCGATGTGCCCATGACATCCTGGAGCAAAAGGCTGTGTCACTGGGTACTAAGGAGCCTGGTTCCCATATCCGTGAGGACTGTCCCCTCGGTGGGGAACTGAATGCTTACACATGTTCTGAGGACAGAGCATGCAAATCAACACTGCTGCATTGGAAATAGCCCCCACCAGTGTGTTAAGGACACAAGCCCAGTTTCAGGCCAGCAGCAGAGTCTAGTGTAAGAAACCAGGAGCTCCAGCCAAATTCCCCAGAGCTCAGGGGACTGGATGCTATCAGGATCTCCCCCCCCCCCCAAGAGGACTTCACAAAAGGCTCTTTAAGGAGACTTGAAGCTTCCTCTTTCATTCTTCAGGCATCTTTATCAGCTGAAGGGCTCTCTCCTGGATTTGAGTTGGCTGGGGAGCTGATAAAGCACCTTTTGATCTATTAAATTATTTCTAGAGCTTGAATGATTTCCACATAATCGTCTACCTCCTCTCCTAAAAAAAGAACCCACTTCCTTGTGGGAACATGATGATTCTGTAAACAGAAGAAGCAGGTTCCGGGGAGGGAGAGAGGGTGTGATGAAAGCTTGCCTTGTGAAACCGTGCAGTGCTCTTAACCTTGGCTTTCTTCTGTTTGTGTGGACACTGCCCTTCAGAGTCTGGGAAGGAGGTAAAGCAGGCCAAAGTTTGACAGCAGATCGCCAGGGGCAGAGTATCCAAATCCCTCCTGCCTCTATTCTACCTTTTTTAGACGTGCCATTTAGTTTTCTCTTCCTCCCTTCCTTCTTTCCTCCCTTCCTTCCTTGCTTCCTTCCTTCCTCTCTTTCCTTCTTCCTCTTTTTCCTAGCACACCCAGTAGAGTGCACACGTCACAGTGCATAAGGACCAGGTTATGCACCTGCAGTGGGGGAAGCTTCATAAGTGGTGGAACAGGACTACAGGTGTCTCTCTCCTTCTCTCTTTCCCATTCCTCTTAACTTCCCCTGCCCCTGTTATTGTTGGCGCTAGGGTTCTCTCTGGGGCTCAGTGCCAGTACAATGAATCTGCTCCTGGTGGCCATTTTTTCCTTTTTTTTTTTTTCTTTCTAATTTTTATTAGGTAAGACAAGGAAAAATTGAGAGAGGAAGAATGGGGAGGTAGAGGGAGAGAAAGATAGACACCTGCAGACCTGTTTCACTGCTCTTGAAGCATCCCCGCTGCAGCTGGGGAACAAGGGTTGAACCCAGGTCCTTGAGCTTGGTGATATGTATGCTTCAATTTCTTTCTCTATTCAAAATAAATAAAATTTTAAAAAATAAAGAAAAAAATTAAAAAAAATTTTTTTAAAGAGCTAATCTCCAGAGTTCAAGTGCAGGGAACACCGAAACCCCCACAGAAAATGTTCACAGACTCGTCACCGTAGAGGGCCACCCCGCCCATGCCATCTCTGTCGCCTCCTGACCAAGGTTGTGACCTGGAATGATGCCACCAGTGGTCGTGACCCTGCTAGAGGATGGTAGAGAGGAGGTGCTGGAAGCTATAGGATTCCACAGCAGGTGCAGCAGGTGAGGTTCCTCCTTCAGTGAGAACGGAGTACTGGGGCTTCCTCAGACACAAGTGCTGTCAGGCTTGGGGATAAGTCAGTTGTTTTATTTGACCGAGACAGGAGTCTCTGTGTAACCCCATCAGCTCTCCTTGCCTTAGCCTGCATTGGTCCATATCTGCTGTGACCTGGGGCTGCCCAAGAACACATGGCAGCACTGTGCCTCTCCTCAGTTTAGAGTAACCCCACCACCGCCACCAAGCAGGAATAAGTGCCAGGCACCGTGCACTCAGCACTCTAGTTTTATATGGTTCTTGCTCTGCCCAAACCCAGGAGGTAGGCCTGTCACTGCCCAGTCTACCTCAGCAGGTCTGCCTTGCCGGAAGGTGGTCCTACTGAGCGTGGGTGAGCAGGAAGCCAGCTACACCCCCTCCCTCCTGCTAGCTCGAACCTCACGCTAAGCTGCCCTGTAAACACAGGCACAGAGCAGTGCAAGGAGCAGCCTTCCTACCATTTACCAGTGAACAAATAAAATGTCACCTGGTGGGGCTGGGCACTGATGGCCTGGGTTAAGCGTACATGTTACTACGTGCAACAACCCAGGTTCGGCCCCTGCTCCCCACCTGCAGGGGGCGCTTCACAACTGGTGAAGCAGGTCAGCAGGCCTTTCTTTCTCTCCCTCTCCCTATCTCCCTGTCCCTTCTTAATTTTCCTCTGTCCTGTTATATAAAATAGAAAGGGGGAAAAAATGGCCATTGGGAACAGTGAATTCACAGTGTCCCAGTGATAATGCAGATGGTAATAATAGTAATAATAACAACAATAAATGTCACCTGAGAAAAAGGAACTGAGGACAAGCATGTATTTTATTTGCTGTTGTTTCTTTTTAAATATCTGTATTTTTAATGAGAGAAAGATACACACAGAGAAAGAGAGAGTGGGAGATAGGGGGCCGGGCAGTGGCGCACCAGGTTAAGTGCGCCTAGTATGAAGCTCAAGGATCAGAGCAAGGATCCGGGTCCAGCCCCCGACTCTCCACCTGCAGGGGGGTCGATTCATAAGCGGTGAAGCAGGTCAGTGGGTGTCTGTCTTTCTCTCCTCCCTTTGTCTTCCCCTCCCCTCTCAATTTCTCTGTCCTATCAACAACAACAACAAAAAATGGTCACAGGAGCAGTGGATTTACAGTGTTAGGCACAGAGCCCCCATAATAATCCTGGAGAGAGAGAGGGAGACGGAGAGGGAGAGGGAGAGGGAGAGGGAGAGGGAGAGGGAGAGATAAGAGCCCTGCTCAGCTGTGGTTGATGGTGGTGCTGGGGATTGATCCTGAGACCTCAGAGTCTCAGGCAGACTTTTTTTTTTTTTTTTTTTTAGCAGAACCACTGTCTCCCCAAGCCCTAGTTACTGTTGTTGGTACCAGGACTTTTCAGATCTGAGCCAACTTTTCAGGTAGGAAGAGAGACTGTGAGACATGGGAGAGCTATCTCCCCAGACCCCACACAAGTATGGACTTTTATTATTTTTTTTAAATTGCCACCAGGGTTGTTGTTGTGGCCTGGTGCCAGCACTATGAATCTACTGCTCCCAGCAGGCATTTTTTTTCCTTTACTTATCTATTTTTTAACTTTATTTACTGGATAGGACAGAGAGAAATTGAGAGGGGGAAGGGGAGATAGAGAGGGTAAGAGACATATCTACAGACCTGATTCACTACTCAGGAAGCTTCCTCCCCTGCAGGTAGGGAGTGGGGGCTTGAACCCGGGTCCTTGCATATAGTATTATGTGCATTTAACTGGGTGCACCACCAGCATGGACTTTTAAAAAGCAGGGGTGGTACAATGGGTGAAGCACTAGATTATCAAGCAGTAAAGTCCCTAGTTCCATCCCAGGCATTGAGTGTTCCAGAGTGATGTTCTGGTTTTCTCTCTCTCATAAATAAATTTAAAAAAAAAATTTTTTTTAAAGCAACCACAGCAGACCCTGAGGCATCTTGGTGGTGGAACAAAGGACTTAAAGCTGTAAGGCCTTGAGATGCGGTGCATCCTCTCCCTCTCCCTCATTAGATATTCTTAACAAAGTAGCTCACTTGGATAGTTCACTGCTTTGCCACGTGTGCAACCCAGGTTAGCGTCTGTGCTTCACAACACTGAAGGAAGCTTCAGTGTGTGGCTCTCTCTCTCTCTCTCTCTCTCTCTCACACACACACACACACACACACACACACACACACATACACACACACATTTTCTTTAAGGAGACAGAGAGAGAGAGACAGAGGAGCACTGCTCAGCTCTGGTCTACGGTGATTCTGGGGACTGAACCAGGGACTTCAGGGTCTCAAGCATGAGAGTCTTTTTGCAAAACCAGTATTCTCTCCCCAGATCCTCTTTTCTTTCTTTCTCTTTCTCTATCTGAACAAGTCAGCCTTGAGCAGTGAAGCCCCAGAGATGACAACCAACCCAGAGGACTCAGGAGACAGGTCACCTGGCAGAGCACACGCCAGGGGCTCAGACCATGCTCGGTGACCTAGGTCTGAGCCCCAGAAACACAGGGAGCACCGTGCATGGCACTAAGGGAAAGCTTCATGAATGCTGGGACAGTGCTGTGGAGTCTCTCCCTCCTTCCCTCTGAAATTAAAAGGGGAAGGGGGCCTGGAGGTGGCATACCCAGTTAAGTGCACATAGTACTAAGCACAAGGACCTTCGCAAGGATCCATTCAAGCCCCCAGCTCCCCACCTGCAGGGAGAAGCTTTACAAGTGGTAAAGCAGGCCTGCAGTTGTGTCTTTTTCTCCCCCTCTGTCTCCCCCCTCCCCCTTCTCTCAATTTCTCTCTGTCCTACCCAATAAAAAGGGGAAAATCGCTGCCAGGAACAATGGATTCATAGTGCTAGCCCCTAGCCCCAGCAATAACCTTGGCAACAACAACAACAACAAAAAAGTGTGGGAGGGCAAATTCTGCCAGAAGTAGTGGAATCATGTAAGCGCAAAACCCTGGTTAGAAAGAAAGAAAGAAAGAAAGAAAGAAAGAAAGAAAGAGAGAGAGAAAGAAAGGGAGAAAGAGAAAAAAAGGAAGGAAGGAAGGGAGAAATAAATAAATGAATGAATAAATAAATTTGGGGCGGGACTGTGGCACACCAGGTTGAACACACAGGTTACCATGTGCAAGAACTCAGGTTCAAGTCCCCAGTCTCCATCTCTAGGGGGAAGCTTCCAAGAGTGGTGAAGCAGTGCTGCAGGTGTCTCTTCCTCTCCCCCTAATTTCCCCTTCCCTCTCAATTCCCGTTTCTATCCAATAAATAAATAAATAAATAAATAAAATATTTTTAAAAGTTAGAGATTTCCAAACATAGTTAGGAATGAAGCAATCACACAGGCCCCCAAATTATATGGGTGGCTGGCGGGAGTGCTGACTTCTCCCCAGAGGGGAGGCAGAGGTGGGGAGCTGTTTCCCCACCCCCACCCTTGGGGCTGATTTGTAGCTTCTCAGGTTTCCAGGCTGAGGTGCCAATCCCACAGGCCTGAGAGCAGAGTGGCTCTGATCAGTCTCCCATCTCCTTGGCAAAGAAAACAGGCAGTTGGGAGACCAGGCGCAAACCCCCCCCCCCCCCAGCAACCCAATCCAACCATGCTGGTGCACCGGGGGTGATGTCCCTGTGGGGGCAGATTAGAATCTGCTGGAAGCTGAAAAAGTAGCCTTGCTAATCCTTGCACTTTCCAGTCCTAAATAGGGTGAGCATTGCAGAGAGGCACAGCTCCAGTTACAGCCACTCCACTGGACCTGGGCTTCATCCAGTTAAAGGCCCTCTCTCCCTCCTTCTCTGGCTCTCGGGGCTCCCAGTTAATCATTTCCAGGGTACTGGAAGCAGCACAGGCCGGCTGGCACTGGTGGCCCCACTGGTCCTGGCCAGCCTACAACAGGCCTGCAGCACGGAGAACCATGTTGGGGCAGAGGACAAGCAACCAAGAGCTCAAGCCAGGGGTGGGTCTGCTTCCCCAGGCAGAGCAGTAAGTGCTGAATTCCTGAGATGCCCTGTGGGGGCTGGGGAGCCAGGGCTCCCAAGGTCTCCAATTGGGGGTCCTTTCTCGTGCCTGCACACCCCTCCCTCCCAGCACCCAGTTAAGGCCACCAGGTCCTCTTATGTGGCGATGCCTGAGGCCCTGGCTCCATGAAGTAAGTCCATTTTTCATGACTGGTCTTTCCAGCATTTGAAACCTAGCTTTCAGAACTTAAGAGTGTCAAGTGGAAACACCACTTCCTGGTTCCTCTGGAGACTGGACAGCTGAGCACCTCTGGGCTCATGTTCCTGCTGGGTGGCTGGGGTAAAGGTGGTTATGGCAACCCTCTAGAACGGGCATGCCCCCACGTGGCCTGATCCCTGTCTCCTGTCCTCCTCACAGTTGGCATGCAGGTGCTCTACCTTTGGGGAAACAGAAGGAAAAACACATACCTCACCAAGCATGAGGCCCTGAGTTCAAGCCCCAGCACCACATGGGAACACCATGACAGCACCAGGGGGAGCTCAAGGCTGGAAGAGAGGTGCTATGCTGTCTTCTCTTTCTGGCTGCCTAGGAATAACAATGTAAAAATACTGGCTCAGGGATACTGCTCCTTTTTTTTTTTTTACTCTCTAGGATTATTGCTGGGGCTTGGTACTAGCACTACAAATCTACTGCTCCTGGTGGCCAATTTTTCCATTTTATTGGATAGAACAGAGAGAAATTGAGAGAGGAGGGGGAGGGAGACACCTGCAGACCTGCTCCACTGCTTGTGAAGTGGACCCTCTACAGGTGGGGGGTGGGGGCTTGAATCTGGACCCTTGAGTGGGTCCTTGCACTTAGTACTATATGCACTTAACCGGGTGCCCCACTGCTCGGCCCCCAAGTGTTTTTTTTAATCTTTATTTATTTATTGAATAGAGACAATCAGAAATCAGTCAGAAATCTTTATTTATTTATTGAATAGAGACAGAGAGGGGAGGAGATAGAGAGGGAGAAAGACAGAGAGACCTGTAGCACTGCTTCACCACTCACAGAGCTATCCCCCGGCAGGTGAGGAATGGGGGCTCAAACCCAGGTCCTTGTGCACTGTGACGTGTGCTCACCCAGGTACGCCACCAACCGGCCCCCTTACTGTTCCCTTATATCATCCACGTGTGAAGTCCTGGGTTCAGCTGCTGGCCCTGTTGAGGGAGGGGAGAGGTTACCTGGGGCCTTCCCCAGCTCCCTCTCCTTTGGGTTCACCACCGAGCCTCTTGAAAGAATTGCAAGATAACACTCGTGACCCATATGTGGGTTCCAATCTTCTTTTATTAACTTATGAGGTAGAAATAGTGCAAAAGTGAAGTCAGAATGAAGAGAAGCTCAGGAGATAGAGTCCTCAATGGTCTGGAAAGACTCCTAAAAGAGGTGAGGTGGTGGTGCCCCTGGTTAAGTGCTCACATTACAGTGCACAAGGATCAGGGTTCAACCCCCTGGTCCCCATCTACAGGGGGAAAACTTCATGAGTGATGAAGCAGGGCTGCAGGTGTCTCTCTGTCTCTCTCCCTCCCTGTTTCCCCCTCCCCTCTCAATTTCTCTCTGACTCTATCCAATAATAGAAAATTAAAGGATTAAAAAAAATTTTAAAGACTTCTGAGAGGCCTCTCCTGGAGGATGTACTCTCCTTGTTAAGCCCCCCCCCCCAACACATGTCACACCTGGACCAGCTTCCCACTGGCCTGCTGGAATAGCCAGGTGTGGTTACCTCCACAAACTCCTCCACAGCGTGCAAAGGCATCCTCTGTGCTCAAGTTCCCAGCTTTTTTTTTTTTTTTTAATATTAGTAATTATATAGTTCAATATTCACTCAATTCACTTTTTTTTTTTTGCTTTGCGTTTCTACTTCTTTCTTTTTTTTTTTTAACATGCATAACATTCCCCAGATTCCCATTTAACAATACAACCCCCACTATTTCATTCATCATTTTTCATGGACCTGTATTCTCCCCACCCACCCACCCACCCCAGAGTCTTTTACTTTGGTGTAATACTCCAATTCCATTTCAGGTTCAACTTGTTTTCTTTTCTCATCTTGTTTTTCAACTTCGGCCTGAGAGTGAGATCATCCCGTATTCATCCTTCTGTTTCTGACTTATTTCACTCAACATGATTTTTTCAAGGTCCATCCAAGATCGGCTGAAAACGGTGAAGTCACCATTTTTTACAGCTGAGTAGTATTCCATTGTGTATATATACCACAACTTGCTCAGCCACTCATCTGTTGTTGGACACCTGGGTTGCTTCCAGGTTTTGGCTATTACAAATTGTGCTGCCAAGAACATATGTGTACACAGATCTTTTTGGATAGCTGTTTTGGGTTCCTTAGGATATATCCCCAGGAGGGGAATTGCAGGGTCATAGGGTAGGTCCATTTCTAGCCTTCTGAGAGTTCTCCAAACTGTTCTCCACAGAGGTTGGACCAATTGACATTCACACCAGCAGTGCAGGAGGGTTCCTTTGACCCCACACCCTCTCCAGCATTTGTTACCTTTTCTGATGTGTGACATTCTCACAGGAGTGAAGTGATATCTCATTGTTGTCTTGATTTGCATTTCTCTGACAATCAGAGACTTGGAGCATTTTTTCATGTGTTTCTTGGCCTTTTGGATCTCTTCTGTGGTGAATATTCTGTCCAAGTTCTCCCCCCATTTTTGGATGGGGTTATTTGTTGTCTTGTTGTTGAGTCTGGCAAGCTCTTTATATATGTTCGTTATTAAACTCTTATCTGATGTATGGCATGTAAAGATCTTCTCCCATTCTGTGAGGGGTCTCTTGATTTGGGTAGTGGTTTCTTTTGCTGTGAAGAAGCTTTTTAATTTGATGTAGTCCCATAGGTTTATACTTGCCTTAGTCTTCCTTGTAATTGGATTCGTTTCATTGAAAATGTCTTTAAAATTTATGCGGAAAAAAGTTCTGCCAATATTTTCCTCTAAGTATCTGATAGTTTCTGGTCTAACATCCAAGTCCTTGATGCACCTGGAATTTACTTTTGTATTTGGTGAAATACAGTGATTCAGTTTCATTCTTCTGCATGTTTCAACCCATTGTTTCCAACACCATTTGTTGAAGAGACTCTGCTTCCCCCATATAATAGTCTGGGCCCCTTTGTCAAAGATTAGATGTCCATACGTGTGGGGCCTCATTTCTGGGCTCTCAATTCTATTCCACTGGTCAGTGTGTCTGTTCATGTTCCAGTACCAAGCAGTTTTGATGACAATGGCCCTATAATACAGTTTGAGATCTGGCAGTGTGATGCCTCCGGTTCTGTTCTTTTTTCTCAAGATCGTTTTGGCAATTCTAGGTCTTTTCTGGTTCCAGATAAACATTTGTAGCATTTTTTCTATTCTCCTAAAAAATGTGCTTGGGATCTTGATGGGGATAGCATTAAATTTGTAGATGGCTCTGGGTAATATATTCATTTTGATGATGTTAATTCTTGCAACCCATGAACATGGAATATCTTTCCACTTCTTTGTGTCTTTTTCAATTTCTTTGAGTAGTGACTCATAATTTTCAGTATACAAGTCTTTCACTTCCTTGGTTAGATTTACTCCTAGATATTTTATTGTTTTTGTTGCTGTAGTAAAAGGAATTGATTTCTGGATTTCAATTTCTTCTAACTTAGTGTTTGCATAGAGGAATGCCACTGACTTTTGAATGTTAATTTTATAGCCTGACACATTACTGTATTGCCTGATGATTTCCAAAAGCTTCTTGATGGATTCCTTAGGTTTTTCCATGTATACTATCATGTCATCTGCAAATAAGGAGAGTTTGACTTCTTCTCTTCCAATCTGTATGCCTTTAATTCCTTGCTCCTGCCTGATTGCTATGGCAAGAACTTCCAACACTATGTTGAATAGTAATGGTGATAGTGGGCAGCCCTGTCTAGTACCTGATCTGAGGGGAAATGCTTCCAGTTTTTCACCATTGAGTATGATGTTGGCTGTAGGTTTGCTATATATAGACTCCACTATCTTCAGGAATTTTCCATCTATTCCTATTTTTTGTAATGTTTTGATCATAAAGGGATGTTGTATTTTGTCAAAGGCTTTCTCTGCATCGATTGATATGACCATGTGGTTTTTGGTCTTGCTTTTGTTGATGTGGTGGATCACATTGATTGACTTACGTATATTAAACCAACCTTGCATGCCTGGGATAAACCCCACTTGGTCATGATGAACAATTTTTTTGATATACTGCTGTATCCGGTTGGCTAGAATTTTGTTCAATATTTTCGCATCTATGTTCATCAGAGATATTGGTCTGTAGTTTTCTTTTTTGGTTGTGTCCCTGTCTGCTTTTGGTATTAGGGTGATGTTGGCTTCATAGAAGCTGGGAGGGAGAATTCCAGTGTCTTCAATATTCTGGAAGACTTTTAAAAGTAGAGGTATTAGTTCTTCTTTGAAAGTTTTGTAGAATTCATTTGTAAGACCATCTGGTCCAGGACTTTTATTTTTGGGAAGATTTTTGATAACTGTTTCAATTTCATTAGCTGTGATGGGCCTGTTCATGTTATCCACTTCCTCTTTACTCAGTTTTGGAAGTTGGTAGGTATCTAGGAAATCATCCATTTCTTCCAGGTTCTCTAGCTTGGTGGCATATAGTTGTTCATAGAAGCCTCGCATGATATGTTGAATTTCTGCAGTGTCTGTTGTGATTTCTCCTCTTTCATTTACTATCCGATTAATTTGGGTCTTCTCCCTTTTTTGTTTTGTGAGTCTGGCTAAAGGTTTGTCGATTTTGTTTACTCTTTCGAAGAACCAACATTTACTTTCATTGATCTTTTGTATGGTTTTCCTATTCTCAATGTTATTTATTTCTGCCCTAACTTTAGTAATTTCTGTCCTTCTGGTTGCTTTAGGATTCCTTTGTTGTTCTTCTTCTAGGTCTTTGAGATGTGAAATCAGGCTGTTTATTTGTGCCTTTTCTTGTTTCCTAATGTGTGCTTGTATAGCTATGAACTTCCCTCTTAGGACTGCTTTAGCTGTGTCCCAAATATTTTGATAGCTTGTGTCTTCATTTTCATTGAACTCTCGAAACATTTTGATTTCTTCCTTGATTTCCTCTTTGACCCAGAAGTTGTTAAGAAGTGTACTGTTGAGCTTCCACATTTTGGCAGTTACTAATCTTTTGTTGATTGTTAAATGTTAGTTTAATTCCACTGTGGTCTGAGAAGATGCTTGGGATGATTTCAGTGCTCTTGAATAGGCTGATGCTGTCTTTGTGGCCTAACGTATGGTCTATCCTTGAGAATGATCCATGTGGATTTGAGTAAAATGTGTATTCCAGTTTCTTGGGATGAATGACTCTGAAAATGTCCAATAGTTCTAGTTTATCTATCTCTTCATTTAGCTCCCTTATGTCTTTACTGATTTTCTGCCTGGATGATCTGTCAAGTTGAGATAGTGGGGTGTTGAAGTCCCCTACTATGATTGTGTTACTGTTAATATATTGTTGTAGCTCTTTCAGTAGAAGTTTGATGTATTTAGATGGCTTCTCATTGGGTGCATAGATATTAATAATTGTTAAGTCCTCTTGATTGACTGATCCTCTGAGCATTAAGTAGTGTCCATTCCTATCTTTTTTAATCTTATCTATTTTAAAGTCTATCATGTCAGATATGAGAATAGCTGTTCCTGCCCTTTTTTGTGGGCCATTGGCTTGAATGATAGTTTTCCATCCTTTCACTTTAAGTCTGTGTTTGTCTTGTTGAGTTAGGTGAGTTTCCTGTAGACAACATATTGTTGGGTTGTGTTTTCTGATCCATCTTCCTACCCTGTGTCTTTTAATAGGTGAATTCAGGTCATTGACATTTATTGATATCAAAGATTGAAGATATTTTAACGCCATTCTTGTAGAGTTTTAGAGTGTTTTGATATATGTCCTATTTGTGGTGGTCTGACTGTTTATAGGAGACCTTTCAGAACTTCTTTCAGGGCAGGCTTGGTGATGGTTGCTTCCTTCAACTGTTGCTTGTCTGAGAAGGTTTTGATGCTTCCATCTAGTCTGAATGACAATCTAGCAGGATATAGTATTCTTGGCTGAAAGCCTTTCTCATTGAGCACTCGATAGATATCTTGCCATTCTCTTCTGGCCTGTAGTGTTTGTATGGAGAAGTCTGCTGCTAATCTTATGGGTTTTCCTTTGTAGGTGACTCTTTGTTTTTCTCTTGCAGCCTTGAGGATCCTTTCTTTATCCTTATTCCTTTCCAATCTAAGTATGACATGTCTTGGTGTCTTTAGGTCTGGGTTAATTCTGTTTGGGACCCTCTGGGCTTCTTGAATCTTTATGTCTTTGGTGTTGTCTAGACTAGAGAAATTTTCAGCTATTATGGCCTGGAGAACGCTTTCTTCCTCCCCTTCTCTTTCTTCCTCTGGTAAGCCAATAATGCGTATATTGTTTCTTTTGAAGTCATCCCATAGGACTCTGTTGTTGTTTTCAGCATCTCTTAATCTCTTTTTGAGATCTCTTACTTCTTTTTTAGTTGTCTCTAATTCATCCTCAATCTTGCTAATTCTGTCTTCAGCCTCATTGATTCTATTCTCTCTGCCCTCTACTGCTTTCTGGAGTTCATCTATTTTGTTGCCCTGCTGTGATACTGTTTTAGCTTGTTCAGCTAGTTGCCTTCTTAGCTCAGCGATTTCAGCTTTCAGCTCTCTAATAACCATGAGATAATTAGAATTTTCTTCCATATTCTCATTTGTTGTTCCTGCATTTCTGATTACAATTTTTTCAAATTCTTTACTCACTCCTGTTATTATTTCCTTAGCTAATGTTTGGATGTTGAACTCGTTGTTTTGTGCTTCACCCTCTGGAGGACTTTTAGCTGGACTCTTGTTCTGGTTCGAGTCTCCAATATTTTTTCTTGTTGTTTTAACCATTTTAAATAAGTTAACAGTTTTTTCAATCCCTGAGTTGGAGTTCAGTGGTGTAAAAGCCTTTTTTTTTTTCCCCCTGTAGGCTATGGGAGCCTGAGGGCTTTTAAACTATCAATAGGCTTCTTAGCTTAATCACTGACTCCTGACCAAGAGATAAAGCAGGGTGTGGCAGAGATAATCCAGTGGTTATGCAAAGAGACTTTCACAGCCCCTCAGCTATGCCACCGAGGTATAGGTCTTCTCCTGAGTTTCCCGGTTAGATCTCTGTACCCTGGTGTCCCTCCCTGTTGCTGCTCCAGATTCTGAGGGTAGTAGCAATGGAGACTCAGAGTTGCACTTGGTGAGTCTCTGGGGAGTCCTTTCCTCCCTTCAGCTGTCCCCTTGTTGGCGGAGCAGACTGAAGGTGGTGTCTCCACTGACAAACTGTCGAACTGTTAGCAGTCACTTAATCTCTCCTTAGGCCCCTCTCTCTCCTCTCTGTCACCAGCCACGCGTGTTTGTACTCACGGGTGATTTACTGGGTTTCTGTGGTCATTCTAGTCCTGTCTTGTTTCGGTCCGGGTGGTCTCCTTTGGTATTCCTAGTTGATCCGGGAGAGGAGAGGAGAGGAGAGGAGAGAAAGTGATCTGCTGCTCGTAGCTCCGCCTCCGGAAGTCGAATCTCACGTTCCCAGCTTACATGTGTACGTGATATATTCCTGTGCTCTAATTCCCATTACACATGTGCAGACGTGGTGCAGCAAAGTGTCTGTGCTCCAAGCCTCTCCCATCTATTCCCTGACCTCAACAGCACCACAGAAAAAAGAAAAAAAAAAAAACAACTAAATTTCACCCCAGTCATTTGATGAAATTTCTGAAGTCTCAGAACAAAACAAAAAAATCGTATTTTTAGGTAATTTTTTTTCTTTTCTTCTTTCCTTTTTTAAAAATTTTTATTTTATTTCTTTATTGGGGAATTAATGTTTTACATTCAACAGTAAATACAATAGTTTGTATATGCATAATATTCTGCAGTTTCCCATATAACAATACAACCCCCACTAGGTCCTCTGTCATCCTTCATGGATCTTTTACTTTAGTGCTATATGCCAATTCCATTTCAGGTTCTACTTTTTTTTTTCTGATCTTGTTTTTCTTATTTTATTTTATTTTTTAATTTATTTCTTTATTGGGGAATTAATGCTTTACATTCAACAGTAAATACAATAGTTTGTACATGCATAATATTCCACAGTTTTCCATTTAACAATACAACCTCCACTATGTCATTTATCATCCTTCATGGACCTGTATTCTCCCTACCCACCCACCCCAGAGTCTTTTACTTGGGTGCAATATGCCAATTCCATTTCAGGTTCTACTTGTGTTTTCTTTTCTGATCTTGTTTTTCAACTTCTGCCTGAGAGTGAGATCATCCCATATTCATCCTTCTATTTCTGACTTATTTCACTTAACATGAATTTTTCAAGGTCCATCCAAGATCGGCTGAAAACGGTGAAGTCACCATTTTTTACAAATGAGTAGTATTCCATTGTGTATGTATACCACAACTTGCTCAGCCACTCATCTGTTGTTGGACACCTGGGTTGCTTCCAGGTTTTGGCTATTACAAATTGTGCTGCCAAGAACATATGTGTACACAGATCTTTTTGGATGGATGTGTTGGGTTCCTTAGGATATATCCCCAGGAGAGGAATTGCAGGGTCATAGGGTAGGTCCATTTCTAGCCTTCTGAGAGTTCTCCAGACTGTTCTCCACAGAGGTTGGACCAATTGACATTCCCACCAGCAGTGCAGGAGGGTTCCTTTGACCCCACACCCTCTCCAGCATTTGCTGCTGTTACCTTTTCTGATGTATGACATTCTCACAGGAGTGAAATGGTATCTCATTATTGTCTGTATTTGCATTTCTCTGACAATCAGAGACTTGGAGCATTTTTTCATGTGTTTCTCGGCCTTTTGGATCTCTTCTGTGGTTAATATTCTGTCCATGTCCTCCCCCCATTTTTGGATTGGGTTATTTGTTGTCTTGCTGTTGAGTTTGGCAAGCTCTTTATATAAGCTGGTTATTAAACTCTTATCTGATGTATGGCATGTAAAGATCTTCTCCCATTCTGTGAGGGGTCTCTTGGTTTGGGTAGTGGTTTCTTTTGCTGTGAAGAAGCTTTTTAATTTGATGTAGTCCCATAGGTTTATACTTGCCTTAGTCTTCTTTGTAATTGGGTTTGTTTCATTGAAGATGTCTTTAAAATGTATGCAGAAAAGAGTTCTGCCAATATTTTCCTCTAAGTATCTAATAGTTTGTGGTCTAACATCCAAGTCCTTGATCCACTTGCAATTTACTTTTGTATTTGGTGAAATACAGTGGTTCAGTTTCATTCTTCTGCATGTTTCAACCCATTGTTTGCAACACCATTTGTTGAAGAGACTCTGCTTTCCCCATTTAATAGTCTGGGCCCCTTTGTCAAAGATTAGATGTCCATAGGTGTGGGGACACCTATGGCTCTGCTCAGCTCGTTTATGGTGATGCAGGGGATTGAGCCTGGGCCTTCTGGAGCCTCAGGCCTGAGAGTCTGTTTACATAACCATTATACTATCTACCCTCTAGGTTTTTTTTTTTTTTTTTTTGGTCTGTTTACATAACCATTATACTATCTACCCTCTAGGTGTTTTGTTTTGTTTTGTTTTTTGTCCCTCAAAACACTCTTTTACTATGGATTTTAAGGATCTTTTGAAAATATAACTTATCCTGGAAAAGAACATTAATAGGAAGACTAGCATTCTGAGATTCTCATGGTAAAAAGCCCTCCCCCCTTTTCTTACGTTAACAAAATCTCAAAAGAAAAAAAGGGAGCCTTGGAGATAGCCAACCAGCCCTTGCTGTATGGGAGGCCTTGGGTTGAACTTAGCTCTGAGGGAAGCTTCATGGAGGTGGAACAGTATTGTGGGGTCTCTTTCTCTGGGTGTGCCTGTCTCTATCTGAAATAAAAGGGATGAAGAGTATGGCCCCAGAGCAATGGAATCATGCATGTGTGAGGCCCTGGAGAAGAAAGGGGGGAGAAAAGGCATCTCAGTAAAGACAGCTATAGAAAAGAGAACTTGGGAGGGGCTGGGGAGATAGCATAATGGTTCTGCAAAGGAACTTTCATGCCTGGGACGCCAGAGGCCACAGGTTCAACCCCAGCACCAGCATAAGTCAGAGCTGAACAGTTCTGTGGTCTCAGTTGGTTCTCCCCCCGCCCCATATTAAATAAAATATGAAAAGAGAACCTACCAGTCTTACAGTCTGGATACACTCACCCAAGTCAATGCTTACTAAATAAAGAGCAGCTCCCATTTCTTTTTTCCCTAAAGGGTCATTTGGACAACAGATGTTTCATTTAAAAAGAGTTGGGAGGGTAGGGGTTGGAGAGGAAGAAAAAAAAAATGCCTTCACAGATCTCTGTTCAGTTTTCAGCTGTAGGCTGAACCTGCAAAGTCTGAGTCACCGGCAGAACTGGATGTCACTCTTGACACCCCAATTAGTCACATTGATAGGGCTTCCAGGAAGACTGGAGAGCTGGCCTCCCACTCAGCCCGTCACATACACCCCCAAGAGAAGTGATGGTGGTCCAGGGCTTGGGAACAAAGCACATCTGAGAACAAACCTCAGATTCCTCTCAGCATTCCTAGAAGTGATCCAACAAGAAGAGTTCAAAAGACTCTCCTGCCTGAGACTCTGAGGTCCCAGGTTCAATCCCCTGCACAATCATCATCTAGAGCTAAGCATTCTACGGTCTCATGCTCTCTGTACTTTTCTCTCTTTAACATTACCTGTCTCTTTCTCTCTTAGAGAAATAAAATTTTAAAAAGAGGAGGAGGAGGAAGTGGAAAAGAACAGATGCCCTATGCTGGCATCGGCACACCAGCCAAATCCTGCTACCATATCTCTCTAAAGAGAAAAACTCATGAGTGACTCCTCAACAGAATGAGGCAGGTGCATTCTAAGATGTGTTTTTAAAGAGCCAGGGGGGCATTCTTCTAGTGTCAGAGGAAACCCTTTCAGTCAGTGTATGCAGGCTTCCAGAGGGAATTCCCAGCCCTATGGGAGTGCTTGCAGTTGTCTGTTTAATGGCTTAGAAAGTGAGACCCTTCACCGCTGACAAACCCTGAAAAGCTGAGTGCAG
The DNA here is from genome assembly GCF_950295315.1 of Erinaceus europaeus. NCBI lineage: Eukaryota > Metazoa > Chordata > Mammalia > Eulipotyphla > Erinaceidae > Erinaceus > Erinaceus europaeus. Next base: position 33,978,322 of record NC_080182.1, on the reverse strand, counting down.
GAAAAGTTGCTGCAAAGTCACGAGTCATATGGTTGATGAAGGCTTGCCTGGATGTGCACAAAAGCCCTGGGTTCAAGACCTGCCGCCTCTTGGGAGCACCATGGATGGCACCTGGAGTTCCATGGATGGTGTGTCTCTTCTCCGTCTCTGTCCACCTGTCTCCTTCAAAGAAACAAAAAACAGGGGGTCGGCAGCACAGGGAGTTATGTGCACATGGCATAAGGATCCTGGTTCAAGCCCCCGGCTCCCTACCTGCGGGGGGGGGGGGACGCTTCACGAGCAGTGAAGCAGGTCTGCAGGTGTCTGTCTTTCTCTTCCCCTCTCTGTCTTCCCCTCCTCTCTCCATTTTCCTCTGTCCTATCCAACAATGACATCTATAACAATAATAATAATAACCACAACAATGATAAAACAACAAGGGCAACAAAAGGGGAAAAAATAGCCTCCAGGAGCAGTGGATTCATGGTCCAGGCACCAAGCCCCAGCAATAACCCTGGAAACAAACAAAAAAGAAACAAGAAATGAGAATATTGGTCAGGGATGTCGCTCACTGGTGATATCCTGCATTATCTGGGATAATTCCTTAGAGCCCTGTAAAAAAGGAAATACATAAAAGCTGATGGGTACACTTGATTAAGCACAGCACACATATTACCAAGTGCAAGGACCCGGGTTTGAGCCCCCCAACCCCCCCCCACCTGCAGGGAGGATGCTTCACAGGTGATGAAGCAGGTCTGCCGGTATCTATCTTCCTCTCCTTATCTTCCCCTTCTCTCTCAATTTCTCTGTCCTATCTAATAAAAAATTGGAAAGAAAAAAAAGGCCACCAGGAGCCATGGATTCATAGTGTCAGCACTGAACCCCATTGACAATCCTGGTGGCAGAAAAGGAAAAAAAAAGAAGCTGATGGATGAAGAAGCCTGCATCCTGGTGAGTCTGTGCCTTGGGATGGGCGCAGACTCGACTAAAAGCAAAAACCTTCAGAGCTGGGGAGATGGCTCTGTGTGTTAGAGCATCAACTTGTATTTGCAGGCCCGAGAACCCACAGGCTGTAGGTTCAATCCCTGAGGCCCCCTTAGGCCAGAGCTGAGCCCTGTTCTCTCACATTCCCTCTTTTCTCTCTCTTTCTCTGTCTTATTCTCTCACTGATAGTAAATATATCTAAAATAAATAACAGCCAAACCCTTCATGGACTTCCATCTTGGAGAAGGAAAGAAGGGACCTGGTGCCAACAGTGAGGACTGGCCACTGGAGACTTACCGCGTCACTGTGTTACTGGAAAGCTCCTGCTTCTGTGATCAGCCTCCTTGAGCTGAGTGTCTACCCCAGCCCCCTTTCCCCTTGGACACCTCAGTTTTGCAGACGGAGAGCCTCCTGGGGGTCAGTGCTGAAGCCACGCTGTTGCCTGGCCTGTCACACAGCAAAATGCAGCTGTGTCAAGAGCCATGGCTATGGCTGCCCACAGCTCCACATGCGCTTTGCTTGGTGGTCAAGAAATATGGCCCTTCAGCAAAGGGTTTGCTAGAATTCCATCTACAATGCTTTCCACTCTCAGGCTGCTTGCTACTGAAAGTGAGATTCTGAAGACTAAGCCAAAACACACCCGAAAATATTTATGCCATATAACATTAATTAACAAGAGAAGCGTTCAAAATATACACTAAAAATATCACCATGCCAAAAAAAAAAAAAAAAATTATGTATCAGCAGGTGGGAGGTAGCGAGTAAAAACAAAAACTGCGCTTGGTGGTGGCGGTGGCATTCAAGTACCTTATTTCCCTCAGTAGCTTTGTTTTCCCCTCCATGAAGGGAATGTTCTTTGGGGTAGGGGGTGTATTTTGCCTGGAGTTCATCACTAATGGGTGACAGTATGACAAGAAACATTTTAGATCCACAAAGTAACAGATGAAGAATAAATGCAGCTAGACAACGCAGGCACACATCACCTTCTCAGGATAAAGGAGGTGGAATTGGGAAACTGTGCTTGAACGCAGCCAGGGAATGTCGGCTGCTCTCGGAAGGAGTGTCTAACTGATGTTCTAAATGGCCAGCATCGAGGGGACTCCTCTCTCAGGCCAGGGAGATAGTTCGGTGATAGAGCGATAGCCTCTCAGGCCTGATTCAATCCTCCTGATGCCAGAGCTGAGTAGCTGAGACCGCTTCGGTCTCTCTCACAAGATAAATATCATCTCTCAAAATGAGTTTTCACTGTTTATTTTTAATTGCCACTAGGGTTACTGCTGAAGCTCAATTCTGCAAGATGAACCCACAACTCCCATCTACCTTTAAATTTTTTTTTTCTTTTTATTTGATAGAACAGAGAGAAATTGATATGGAAAGGGAAACAGAGAGGGAAGGAGAGCAAGAGAGAGAGATCTGCAGCACTGCTTCACCACTCATAAAACTAGACCCCCACATGTGGGGACTGGGGGTTTGAACCTGGGTCTTTAAGTAACTTAAATAACATGTGTGTTCAACCTAGTAAGCCACCACCCAGCTACTCAAAATTAAAAGTTTTAAAAACCGATGAGGTGGTTGTTTCAAATTAGCTGTGAGTAATGTCTCAGGGCTCCTTCCATCTGGGGATGCAGGATGGCATCCAGGTGGCAGTCAGCTCTCTCAAACAGGTACCAGTCCATGTGGCCCTGGAGGGGCTCGACCCAAAGCAGATACCTGTGCTTTGTTTCATCACTGAGATACAAAGATAGTGGCCAGTGGAAGGTTCTCAAGCCTTCCTACAAACCATGAGTCTGGGGATATGAAAGCTAGTCCCTTGGTAAAGTACATGCCCACGTGGACAGGAGGTTCTGGGTTTGAGCCAACACCAAAGGGAAGCACCATCAAGAACACTGGGGGAGCTCCTTGGACAGTGGGGCAGGGCTATGGGGTCTCTTGTTTCTCAGCACCATGCACAGCACTCAGGGAGCCCCATGGAGGGGAGAGCAGGGCTGTGGAGTTTCTCCTCTCTCAGCACCATAGACAGCACCCAGGGAGCCCCATGGAGGGTGGGGCAGGGCTGTGGGGTCTCTCCTCTCTCAGCACCATGCACAGCACCCAGGGAACCCCATGGAGGGTGGGCAGGGCTGTGGGGGTCTCTCATCTCTCTGCACCATGCACAGCACCCAGGGAGCCCCATGGAGGGTGGGGCAGGGCTGTGGGGTCTCTCCTCTCTCAGCACCATGCACAGCACCCAGGGAGCCCCATGGAGGGTGGGCAGGGCTGTGGGGTCTCTCCTCTCTCAGCACCATGCACAGCACCCAGGGAGCCCCATGGAGGGTGGGGCAGGGCTGTGGGGTCTCTCCTCTCTAAGCACCATGCATAGCACTCAGGGAGCCCCATGGAGGGTGGAGCAGGGCTGTGGGGTCTCTCAGCACCATGCACAGCACTCAGGGAGCCCCATGGAGGGTGGGACAGGGCTGTGGGGTCTCTCCTCTCTCAGCACCATGCACAGCACCCAGGGAACCCCATGGAGGGTGGGCAGGGCTGTGGGGGTCTCTCATCTCTCTGCACCATGCACAGCACCCAGGGAGCCCCATGGAGGGTGGGCAGGGCTGTGGTGTCTCTCCTCTCTCAGCACCATGCACAGCACCCAGGGAGCCCCATAGACAGTGGGGCAGGGCTGTGGGGTCTCTCCTCTCTCAGCACCATGCACAGCACCCAGGGAGCCCCATGGAGGGTGGGGCAGGGCTGGGGGAGGGGGTCTTCTCTCTCCCCTTCAGTTTCTTCCTCTTCTCTGAAAATATAGAGTAAAAATTAGAGGTTTGGAAAAGAGATCACCCAGGAGGGGTGACGCCCTGGGTTTCAGACCTAGCGCCACATGGAAGCACAATGGATGGCACTGGAAGGCAGAGCTTCGTGAATGTACGGCAGTGCTGTAGTGTCTCTCTTTGCTGTGTCTCTCCTGCCCTTCTCCCCCTCTCTTTTCAGAGAATAAGTCATAAACACATTGGGCTAGGGAGGCTGCTCAGCCACTGTATTACATATGGACAAGGCCCTGGGGTCATTCCCCAACACTGCATAAGAAGTTCCCCCCAACCGGGCAAGGTGATCGGCCACCTGGTAGCAGGCACACTATACCCTGCCTCGTGAGGGCCCAGCCTCAAGTCCAGGGATAACCCTGATGGCAAAGAAAAAACAAAGTGGTGCTATGGTGTTTCTCGTCTCTCTCCTTCTCTTCTGAGATATTCAAAGGGGGAAAAAGGAGCCTGCTGGAGGCAGTAAAACCCCATAGGTTCCAAAAAGCCCTGGTGGCAAAAATAAATAAATAACAAATCCTCCAAACTACTCCCATGTCAAAGTTAGCAACTAGCTACTGGAAGCATGAATCCAGCAGAGCTCTGCACTTTCCAGGGCTCTAAACTCAGGACTTCAAACGAGCTTTTTAGCTCATGAAATACAAACACACAATTTTTTCTTTTCTCTTTTCTTTTCTTTTCTTCCTTCCTTCCTTTTTTTTTTTTTAAAGAAAAACACGACAGAGAAAAACGAAGAAGGAGACAGTGAGGTGAAGGCCGCAGGTTTATTTGACATGGAGCATGATTCGAAGCGTCTCACCTGCAGTCGAGGGGACACCCCTGCCTCCCTCTGACGCTGCCCCAGAGACCCTGTCCCCTGGGGATTCTCCGTCCTCTGGCCCAAAGAGTGGATTTTCAAAAGAGACACAGTGCACATTCACAGGCAGCTTTGCGAAGAGGGGGAGAAGGCTGAGGACTGCCCCCTGGACCAAAGGCACTTAATCTTAGAAGGGACAGCACAGCAGAGCCCCTGTGCAGCACCCGGGGTATAGCCCGACCAAGCCAAAGCCACTAACCTTGAGAAAGCAAAGTGCAACAAGAGTATAAAGCAAATGACTCATCCCCGCGCCCCACCCTTACCGGAAACCACGGGGGAAGTCAGCGCCTAGTTCACATGATTCTTGGTGCCCAGGGGTCACACGTTGGGGGAAAAATAGCGAAAGGGTCATCTGTCATAAATTCTCACTATACAATCACCATACTATCTGTTTACTCACAGGGTGGGAGGAGACTGGGGCCTCGGAGTGAGGGGCACAGCATCACCCACACACCAGGACACAGGGGACCCCGGGAATCTGTAATCCTTGTTCTGGGGGCACCACCCACTCCAGCCACTTTGAAAAGAGGGAGCCGGAGATGAGGGTGGCCGAGGCACCCCCCAACCTCCACCCCAGGGCAGCTGACTCGCTCTGGTCCCCACGAGGAGGTAGGTTCTCTGGCCATGGGGCAAGCAAGGGAGGGAGTCTGCATGAGGGTGTTTGGCGTGGAGGGGCGCTGGGGCGCTCCAGCTCAGCCAGCACCTGGCAGGAGGTCAGCTGCGCAGCGGAAGCCCAGGTTGGAGGCGGAGCTGTCCGGAGTGTTCTGGCTGCGGGCGGCACAGCGGTACCTGTAGCAGTAGGACTGAGGGGAGAAATGCAGGGTGAGGCTCTCCCTGCCCCAGGGCTCCTGCCTCCCCCGCCACAAAAGCTCCCCTAGGTGTGTGTGTGGGGGGGGGGAACCTTTAACAGTGGACTAAAAATAACTAATTGGAGTCATACAAATAAAAAAATAAATAAAAAGAAGTCATGAGACTTAATGGAGTGCTTGCTACTCAGCAGTTAATAAGACTACTATGTGTCCTTCCGGACTAAACAGATAGGACTGGCAGTGATTATGCTTAGAAGGAAGGAAGGAAGGAAGGAAGGAAGGAAGGAAGGAAGGAAGGAAGGGAGGGAGGGAGGAAGGGACAACTATGGGACGATTTCACTCATCTGTGAAATATAGAGCACTGAAAAACATGAACTTGAAAAAAGGGTAGAAAATGTTATATATATATATATATAGTCAACCTATCATTGATGACCTTGGGAGAATTATGGTGGTTACCACTGGAAGGGGGGTGGGGGGCACAGAACTCTGGTGGTGGGAGTGGTGTGGAATTATACTCTGCTATCGGATAATCTTGAAAGTCATGGATAGTACTAGTGGAGTTCCATGTAAGTAGAATAGTACTATGCTTTATCTTCCTCTCTCTCTCTCCTTCTCTCCCCCCCGCCTCCCTCTCTTTCTCCTTCCCTCTCCAAAATCAAAGAATATAAAGCTTGCAATGCCTCATTTAAAAATGAGTAACTCATTGCAGTAAGAAAAAGTAAAAATATATACTAATTTAGTAGATCAGTATCAATAGTTTTCTTTTTCTTTTAAAAATATTTGTTTATTTATGAGAGAATGGAAGAATCAGAGTATCACTCTATATGTAATGCCAGGGGTTGAATTCAAGACCTCAAGTTTACAAGTCTGGAGATTTAGCCGCTAGACTCCCTCTTACCAAAGACACTGTTTTCTGTTGCCAATTTGTTTTGTTTTTGGCCAGAGCACTGCCCAGTTCTGGCTTCGCCACCTGGAAGACTATTGCGTAATATCTGCAGGGCCTCAAAAGTTTTCTTTAGGGAATAAGAAGGATGGTTTCTACTTTCATTTTTCTGCTTATTTATTTGCTAATCTTTATGCAAAGCAAATGCTTTGTTTGCATAACAAGAATTCAGTCCATGGTGACAATGAAAAGAGCTAGCGTTTTCTTCCTTTAGTCTACAAAGCCATAAAGAACTCAACCCTAAAATGCAACTCTAAGGGCTACCATGTTAGAAGACTAGGGATCAAGTCTCCAGTCCCCAACTGTGGGGGTGGGGGTGGAGGAAGCTTCACAAGTGGTTGGGCAGTACTGCAGGTGTCTCTCCTTCTCCCCCACCTCCATCTCTCACTCTCTGTCAAAAAACAACAACAACAACAAAAAAAAACCATGATCACCAGAACAGTGGAGTTAGGCTGACGCCCAGTCCTAGCAAAAAAATTAATTAAATTAAGTTAAAAAGCAAGTTAGTGCTGGGAAGTTGGACCCATCTTAGGAGAAAACCATCAATTCACACTCTCCTTCCATTTTCCATATGCTCATTCACTAGGCAAACACTGGTTGAGAATTCATTTTAAATTCCAATAATGAGTGACTAACAAATCTGTCACTAAGGAGTGACCTGATTATAAACGTCCTCATTGCTCTTCCCCCTCCCCAATTCTATTTTTAGCACTGAAAGGTGGTTATTAATGAGGTTAGGTCTTCTAAGTGGCTGGAATGTGGGTCATTCTATTAATTAAGAACAGGGGTAGTAGATAGGACATGGTGCAGCCCTACTTCACCAAAATAGCTAATTACCATGTGAACCTGAGCTTGTTCTCTGTGCTAAGACAATCATTTACCAGCCTTGGGGCTCTGGAGTCCAGCGGGATAGTGACATGGTTTTTATGAGAGAAGACTTTTAGGGGAAAAGGCAAGCTGTAAGGAAACTGTAGTCTCATAATGAAAAAATGATTATTATAGAAACTCACATACTAGAACTCATGTCTTTCCATTTCCCAGCCACCCTTTCTGACTCCACATCAACTGACTTTCCTAGTAAGTTGAGAGGAAATGGAAGAAGGGTGAAGTATTCCTACTATGGTGAGGGCTGGCTAAAGGGAGAGATTTAAGAAGATTAACGACATTTAAAAACATTAGGAGAGATAACTTAATCTGACAACATTCAAAGACAACAAGGAAGATTTCTTAATCTCGCAGCAATCAAGCACAAAGGCTAAGGTTTATTGAGTGTGGAGTGAAGTAACTGTTCTAAGGACCATCACATGAGAGAACTCACTTAATCCTCTCTGTAATCCTATGAGGAGCCAGCAGGACCATCCCCAGCTTCAAACGACAGGGTGGCCTGATATGGCCTTGGTTCAGGGCTGGCCTGAGACTGATAAACTTGGGGAAGATTAGCTGTCAGTGTTATGCCAGTTATTAACATGCTAATAAAACTGGACTCGGAAAATCACAGGACAGGTATCAGGGACTCTCATCACCAGCTGTTCCCTGCTCTGCTGGCTTGTGCCCTTTTAAAGAGAATCAAGAATAATCAAAGACCAATTATAGCCTTGGTCTAGCAGGATGCTCAGGAGGCAACAGAGTCTGATGGCTGCTCAAACCTTGCTTGCCCTGTGACCAAGGTGCTGCTCTCCAGCCCTGTGCTTCATTTCTATAACCTTTTATTAGTGATATAAATACTGAATCAGAAAATTTTAAGATAATAGAGGTATAATTCCACACCATTCCCACCACCAGAATTCTGTGTCCTCATCCTCCTCTAGCAGAAACTGTCATAGTTCGCCCAAGGTTGACCATATATATTCCAGTTTTTATTCATTTCTATGGCCCTGCCTACACTTCCTTTCTAAGCCACACCTACACTTCCACATATACTTCCTTTTCCCTCTCAGATAAATGAAATAGGACCTGACTTCCTCTGGTGTTTTCCAGATTCTCTTCCTTCTCGGTGACGGTATAAAAACAAAGGTCCCTGGTCACAAATGTTCTGGGTCCTGGTGGAACTGGGGTTGAGTGAGAGCTCTCTGGTCATCTTCCCCTAACAGTTCCCTCCTCTGGGAGTATGGACCAACATTCTTCTGGGGCATCACCCCACTTCTGTAAATGCTCTCTCAGTCTGGGGAGACAACATAACGTGATGGAAAGACTCTCAATGATGCCTGAGGCCCTATGGAGCTCCTCTCCCCCCAGTGCTGTCCATGGTGCTCCCACATCATGCTGGGGCTTGCACCTAGGGCCTCATGCGAGGAAGGCATGTGTGCTACCAGCTGAGCTATGTCCCTCCAATCACCCCAACTTTTTATATTTCACTAGAGTACTGTTCAGTTCTGACTTATAGTGGTGCTGGGGCTTGAGCCTGAAACCTCTGATGCTTTAGGGAGGAAAGTCTTTTGCAGAACCACTGGGATATTTCCCTGGTCTCTCTCTCTCTCTCTCTGTGTGTGTGTGTGTGTGTTTCCAGTTGATTTTCATGTGTCAGGGCATTATTTACAGTATTTTGCCTATCTAGCTAGAAATTCGTTAGTTGGTTCCTTACTCAAAAAGGAATAAATACTTGAGAGAGAGAGAAAGAGAGAGTAAGAGAGAGATGACACAGTCCCAGTCCCATTATAACAGAGATGATGATTAAGGAGGATGGTACCACAGCAGCTCCTGTTACTGAGTTTCCCAATGAGCTGGGTGCTGTGTCAAGTGCTCTAACACTGTGGGTCTCTTCCCATGGGAAATCTGCAGTTGGTGTAGCTGTAAGTGAAGGACAGATGTGAAAGCTGAGGCTCACCACCCAGCAAGGCACAGGCAGTCTGCCCAGACCCAACTCCAACTCCATGTCTGAATCATCCAGTTACAGTGTGGCTAAGCACTCTGCAAGCAGCTCCCTGCCAGCCTGTGGGGAGGGGGCTCTCCTGACCTCTTGGAAGAAAGGGCTAATGTGAGGGTCTGAGACACAACCCTAAAAAGATCAGGGGAGAATCATGTGTTTTTCCAGGGAGGCCTGACTTTCCAGCAGTAAAATTCAGTGCTGCTGTGGCAACAGCTTGAATAGTTTCAGTCTGTGACCACAGATTGGTGGTGTGTCTGTGAACCCCAACAGGTGCAGAAATGAACTAGGGGACTGCTTTTAATTTACAATTAAAAACATAATTTTCAGTGGAATTGTATCAAACTGAAAAGCTTCTACACAGCAAAAGGAATTACCACTGAAACAGAGACTTCCCACAGACTGGGAGAAAATGTTTATATGCCATGCATCACACAAAGAGCTAATAATATCCAAAACATACAAAGGATTCACCAAACTCAACAATAACAAAACAAATGACCTCAGTCAAAAATGGGGGGAGGACAAGGGCAAAATCCCATGGCCAATAGATAATATGAAAAGAATGCTAGGGAGTGGGGTGGTAGCATAAAGAATGCTAGGGAGTGGGGTGGTAGCATAGTGGGTTAAGCGCACATGGCGCAAAGCCCAAGGACCAGCGTAAGGATCCCGGTTCGAGCCCCCCCGGCTCCCCACCTGCAAGGAAGTTGCTTCACAGGCGGTGAAGCAGGTCTGTAGGTGTCTATCTTTCTCTACCCCTCTCTGTCTTCCCCTCCTCTCTCCATTTTTCTCTGTCCTGTCCAACAACAACAACAATAAAAAACAAGAGCAACGAAAGGGAATAAAGAAAGAAAGAAAGGAAGGAAGGGAGGGAGGGAGGGAGGAAGGAAGGAAGGAAGGAAGGAAGGAAGGAAGGAAGAAAGAAAGAAAGGAAGGAAGCTCAAAGTCATTGATGATCAGGGAAATGCAAATAAAGACAATGAGATGCCACTTTACACCCGTGAGAATGTCACACATCACAGAACTCTGGTGGTAGGAACGGTGTGGAAATATACCCATCATTTTAGATTTTGTAAACCCATATTAAATAGCTAATAAAAGTAAAATTATATATAGAGAGAATATCAGGGCTCAGTGGCGGTGTACATATTACAGTGTGCAAGATCCTGGGTTCGAGCCTCCAGTGCTCACCTGCAGGGGGAAAGCTTTGTGAATGGTGAAGCAGGGCTACAGGTATCTCTGTCTCTCTCCCTCTCTGTTGCCCCCTGCCCTCTCAATTTCTAGATGTCTCTATCCAATAAATAAATAAATATTTTTAAAAATTCTTTTAAAAAAATACAGAGAAGTGGTCTGGGAGGTGTTAAAGTGGCTAAAGCACTGGACTCTCAAACATGAGGTTCTGAGTTCAATCCTCAGCAGCACATGTACCAGAGTAATGTCTGGTTCTTTCTCTCTCTCTCTCTCTCCCCTCCTATATTTCTCATTAATAAATATAATATTAAAAAATAAATAAAGAGAATATCAACGTCACTCATCAGAAAAGGTGGAAAGACTGATTGCTGGAGAAGCTGTGGAGGGGCACTCTCCTACATTGCAGGTGGGAACATAAGTTGGTCCTACTACCATGGAAACCAGTCTGGAGACTCACCAGAACCAGAGAAACGGACGTATCCAGTGACCTAGCAATTCTTCTCCTGGGGATTTACCTAAAGGACACTTATCCAAAGAGACCCATGCATGTCTGCTCCTAGCAGCACAAGTTGTAACAGCCCAAATCTGGAAGCAACTCAGATGCCCAGTGACAAATGAGTGGCTGAGAAAGTTGTGTTATATACCCACATAATGGAATACTATGCACCTGTTTAAAATGACAAAGTCACTTCCCTTGCAATATCTTTGACAGAACTTAAAGGTGTCACATTGCGTACGATAAATCACAAAGAGAAGGACCAATACCAAATGATCTCACTCACTGGTGGGACTTAGGATACGAGGACAGTGAGGGAAAATATAAAGTGAAACTCTGGCTGGCTGTGCTGGACTGGACCAAAGCAAAGCCTCTCTCTTAGGCTTGTAGAATTTAAAAGGATCTATTTCTCTGTTTGATGTGGCAGAGAGAAATTGAGAGGGGAGGAGGAGACAGACAGGGAGAGAGAGACACCTACATATCTGCCTCACTATTTGTGAAGCTTCCCCCAGGCAGGTGGGGAGCAGGGGCTCAAACCTGGGTCCTTGCACCTGGTATGTGTGTACTCAACCATGTGCACCACCTCCTGGTTTCCCCAGACTTATAAATTATTTATTTATTTTTAAAATATTCTTACTATTGGATAGAGACAAAGAGAAACTGAAAGGGGAGGGGGAGATTGAAAGGGAAGAGAGAGACAGAGAGACCCCTGCAGCCCTGCTTTACCACATGTGAAGCTTTCCTCCTGCAGGTGGGGACCAGGGGCTTGAACCCGGGTCCTTGCACACTGTAGTATGTGCGCTTAGTTAGGTGTGCCACCACCTGGCCTCCAAATTTTTATCTATCGATCTATCTATCTATCTATTTGTTTATTTGCTTATTTTATCAGAGCATTGCTCCACTCTGGCTTATGGTGGTGCTGGAGAGTGAACCTGGGAGCTCAGAGCCCCCAGACATGAAGCATTTTTAAAACGTGGGTGAGGGAGGTCACTCAGCAGGACTGTGCACACCCAATACCCTCAGTTCTCTCACTGGTGCTGCATGAGCACAGGACACCATGAGCGTGCCTAGGGCACAGCCACAGACCCACACTCAGGAGATTCTCTCAGGCCCCAGCTCTCTGTTATTCTCACTGGAGACCTCCAGACTGCTGATGCCCGCACACACTACACCCCAGAGAGCGGCACTCGAGTCTGGTGGAGATCCCAATGGCTTCTCATCCACAAGAGTTCTACAAGGCCACTATTGTAGGGCAAAGCCTGCCGGTGCCTCGGTGACCAAATTAGTAACTTAATTTGGAGCCATTAGAGGTGGCTTTAAGTCTCTAGCCCCCGAGACTGACTGGATTACACGCCTACAATTATCATCTGCAAAAGGGCATCTCTGCGTGGGGATGGGAGTGGGGGGGAGGGCATCAGGGGCACTAAAAACATGATCTGAGGGGAGAGTGGGGGGTGGGAGGAGGGAAGAAGGAAAAGAGGGAGAGGAAGGAAAGAAAGAAAAGGAGAAAGAAAGGAAGAGAGAAAAGTGGAGAGGAGAAGAGGTAGTATTCTGCTTCCAAATTCCTCTTAAAGGTTCCTTCTCACAAACCCCAAGCCTGGTTGACAATCACAGCACCTCTGATACGGGAACCTCTGGCCCAAAAGCAGACACCCTGTGAACCTGGTGCTGACCCCGGAAGCCCAGTCAGTTCCCAGGACACAAGAACGGCTTCCTTCCCAGCACACAAATCCAGTCTCAACTGAGAGCCAGGAATCCACAGAATGCTCGGGACTCAGTGCCAGGAAAGGGGCCAGGCCCACCTGGCTCATGGAACACCCAGGGTCCTCTCGAGACACTCCAGTCAGGCAGTTAAGGCACTGGGTGGAGCTGGGCTGCCAACAAGCACCGACAACCCCAGCTCCCTGGGCCACTCAGCCCTTGTCTGAGACAGATGACGTGTTTTTTCTCTGGCTTTGCTGGGGATGTGCTTCCATCAGCAGGGCTGGATGGGACATCTGTGGGAGGGGGTACCGTTTCCAGTGGACTACCTCTATCCTAATGAGAACCACAGATGACATGGTGGGTCATTTCCGCCAAGTCTGGAGAACCCTCTCTGCTCCTCCAGAAACCTTTCTTTGCAGAAAAGCAGACAGGAGCTGGGACACAGCCTTACCTTGTGGCACATGTAAGAGCCTCCTTTCTTCACACGGTCCTTCCCAGAAGGGGGCCCTTTCTGGGGGTGGAGAGAAGAGAGCACATTAGTCCACTGTGACCTTGCCTGTTCTCCCAACAGTGCTAACTTGCAGCCCCACCCCCACCACCCCTTCCCCTGGGCCTTCACAGATGCCGGTGTGGTGCTGGGCATCTAGCCCAGAGCCTTGGGCTTGGTTACGGTGCACATGCCTCCGGGTGAGCTGTCTCCCGGGACCTAAATGCCCACTTACGATGAGATCTGACAAGTGCTGAGTCATTCAACCAGACCCAGAATCAAATATTCATTCCTAACAGGCCCCATGACTTTTTAAAAAAATTTATTGGATAGAAAAAGAAACTGAGAGGAGAGGGGAAGACAGAGATGGAGAGAAACACAGAGATACCTGCAGTCCTACTTCACTGCTCATGAAGCCTCCCTGCTGCAGATAAAGGGGCTCGAACCCAGATCCCGTGTATGGCTGAACCATGCAGGTTGAACCAGTGCACCACTGCCTAGCCCCCTTGAAATATATTTTTATTAGTGATTTATAAGATTATAAGATAACAGAACCCCATCCAAAAATGGGGAGAGGATGTGAACAGAATATTCACCAAAGAAGAAATCCAAAAGGCCAACAAACATTAAAAAAAAAAGTTCCAAGTCACTGATTGTCAGAGAAATGTAAATAAATGTAAATAAAGCTCTAGGTCCCATGACTTGGATTAAAATGTACCACTCATTTGATCAATGAGATATCACTTCACTCCTGTGAGAATGTCATACATCAGAAAATGTAGCAGCAACAAATGCTGGAGAGGTTGTGGGGACAAATGAACCCTTCTACACTGCTATTGGAAATGCAAATTGGTTCCAACCCCTGTGGAAAGCAGTCTGGAGAACTTTCAGAAGGCTAGAAGTGGACCTTCCCTATGACCCTGCAATTCCTCTCCTGGGGATATATCCTAAGGAATCCAACACACCCATCCAAAAAGATCTGTGTACACATATGTTCATAGCAGCACAATTTATAATAGCCAAAACCTAGAAGCAACTCAGGTATCCAACAACAGATGAGTGGCTGAGCAAGTTGTGGTCTATATACACAACAGAATACTACTCAACTATTAAAAATGGTGAATTCACCTTCTTCACCCCATCTTGGACGGAGCTTGAAGGAATCATGTTAAATGAGGTGAGCCAGAAAAGAGAAGGATGAATATGGGATGATCTCACTCATGGACAGAAGTTAAGAAATAAGAACAGAAGGGAAAATGCAAAGCAGAACTTGGACTGGAGTTGGTGTACTGCACCAAAGTAAAAGACTCTGGGGTGGGTGGTGGGGAGGGTTCAGGTCTAAGAACAGGATGGCAGAGGAGAACCTAGTAGGGGTTATATTGTTATATACTGGGAAATGTTATGCATGTACAAACTATTGTATTTACTGTCAACTGTAAAACATGAATCCCCCAATAAAGAAAATTTTTAAAAAAGATAATAGAGGTATAATTCCATACCACTCCTACCACCAGAGTTCTATGCCCCAACTCATGGCAACCACTATAGTTCTCTACTGGGTCACAGATATGGGTTGACTATATTATATATGTGTGTGTGTGTGTATATAATTCATTATTATCTTTCCTTACTGTTTAGAGACAGCCAGAAATTGAGAGGGTACAGGGAGATAGATAGAAGATAGATAAGATAGGCAGACAGATGGCGAGATACATTAACCTGGAAGTTCCCTATCATCAGAGTTCTCTGGAACTGAGAAAATAGACATGGGAGGTGCTGAAATTGTTCAAGACTTTAGAGAATCTTTTTAAAGACCTCATGCATTCATCAATGAAGAAGCTGCTTTGGGGGGCCAGGTGGTGGTGCACCGGGTTAAGAGTACACAGTACTAAGTGCAAGGACCCCGCACAAGGATCCCGGTTTGAGCCCCCAGCTCTCCATCTGCAGGAGGGTTGCCTCACAAGTGGTGAAGCAAGTCTTCAGGTGTCTATCTCTCTCTCTCTCCTTCTTTCTCTTCCCCATCTCTCTCAATTTCTCCATGTCCTGTCCTACAAAAAAAATAGAAAAAATGGCCTCCAGGAGCAGTAGATTCATAGTGCTGGTGCCAAGCCATAGCAATAATCCTGGAGGCAATAACAAAAACAAACAAAAAAAACCCTACAAAGCACCGCTCCACCACCCATGAGCTCCCTCAGTGCTGTCTGTGCTGTTACCTGCAGTGCCAGGGCTCACACCCGAGGCCAGTGCAGAGTAAGGCATGAGCTCCAGCAGGTGAGCCACCTGCCACCCCAGAAAGCCTTTCCAGTGAAGCGTCACTGTCCCCAGCCCCGGGAACATGGAGAGGAGCTTAGGACAGGCCTGGCCACGCAGAGAGGAAAAACAAGGTGGTGGGCAGAAAATAAACCGCCAGAGGTCAGAGAGAGAGAGAGAGAGGGAGACCTGAATGTTAAACTCTCAAAGCAAGGAACACCCCACGTTCCTTCCTCCAGGAAGCAGCCCAGCATGGTGATTATCCCGTTAGAAGAATGAATGAAAACACTCATTTCCTCCAGCTGTGCATTTCACCCACGCTCGGTTAACACACACAGGGACACTTCTAAATGGGTTTCCACTGGCTCACGCCGTGGATGGCTTTCTTTCTCATTGGAGACGGTCCCTTGGAGGGCCTGGGCCCATGGCAGCAATTCTTGAGAAGCCATATATAAAAAGAAGACATATGCATAAAACTGGGTGTCTAAAACAGTGAATTCTTTTTAGACTGTGAAAAGTGGTGGCTGCTGGAGGAAAATGGGTAGAGGGATGTTGTGGGGGCAGGGAGGTGTCTTTGGTGTGACGGCAATGGAACATGGGTGGTAAGTGTGGTCTCACACACACACATACACACACACACAGATCTGGGCCCATACTCCTGAAATTATATGTGATTGCAAGCCAACTTTAAATCAATGTGGGGAAAAAACAAGGCTGAGAGCACACCAGGTACAGCATGTCATCTGCTGGGTCCAAGGCCTAGAGTTTTAACCAGCGCGCCACAGGAGAGCCTCATGGCCAGTGTGAAGGGAGCTCCATGGCCGTGTGTGTACCAGTGTGCAGTGGTTCTCTTCAAGTCTTACATGATCATAAACCAATGTTAAGTAGATGAGAAGTCAATAGCTGGGAGTTGGGCGGTAGCGCAGTGGGTTAAACACAGGTGGCACAAAGCACAAGGACTGGTGTAAGGATCCTGGTTCAAGCCTCTGGTTCCCTACCTGCAGGGGAATCGCTTCACAGGCGGTGAAGCAGGTCTGCAGGTGTTTATCTTTCTCTCCCCCTCTCTGTCTTCCCCTCCTCTCTCCATTTCTCTCTGTCCTGTCCAACAACAACAATAATGACTACAACAATAAAACAATAAGGGCAACAAAAGGGAATAAATAAAGTCAATAGGTAATTTAAAAAGAGTGTTCCCCTCAATGGTTTCACTACCTAAAACAAACAAACACACAAAAAACAGGGCAGAATTCTTGACTCTTTATCCATCTAATTCCAGAATAATGAACTGGGGGTCCAGGAAACCTCCTGATAAACTTAGGGGTTTAATATATTTAAAGTTTTTTCAGTGACACAAAGAGTGCTGTCCTACTGGCAGGGCTTATGCCTAGGGAGGGAGGGACGGAGGGAGGGAGGGAAGGAAGGAAGGAAGGAAGGAAGGAAGGAAAGAAGGGGAGAAATGAATCTACAGGATAATTTCACTTGTACATGAAATACAGAAAATTGAAGCACATGAACTTAAAAAAAGAAAAAAATCATGTGTCTATAGTCAGCCCATTTCTATGATCTTGGGAGAATGATGGTGGCTACCGTTGGAGAAGGCAGGGTAACAGGACTTTGCTGGTGGGAGGGGTGTGGAATTATACCCCATTGTAAATCACTATTAAATCATTAGTCATATATATATATTAAAGTGTCATCCTAAAGAAAGGGACCCGAGGGCTCAGAAACCAACAGAACTAACAATAAGGACAGAATTCTTGACTCTTCTATCCATCTAATTCCAGAATGATGAGCTGGGGGTCCAGGCAACCTCCTGAAAAAAATATATATAGGTTTAATATATTCAAAGTTTAATCTAGTCAAAGACCACTCTGTGGAGGCATTGAGACCAAATTGTGCAATTTGTGCTCTCTGGTCCTGACTCAGGGAATGGGGGACAGCGTCACTCAGCCCCGCAGGGAGTGAGAAATGGTTTCGCTATCTGGCCTTCCCCAGGGCCACGCTTCTCACCTCCCAAAATGAGCTGGGTATCTTGTGCATTCCTCCGTGACAACACATGAGCAGGTGCTGAGGAGTGAAGCCATCAGCTCTCGCCAAAGGCTATTTTGAGTTGAGCAGGATTCCCCCAGGGCTGCCCCGATGCCTGGACAGTAGACAAGGGCTCAGTGTCTCCACTGTCAGCTCTGCAGGGGAAGAGTGCTGTCCTCTGGTGAGGACACTGAGATGGGGGTCTGAAGGAGGGTCCCCTAGTCCCTGCCTGCAGCCCTGTCACCTTCCTCCTTTCAGAGCAAATGTCTGAGGTGTGGTGCATGGCTCACGTGTTCTTCCCCAAGATCTGGAAGTAAAAGCCTTGCTGTTGGGAAGAGAATGGTAAGACAGGAAAACCAACCCTTTTCCACTGGGTTATGCTGGTGATTTTTCTGAACATAATAGTTTTTATTAGTGATTTAACAGTGACTGGTAGGATCATAAGAGTTAGGGGGTATAGTTTCGTCTTTGAAAAAGCATATTTATTTATTTATCAGGTAGAGACTGAAAGAAACTGAGAGTGGAGGGGAAGATACAGAGAGTAAGACCTGCAGACCTGTTTTACCACTTGTAAACCTTCCCTCTTGCAGGTGGGGACCAGGGCCTTGAATCCAGGTCCTTGTGCATGATAACGTGCACTCAATCAGGTGCACCACTGCCTGGCTCTGCTGAAAGTGTGTCACATAAAAAGTGTTGCTTGTGAGTGGGAGGGGGACCAGCACGCTGTCCAGAGGCCAGAATTGTGCAGTTTGGGAGCTGAGTTCCGCTTCCTGGCTCTGCCACCTTCTCACTTGACAAACCAGGGAATGTCCCCTGGCCCTCACTCAGCCTCCTCAGCTGCCTGTGAGGACACCATCATCCCTTCTGGTTCTGGGGAGCTTGCTGCCAGAGGCCACATGGTGACCTTCTTTCTGGCTGTGAGATGGAGATTTCAGTGACCCCAGCATGTAGCTGGGAAGGGAGAAGAGAGGAAGTGAGAAGAGGAGAATGGAGGGGAGGGGAGGGGAGGGGAGGATAAGAGAGGAGAGGAGAGGGGGGAGAGGAAGGAGAGGGAGGAGAGGGAGGAGAGGAGAGGGGCCACAGAGGGTTCTCATCACTCTCTCAGTGTGAGCCAGGAGCCTGGCGGTTCTGCTGAGTGGTCAGGGCTGCTGACCAAGCCACCAGGCATGAGACTGACACTGTCCTTTCTTGCATGACTGTCACAGTATGGTGTTTAGGTGATGAACAGACAATGGACACAAGACCCAGACCCAATCAAGTTCAGTCCCTGCCAGCAACCTTCTGTGGTGACCTCAGGCCAGGGGACTGGCTGCACCCCAAGTTCAACTGCTGTACCCTGCAGGACAAGGCGTGGCCTCGTGAAGCGGCAGAGCAGGGAGGACAGACGGGGTGGGGGGTGCTCAGGTGCCCTGGTGAAGTCCACCGTCAGTGTAGAGTGGAGGAAAGGAGCACATTCTCCCTGGTGCCATAAGAGCCAACGTGCCAACCAAAAGCAACAGGCAGACGCTCTGGCTCTGAAGGCTGGCGGGCAGCAGGGACTCAGCTGCTCAGAGCAGGAGTGTTTCTTGGAAGACTGGACTCCATTCAGCTGCAAAGCGCACGCAGGCTTTCTGTCACAGGCAGGGCTGAGAGGTGTCAGCAAGGGGGGCAGGCTGCAGACTTCAGGGGGAGGAAGTGAGGGCCATTTCCGAGTCTCTCTCTCTCTCTTTCCTCAGTCTCCAGCAGCCATCTCTGCTCTGTGATCCTCTGCCCTAACCAAGCAAGTGGGAAAAGGCAGTCCCAGTGGGGAGGCAGTGCACGGCCCACAAGGAGCCAGCTGTGACTGTCCATGGGGATCAGAACAAGGAAAACCACGTCAAGGCCGGATGACGGAGCAAGGCCGGATGACGGAGGAATGGGAGGGTTTTTTTTTCTTTCTTTCTTTCTTTTTTTTTTTTGCCTCCAGGGTTATCTCTGGGGCTCCGTGACTACTCCATGAATCCACTGCTCCCAGAGGCCATCTTTTTGTTTCCATTGTTGATGTTACTGTTGTTGTTGGACAGGCCAGAGAGAAATCGAAAGAGGAGGGGAAGACAGAGGGGGAGAGAAAGATCGACACCTACACACTGCTTGCAGGTGGGGGAGCTGAGGACTTGAACCAGGATCCTTGAGCTTCACATTATGTGTGCTACTGCCCGGCCCCCAACAGAATGGGAGTTTTCTACAACATTGAGGTCTGTTTCTCAAAATGGTTACATTTTAACCCAACCCAACCCGGAAGAAAAGGAAACCACTGGGCCAGAGAGACTCCTCAAAGGAGGGCAATCCACAGAGCAAGGACCTCGGCCCAGGTGAAGCCTGGAAGTGTTGGGTGAGGAGACAATGTGAATATTCCTGTGAATCCTTAGAAACCCAAGTGATTCTAAAAAACTGAGCGCCAATCAGCACCCGGCTCCAGGACAGATGGTAAGGCGAATGCATTCACAGACTGCCAGGACTCTGCCGCCTGGCACACACCCCCCTTCCAAACTTGCAGATGCTCAGAGCTGAACGGAAGAGAAATTCTATTCCTATTCTGACAGCGAACGCCAAGCCCTATCCCCCTGCCAAGAGGGATCGGTGCCTCCCCACCAGCCCTTAGCAGGGCACCCCTGAAAGAGAGGGGCTGAATGGCCACTTCTATCAGCCCCGATGCCCAAGCCAGTGGGGAAAGAGGGTGAGCACAGTCCCTGAAGAGCCCGGCCTTCCCATCAGCACCCAGGGAAGGCGGTCCGAGTCTCCAGATCAGGCACCAGCAGCCCACGAGCTCCTCTGGGAGGGAAAATCCTACGCTTCACACAAATCCATCTCTGCTTCCGAGCACGGCCTGAGGCATGGAATCTGGCAATTTCCTCAACTACCCTGAGCTGCCTAACCCTCCACTAAGAAGCCTTCCTTCTCTTTCTGTCTCTCTTTTTTTCTTTTCTTCCTATTTTATTAGATAGGACAGAGGCAGACACCTGCAAACCTGTTTTACCACTCGTGAAGAGTCCCCCCTGCAAGTGAGGAGCAGGGGGTTGAACTTGGGTCCTTGTACCTGATAATATATGCACTTCACCAGGTGCACCACCACCTGGCACCTTTCACATTATCTTTCTGCTATTCAGAGGGCAATAGCTTAAAATTCAGCGTAGGGCTAGGGAGACAGCAAGAGAGCTGTACAGAAGACTCTCACGCCTGAGGCTCTAAGGTTCCAGGTTCAATTTCCAGCACCACCAGAAGTCAGAGCTGAGCAGTGCTCTGGTCTCTCTCTGTATCTTTCTCTCATTAAAATAAAATATATTTTTATTTATTTATTTTCCCTTTTGTTGCCCTTGTTTTTTAATTGTTATTGTAGTTATCACTGTTGCTGTCATTGATGTCACTGTTAGAGGACAGAGAGAAATGGAGAGAGGAGGGGAAGACAGAGATGGGGAGAGAAAGACAGACACCTGCAGACCTGCTTTGTATCCTGTGAAGCGACTCCTATTCCCTGCAGGTGGGGAGCCAGGGGCTTGAACCAGGATCCTTACACCGGTCCCTGCGCTTGGCGCCACATGCGCTTAGCCTGCTGTGCTACCGCCTGACTCCCTAGAATAAAATATTTTTAAAAATATAATTCAGTGTATTAGTCCCCAGTCTTGTCAGAAGATGTTCATGCATTATTTGCCTTCAATCTGCTTGTACAACAGAAAAGATTTTTTAAAAGTTTTATTTTTATTTATTTATTTGGATAGAGACAGAGGGAAACTGAGAGGGAAGGAGGAGATAACAATAAAGAGAGACACGTGCAGTACTGCTTGTGAAGCTTCTCTCCTACAAGTGGGGAGCAGAGGCTTGAACCCAGGTCCTTAGGCATGGTAACATCTATACTCTACCAGGTGCACCCCCACCCAGCCCCCACCCCCACCCCCAGTAACCTTCTTCTTAAAGACAGTGCTTTCCCCAGAGCTTGGTTTAGGAGAGAGGAGATGACAGCATGTCCCCAATAGGTACAGCTGGGGGCCAGGCAGTGGCGCACCTGGTAAAGCACACACAGTACTCTGCACAAGAACCCATGCAAGGATCCAGGTTTGAGCCCCCATTCTCTCTGTCCTATCCAATAAAACATTTTAAAAACGGCCATCAGGAACAGTGGGTTCGTAGTGCTGGGCCTGGAGGCAAAAAACAAAACAAATCCAGGTAGAACTTAGATAAACACTGTCACGGCAGACCTCCAAGGTTTGAGTGCACTCAGCCAACATACCCCTAGTTCAGGGAGTACTCACTCAATCACTCAGCATTCCCCCACAAAGTGCCAAGGCCCCCAGTAAAAAAGAAAAAGAAGTGTACTATCTTACTTTTTTTATAATGCTTTTTAGCACTTTTTCCTTTTTAAATTTTTATTTATTTGATAAGAGACAGAAATCGAGAGGAAAGGGCGAGGGAGAGTAGAGAGAGACCTATGGTGCTGCTTCACCACTCATGAAGCACCCCCTCCCCACAGATGGGGGCCAGGGGCTTGAACCCAGGTCTTTGCGCATTATAATATGTGTGCTCAACCAGATGCACCACCAAAGAATGTTCTCAAACCAGAATTTCAACTGGCAATTTTGACCCAGGCAGCCCAGTTAGCTTGCCTGATAAACACCCTAGGGAGCTAGTTATTAATAAAAACGTTAATGAACTCCGCCTGGCTATTTATATACCTCGCTCTGATCGGATTAGGGAGACCAGAAAGAATTTCTGAAGCTGAGGCAGGTTCTCTTAACCAGTGAGCAAGCCTGCAGCTCAGAAAATGCACGGGGGGCACTTGGCAGAGGGGAGGGACAGCTAAGCACCTAGGCAGGGACTTCCCAGAGGGCAGGGTACTGGGGGCAGGGAGTCCCCTTTCCAGGTCCAATGCTGGGGACTTACCGGGTTCAGTGTCTCCTCGGTCGAGTGGTGCACAGCCCACCAGTCCCAGGTCCACTCCCAGGCATTGCCCACCATGTTGTACAAGCCATAGGCATTGGGAGGGAAGGCGTCCACCTGAAACCAAGCAGGAACATTCAGGAAAAGTGCTCTTGGAGCTGAGCACTGGCTTCACTGTGAGCCCAGGCCTCCAGAGATGGAGAAGACTCTGAGGGGACTAGAAACCAAGGGCAAGTCCGGAGCATCTGCTGTGAAATTCAGCAAATCATTCCCGACAGAAATACAGTGACCATGGCTGAAAGCTGGGACTGGAGGACGGGCTGGGGCAGCTGGGAGTGGGCTCTCCACATGCCAACAGGACCATCAGGCTCGGCTTAGCACTAGCAGTTCTGTCCCTGGAGCTGAGCACAGCAGGCCACAAGCAGCTCTCATTTCATTTCATTCACTTAGTTATGCTTCTGCAGCTTCAAGGTCTACCAGTGTGGGTTTTCACACACACACACACACACACACACACACACACACACACACACACACACACACACACAGATATATGATTTTTAAACTTTTTTTATTGGGGGATTAACGGCTTCCATTAAATACAGTTTTTTTGTACATGTGTAAGATTTCTCAGTTCCCAATAAAGATATTAAAAAAAAAAAAAAAAAAGATTTCTCAGTTTTCTGCCAAACACTCTCACCCCTATCCTGCACCAGGACCTGAACCTCACTCCTTCCCCAGAGTCCTTAACTTTGGTGCAACACACCAAACCCAGTCCAAATTCAACTTTTTGTTTCCCCTTCTGCTCTTATTTCTCAATTTCTGTCCATTAGTGAGATCATTCATATTCATCCTTCTTTCTGGCTTATCATCACTTCACACGATTCCTTCAATCTCCAACCAAGATGAGGTGAAGAAGGTGACTTCAATATTCTTAATAGCTAAGTAGTATTCCATCTTATTATTGTTGTTATTATTTACTTTAAAAAATATTTATTTATTTATTTATCCCCCTTTGTTGCCCTTGTTGCTTTATTGTTGTAGTTAACTATTGTCGTTGTTATTGATGTTGTTGGATAGGACAGAGAGAAATGGAGAGAGGAGGGGAAGACAGACAGGGGGAGAGAAAGATAGATACCTGCAGACCTGCTTGTGAAGCAGGTGGGAAGCCGGGGACTAGAACTGGGATCCTTACCCAGGTCCTTGCACTTTGCGCCAGCTGCACTTAACCTGCTACGCTACCACCCGACTCCCTATTATTTACTTGTAAGCCACTGCCCTGATCAGCTCTGGCTGACGGTGGTGCCTGGCATTGAACCTGTGGCCTTTGCAACCTTGAGGCATGCAAATCTGATGTGCTACTACCTCTGTGCTATCTCCTTAGCCTATTATTTACTTTCAAAGGAGAGACATCACAGCACCACTCCACCATAGAGGCAGCTTCGCCCCCCTTCAGGGCTGCCCATGGTGCTCTCATGTGGTGCCATGGCTGGAACCCAGGCCCTCAGGTACCCTCAAGTGTGTGCTGTACTAGGCAAACTCTCTTCCAGCCAGCACTGTGTTCTTCTGCACAGGAGAACCCAGGGCAAGTCGGTCCTGCCCACTGGCTCCCACGCCCACCTCATCTTCAGCCCCAGTCACTATTGACCCAGCAGGGGGATGTACTTTTGTAAGAAAACCATGCGGGGAGTTGAGCGGTGGTGCAGCGGGTTAAGCGCACATGGCACAAAGCGCAAGGGCCGGCGTAAGGATCCCGGTTCGAGCCCCCGGCTCCCTACCTGCAGGGGAGTCGCTTCACAGGCGGTGAAGCAGGTCTGCAGTTGTCTACCTTTCTCTCCCCCTCTCTCCATTTCTCTCTGTCCTATCCAACAACGATGACATCAATAACAACAACAGTAATAACTACAACAATAAAAAAAAACAAGGGCATCAAAGGGAAATAAATAAATATTAAAAAAAGAAAACCATGCACGGGGCTGGGCAGTGGCACACCTGGGTGAGCACATGTTACACTAGTAAGGAATACCTACACTTTCATGATCTTTTCCACAACTGTGTCTTCTATTTCCCTTTCTTTTTCTTTTCATTGTCTTTCCTATTTAATACCTACTCACCAGAGATACTAACTTTACCTTATCAGCTAATTACCCCTCCTATAGTTAAGTAACCTTCTAGTTTCTCTAGCTATTCATTTATGTATTTATTATTTTTATTGTTTTATTACCACCAAGGTTAATGGCTGAGGCTTGGTACCAGCATTATAAATACACTGCTCCCAGAGGCCATTTTTTCCCCATTTTATTTAATTTGACAGGACAGAGAGAAATTGAGAAGAGAGGGAAGACAGAAAGGAAGGGAGAAAAATAAAGACCTGCACACCTGCTTCACCACTTGTGAAGTGAGCCCCTACAGGTGGGGGTCAGAGGCTTGAACCCAAGTCCTTGTACATGGTGATATGTGCACTTGACTGGTGCACCCACACCCACCCCCCGTAACCCTCTATTTTCTTTCTCTCTCCCACTCAATCTCCCTCTCCCCTCTTAATTTCTCTCTGTCCTATCAAATAAAATAGAAAGGGGAATTTAAAAAGAGGAAAATATAGCCGCTGGGAGCAGTAGATTCGTTGGCACCAAGCCCCAGCAATAATCCTGGCGGCAGAAAGAAGGAAGGGAGGGAGGGAGGGAGGGAGGGAGGGAGGAAGGAAGGAAGGAAGGAAGGAAGGAAGGAAGGAAGGAAGGAAGGAAGGGAAACACACATCACAAGAATGTTTGCTGCAGAGGGTGGCGTGAGGCGACCCTGCAGGCTCTTCCCGACCACATCACATTTCAAAGTAGTTCAGACAGTCTGCTACACAAGACTGCCACAGACAGAACCAGGGTGCAAAGCTTTCGCAAAGCAGGGGAGCCAAGCTGGGGAGGAGGGGACGCAGAGCAGATAAGTCCACTAAATGACAGGAAGCACAGCAGTGACTTAGTTCTCTCAGTGGCTTCCAAACTCTTCTAGCCTTTGCTTAAGAAGAGATTTTCAAAGACAACTTCCTTTTTGAAGACACTCAAATCATTTTGTTCCTTTTCTTAACCTTGTGAATTCATGGAATTTCTTTTTTCCCACATAATGAAGTGTGACCGACTGCATTTCCATCTGGCTTCCAATTGAGGGCTGTGTGAATTACACTGGGGCTTCTAATCCTTGGCCAGTTTTTGGATGCTCCAACCGAAGCTGTGCAGCTCCTCCAAAAAGAATAGACAAGGCCAAGGTTCAAGCCCCGGTCCCCACATGCAGGCGGAAACCTTTGAGAGTGGCTACAGATGTCTCTCTTTCTCTCTTCCTTTCTATCTCGCC
Organism: Erinaceus europaeus; assembly: GCF_950295315.1. Classification (NCBI taxonomy): domain Eukaryota; kingdom Metazoa; phylum Chordata; class Mammalia; order Eulipotyphla; family Erinaceidae; genus Erinaceus; species Erinaceus europaeus. Next base: position 33,952,705 of record NC_080182.1, on the reverse strand, counting down.
CTACCTTCTAAGTTTCTGGCAGTCTCTATGCAATAAATAAATAAAGATAATTTTTAAAAATCTTTAATAACAAAATAAACCTTGGGGACTGGGCGGCAGCACACCCGATTAAGTTTCCATGTGGGGACCCAGGTTCAAGCCCCCAGTCTCCAGCTGCATGGGGGAAGCTTCACAAGCTGTGGGGCAGTGCTGCAGCTGTCTCTCTTTCTCTCTCTATCCCCCTTTCTTCTCAATTTATCTCTGTCCTATCAAATATAATAAATAAAGTTTGAAAATTAAAAGAAAAATAAACCTTAAGTTATGTTAAAAGTCTGTGATGCTTTGCTTATGGCAACTATTACAGCTCAGACCATGTTCGAATTCCTAGTAGGTCCAGTCATCTCCTCACTTTCCATCTTTTTCAAAGACGCCTTGGCATTTCTTTCTCACTAGTGACTTCAGTTGAAATTCTGGCACAAATTGGTCATGTTCTCAATAAAGTGTCTGTGTCACACTGACAGATACACTTTGGAAGAACGATCTTTGCGTGAAACAAAAGCACAGGCGCTTAGAAAAATGACAACTGTTTGAAAGACTGTTGAAAGGAGAGTATTCTGGGTAACAAGAAGCCCCGTAAGGTGTGATTTCCCCGCCTTGCTGTCTGAAGAAGAAACAGCGCCAGGGCTGCCTCAGGGGAGACCTCTGCCAGTGGAGAAGCAGCCAGGCGACAGCAGAGAACTTCACCACGCCCGAGGAGAAGGCACCCGCGTGCTCTGAGAACACTTGGGCCTTGCCACAGTTACAACTCTTTAACTTCACTGCTAGGAAATCCACTTCTAAAAAATTCTTCCGAGGAGGGGGCCAGGTGGTGGCCCACCTGGCGGAGTGCACATGTCATCACATGCAAGGACCCAAGTTCAAGCCCCTGGTTCCCACCTGCAGGAGGGGAAGTTCTGCATCTCTTTTGCAAGCAGGGCTACAGCTGTCTCTTTCTTTCCCTTTTTTTAAAAATATTTATTTATTTTCCCTCTTTGTTGCCCTTGTTTTTTAATTGTTGTTGTTATTGATGTTGTCGTTGTTGGGTAGGACAGAGAGAAATGGAGAGAGGAGGGGAAGGCAGAGAGGGGGAGAGAAAGACAGACACCTGCAGACCTGCTTCACCGCCTGTGAAGCGACTCCCCTGCAGGTGGGGAGCCACAGGCTCAAACCAGGATCCTTACACTGGTCCTTGGGCTTTGCGCCATGTGTGCTTAACCCGCGGCGCTACCGCCCGATTCCCTCTTTCCCTTTCTACCTTCTCCCTCTACTCTCAATTTTTCTCTGTCTTATCAAGTAAAAATTAATTTTAAAAAAGAGGAAAGAAAAAAATTCTTTAGATGGTTGGGAGGTCTAGAGGACCTGGGTGTGAGCCTCAGTACTGTATGGGAACACCAGGCACAGCACCCAAGGGAACTCCATGGAGGGTGGGGTGGTGCTGAGGTGGCTGTCCTCTCTCTGTCTTCTGTCCTCTGTGGACCTTTCTCTAAAATGAATAAAAAAAAAAAAAAAAAAACTAGGGCAAGGACATGGTTCATTCCACAGTAACAGACACACATACACACATTAAGAAAAACAATTTATGTTCACTGTTGGGAGCTGGGCAGTGGTGCACTTGGTTGAGCACAAACATTACTGTGCACAAGGGTCTGGGTTCAAGCCCCCAGTCCCCACAAGCAGGTGGGAAACTTCACAAGTGGTGAAGCAGGGCTGCAGATATCTCTCCTTCTCTATCTCTTCCCTCCCCTCTTAATTTCTCTGCCTATCAAGCATAAGAAGATAAAAATAAAGCATTAAAAAGCTTTTTTGGGAGTCGGGGGGTGGTACAGCGGGTTAAGCGCATGTGGCACAAAGCGCATGGACCAGTGTAAGGATCCCAGATTGAGCCCCCGGCTCCCCACCTGCAGGGAAGTTGCTTCACAGGCAGTGAAGCAGGTCTACAGGTGTCTCTCTTTTTCTCCCCCTCTCTGTCTTCTCCATCTCTCTCCATTTTTCTCTGTCCTAACAATGATGACATCAATAATAACTACAACAACAATAAAAAAGGGCAACAAAAGGGAAAATAAATAAATATTAAAAATTTTTTTTTTAAGTTTTAATGTTCAATGTTGCATTGTTAGCAAAAAAAAACATAGCAAACTGTTTAGCAAAAATTTTTTAAAAGGCACTAAAAATAACCAACATTGACAACATTAAGAGGTCCAATACAGCATGATTCACTGTATGACAGCCTGCCCGGCTAAGAAACAACGGGGGTCTGGGCAGAACTGCTCCTCTCACCATGGTGACATGTTTAGCATGTGCCCCGAAGGGAGTACAGAAGACATACACCGACAGACTGACCAGGGACTGGGACTCACGCACCAGCAACACACGTGAGGGCGTGCAGGACGGGCAGAGCAGGCCTGGCCCAGCTGTGCTGCCTTGCGCCATGCAACCTCAACAAGTGGGTTACACTCTCTGTGCTCAGAATTCTCTCCTGGAAAAGGGACCTTCGTCCTTCCCCTTCAGCAGAGCTGGTGTGCTGTGAGGTGTTCATGCAGAAGGCTGAGCCCCATGGATGGTAGGGGGGGGGGGGGGTCTCTCCTCTCTCAGCACCATGGACAGCACCCAGGGAGCTCCATGGAGGCTGGAGCAGTGCCATGGTGTCCCTCCTCTTTCTAGTCAACCCTCCACTCTCTACACTCTCCCTATATCCAAATTAAAAAGTGGGAAAACTCTGGATCAGGCGGCACTTGGCAGGAATGTGCCTGCATAACTCTGGGTTCATTCCTTGACAGTGCTGGTTGAAGTAAGGGCAGCACCTCTGACATAGGTTCCCCAGATGACCACCTGTCCCCCCACCTTGGGCTACTCACAGGTGCAGTCCCCCGGAAGCCATCTTCACCAGTGTTGGAGGCTGGGAACTTGCCCTGCCAGAGATTGGCATAGTGCTGGCCCCTCGGCTGTAGCTTGTTGCCCCAGGGGAAGAGCCTGTGGGGAAGATGAGGCTCAGCCTGGTGCCTGCAGGGCACCAGGAAGAGGGTGGGCAGGAGAGGAGAGGAGAGGGGAGGGGAGGGGAGGGGAGGGGAGGGGACAGGAAGGGAGGGCAGGAGAGGAGAGAGAGAAGAGGAGAGGAAGGAAGAGGAAGAGAGGGGAGGGGAGGGGAGGGCAGGGGTTCCAAGGGGGATAGGGAGCCACAGGAGGCCCTCAAGACCAGAGCTGGACTGTGGGGGCTGAGAGCAGGAGTGGGCAGGAGCAAGCTTCGCTTCTAATATACAAAGAAAGAGTTTCATCAAGGACTCAGGCTTGACTTGTGCAAATCTCAGGCCAGCAGGCCAGGGCCCAGGCTCCCAGGGGCCTCTGGATGGGAGGACAGGAACGCTCAGATCAGGGCAGCAAGCAGGAGACTCTGAGTGATGGCCACCCTGCAGGGCTTCCAAGGGGGATGGGGAGCCACAGGGGACCCTCACAGACCAGAGCTGGACTGTGGGGGCTGAGAGAGGCTGATGGCCTGTGTGGAGTGGCTTCCAGAAGCCCAGGAGGAAGAACAGTGACTGGGGCTACACGGTGATCTCTGCTATCTTCACACCCACAGTATTATTACTCAATAAAGGATACAACAGAGAACACAGAAGAACTGCCCGGTGAAGGGGCACAGAGGGTATCAGGAGTGGCTCATCTCACCACTTCACCATGCACAAAGACCTGGGTTTGAGCCCCTGACACTGCTTGGGAGAACATGTACAGCAGGTATTGTGAAGTCTCTCCCTCTCTCCATCTCTTATTTAGAATAATGAGGGGAGATGGTGGCACACCTGGTTACACACCATCCACAAGGACCTGGGTTTCAGCACCCACTTCCCACCTGCAGGGGGACAGTTTCTGAATGGTGAAGGGTCTGCAGGGGTCTCTTTCTCTCTATTTCCCTCTCTCAATTTCTCTCTGTCCTGTCCAGTAATTTTTTTAAAAAGCATAGAAAGAAAAAAGAAGGGAAAAGGGGGGAAAAATGAAATAAAGAGAGAAAGAAAGACTTAGTGCAAGGAGGGGTATATTTGTAGTGCCAGCCCCAAGCCCCAGCAGTAACCCTGGTGGCAATACAAAAATAATAATAATAATGAAAATAATAATTAATTAAAAAGAAAGGAGGGAAGGCAGGAAGGGAGGAGGAAAAAGTCTGAAAAACAGCAGTGGAACCATGCAGGTATACAACCCTAACACACCAAATAAATAAATAAATGTAAAGATTTAAAAAAGGGGCTGGGCCGTGGTACACCTGGTTGAGCACACACCTTATCATGCACAAGGACCTGAGTTTGAGTCCCTGCTCCCCACCTGCAGGGGGTATTTTCATGAGTGGTGATGCAAGTCTGTAGGTCTCTTTCTCTCTTTCTCTACCTCCCTTTCCCCTCTCCATCTTAATCTAATAAATATATATATATATATTTTTTATTTTTTTTACAGAAAAGGATTTTAAGAAGTAGAAAAGAAGAGATGCAATGGGAGGGGTCTGGAAGGTTCTGGTTCTGAGCACAGTGGCGGCAGCCCGAGGACACGCTGACCGTGAGGAGGGCCCCAGTCCTAAAGCCTCAGAGGTCTGTACAGAAGCCCAGTCTCACAGGAGCTGCCCTTCACTTTCGTCCCATGCTTGCCCAAACCAGGCCCTGGAAGTGACATGCTGGGCCTGGCCCCCCAAGATATGACATCATTCCTCTGGGCGGGGACGGCAGGAACACACCTGTTCTCCAGGCCTCCGCGGCAGGCGTATTCCCACTCAGCCTCGGTGGGCAGCCGCTTCCCTGCCCATGTGCAGTAGGCCACGGCATCGTTCCACGACACGTGGAGCACCGGGTGGTCCAGCCTGAGGAGGGAGTAGCTATGAGTATGGGGGCTAGGGTCTGTAGCTCCTCCACTCAGTACCCCCTACCCAACTCCCCTCACCTAGAACCCCACACCTCCACTCCTGTGTGGGTCTGAACTGCACTTGGGGCCTATGTGTCCAACCACAGGTGTGGAATACTACTCAGCTGTGAAGAATGAGGAAGTTCTACTTTGTGTTTCCCTTCTCTGTTATTTCTCTCTTATTTCTCAACTTCTGTCCATGAGTGAGATCATCCCATGTTCATCCTTCTCTTTCTGGCTTCTCTTACTTCACATGATTCCTTCAAGCTCCATTCAAGATGAGATGAAGGTGACTTCATCATTCTTAACAGCTGAGTAGTACTCTGGACTGAGCTGGGTGCGTTGCACCAAGGTAAAGGACTCTGGGGGATGGGAGTGAAAGAGGGGCTTTTAGGTCCTGGTGCCTGATGGTGGAGGAGGCCCTAGGCTTGGGAAGAGAGTGTTTTGCAGAAAACTGAGAAATTCTACACATGTACCAACAACTGTATTTACTGTAAACCATAAATCCCTCCAATAAAAACATAAAAATAAATTTTCAGAGAAAATCAATTCAAAGAGATCACATTCTTTACCTCCTCTTGGATGGAGCTTGAAGGAAGCATGTTTAGTGAGATCAGCCAGAAAGAGAAGGTTGAATGTGGGATGACCTCACTCATGGGCAGAACTCAAGGAACTAGAGCAGAGGGGTTCAGGTGGTAGCACAGCGGGTTAAGCACACGTGGCGCAAAGCACAAGAACTGGTGTAAGGATCTTGGTTTGAACCCTTGGCTCCCCATGTGCAGGGGACTGTATTTGAAAACAGACTCAGAGCACTTTCTGCTCTGTGCAGGGTCCTAGGTGCAAGCCCTGGCACCACAAAGGAGCACCATGGAGGCCCACCATGGAGGCCCACCATGGAGGGATGGAGGGTAGAGCAGGGCAGTGTGTGTGTGTGTGTGTGGGGGGGAGGTCTCTCCTATCTCAGCACCATGGACAATGCCCAGGGAGCCCTATGGAGGGTAGAGCAGGGTTGGGAGGGTATCTCCTGTCTCAGCACCATGGACAGCACCCAGGGAGCCCTATGGAGGGTAGAGCAGGGTTGGGGGGTATCTCCTGTCTCAGCACCATGGACAGCACCCAGGGAGCCCTATGGAGGGTAGAGCAGGGCTGGGGGGAGGGCATCTCCTGTCTCAGCACCATGGACAGGGCCCACGGAGCCCCATGGATGGTAGAACAGTGCTGGGGGGGGGGGGTCACTCCTCTTTCTATCTCTCTTCTTTCCCACCTCTGACAAAGAATGAAAAAAATCATGCTAAGGAGTCCAGTTAGGGGTGTTGCTAGTGTGTGACGTCCTGAGTTCATTCCCCTGAAACTCTCCAAAAAGTAAAAATTAAAATTAATTAAACAGCAGCCGGTAGAGCCCAGGACTGGCATGTCTGAAGTTCCAGCTTCAATCCCAGTGAGGCATGCACTAGAGAGGCTTCTCTTTCCTATGAAATGAATAAACTAAGTCTTTAAAAGTAATATATCAGGATCAGGAGACTGTTCAGCTGGAAGGGCACTGTGCCTTACTATGCATAAGACCCAGGTTCAAGTCCCAGCACCACACGGGAGCCCAGAGCACCGGGAGGAGTGCTACAGGTAGAGATGTGTGCTGTGGTGTCTCTTTCTTTCTCTCTCCCTACCTCTCTTCCCCTCATTCCCTGTATCTGAAAGAAAAAGAATTTTTAAAACTGAGCTGGAAATGGCAGACTCCTGCATGCATCAGACCCTGGTGTTGAAGTAAGGCCATAAATAAATAAAACAGGAGGGAGAGGTGTTCAAATCATAAGAGAAGGCTGTGCAGGGCCAGCTTTCACCTGTGCAGGTAAACCCCACATCTGTGCAGGTCAGCCCCTCACCCATGCAGAGTCAGCCCCTCACCTGTGCAGGACAGTGGAGTCGGGACCTTCAGGGTGCCTCCAATTAGCACCTTTCACAGGTAACCACCAGGGAGCAGCTGCGACCTCAAAGAAGACAAAACAGGTGAGGTTAGTGGCAAGGGCAGAAAAACACTGCTGAGTTGGCACACGTGTTTCTCCCCCCCCCCCCATCTCTCTCCATCCCAACCTCCAATAAAAAAATAAGAAATTGGGGTGGGAAGGCCCTGAGTTCATTCCCTGGTGCTGCATTAAAAAACAGGAAAATTCTCAAATTCAAATCGCTGGGTCCCCACAACCACCTGGCACAACCCTGGCACCATCTCTCGCTCCATTTCCCTGTGCAGGCGCAAACACTGCTTCTCATTCCAGAGCTCTGGCATCCATGCTGCCATAGCAGCCAGGGTACAAGACCACCGGCATCCACAACACAGTCAGAGGCTCAGACACTGGACACGAGACAGGACACCACAGGGAAAGGCCTGCAGAGCCATCATGCACTGGGCAGGGGCAGAGTCTTTCATGAATGGGCATGTATAGGGGGCACACACCCAGTAGAGTGCACATGATACCTTGCACAAGGACCCAGGTTCAAGCCCCCACTCTCTACCTGCAGAGGGGGAGCTTCACAAGTAGTGAGGCTTCAGGTGTTTCTTTTTCTGTCTCCCTACCTCCTCTTCCCCCCTCAATTTCTCTGTCCTAGCAAATAAAAGGAAAAATAAATAAGACATAGTAATAAAATAAAATAAAGAATGAGCACGTCTAAGGGCAGCAAGATTTCCCCCAGTGTCAGCCCAGATAAGATTCTGGAGACATGAGAACAGGGGAGGGTCTTGGTGGTATCAAACTCTTTTTTTTTTTTTTTATCTTTTTAAATAAATTTTCTTATTTATTTTTGATAGAATACAGAAAAATTGAGAGGAAAGGGGGATAGTGATGGGAAAAGACGAGACCTGCAGCACTGTTTTACCAATTGTGAATCATTCCCCCTGCAGGTGGGAGGTGGGGGCTTGAACCTGGGTTCTTGTGCTTGATGACATGTGCACTTAACCAGGTGTGCCACAGGCCAGCTCCCTGGGATCAAACTCTTAGCATTAAAATAAGCAGAAAAAATAAGAGATGCTCAGCAAGACAGCTGACCTGGACAGTGTGCTACGCATAGCCACATGCGATCGAGGTTCTAACCTGACCCTCAGCTTCAGCACTGTGGTGTCTCTCCCTCTACCTGGATTCCTATTAGAAAAAGTTGGCATGGGACAGTGAAGCCTCAGAAAAGACTGGAAGAAGAGAGAGAGAGAGAGGAAGAAAGGGAGGGAGGGAGGGAGGGAGGAAGGAAGGAAGGAAGGAAGGAAGGAAGGAAGGAAGGAAGGAAGGTGGGTGCAGGAAGCAGAGATATAAGATCTCCCTTGTGCACAATGCCCTGGTTTTCCCACATGGGAGCATCACAGGCAACACTGGGGAAGCTCCATGGATAGTGAGGTGGTGCTGTGAGGTCTCCCCTCATTCTCTGTCTCTGTGCTGAGGCATGAGTCTCTGAGTTCGCTCCCCAGAGTCACATTAAAAAACAAATGTTGGGGGAGTCGGGTGGTAGCGCAGCAGGTTAAGCACACATGGTGCAAAGCTCAAGGACCGGCATAAGGATCCCGGTTCGAGCCCCCAGCTCCCCACCTGCAGGGAAGTCGCTTCACAAGCAGTGAAGCAGGTCTGCAGGTGTCTATCTCTCTCTCTCTCTCTGTCTTCCCCTCCTCTCTCCATTTCTCTCTGTCCTATCCAACAATGACAACATCAATAACAACAACAATAATAACTACTTACAAGGACAACAAAAGGGAATAAATAAATAATTTTTTTAAAAAAAGGTTAGCAAGGGGGAAGCAATTACAGAAGCCAGACGTTCCACCTTCTGCAACCCACAACGACCCTGGGTCCATGCTCCCAGAGGGATAGAGAATGGGAAAGCTATCAGGGGAGGGGATGGGATATGGAGATTGGGTGGTGGGAATTGTGTGGAGTTGTACCCCTCCTACCCTATGGTTTTGTTAACTTATCCTTTCTTAAATAAAAAGTAAATTAAAAAAAAAAAAGGTTAGTAAGTCGGGGGGTAGCGCAGCGGGTTAAGTGCACATGGCACAAAGCGCAGGGACCAGCGGAAGAATCCTGGTTCAAGACTGTTGGGTAGTATGCCAATTCCCCCGGCTTAACTAAGCACTGGCATGCCTGCAGGGCATTGGTTTGATCCCACTTAAAGCTGCAGTCTATTTACATAAACCACTGTTAACTAAGCACCACCCTCCCTCCAGGGCATTGGTTTAATCCCACTGGTTCACGATGTCTTTTTGCTCCGCCCCCTCTCCTTGTCACACCCTGATTTTCACCAATCTCTTTTTTCGCTCCACCCTCTCTACGTCACTCACACCCTGTTTTCACCCTACTTGGTTAGTATATATACAAGCTGCTTTTCTGAGTAAAAACACTTGGAATTGCTTTCCAGCTCGACGTTAGCTCAGCACGGCACGAGTTCCTGATCCCACTTGCTCGGGAAGAAGCACCGGTGCCTCAGGCTATCCCAGCACACGAGCCCGGCTCCCCACCTGCAGGGGACTGGCTTCACAAGAGGTGAAGCAGGACTGCAGGTGTCTATCTTTCTCTCCCCCTGTCTTCCCCTCCTCTCTCCATTTCTCTCTGTCCTATCCAACAACAACAACAATAAAACAACAAGGTCAACAAAAGGGAATAAATAAATATTTAAAAATATATTAAAAAACTAAAAAAAAAAACAACACAAATGTCAGTGGACAGTGGAAAGCGATGAGGACATTCACCTTGGAGCCAGGCCACCCACCCCACCCACCCGAGTTTTAAAGATGGCACCGCCTGTGATCAGCTGCCTGCCTGTGCACCTAGCCCGCCAGGCCTCAGTTTCCCCATCTACACTGGGGATCAGAACACCACAATCTACTTCCTCGTTCTTGTGGGATTAAATTAGGAGATGTAGGCAAAGATAGCTATTGTCCAGGCTTGGCGTTTCTGGTAGGCCTGCCTACAGAACACTTAGGGATCTTCTTAAACTGAAGATTATGACTTACTGGGTCTAGGGCCCTAAAGTAGGGCATGATCATCTTCATCTCTAGGAAGTGACGCCACTGAAGTCGTTGCGGTTCATGGGACACATGTTGAAAGGACAGGCAAGGGGGCAAGGGAGAATGCACAGGAGGAGCTACAGTCAGAAGCAGCACAGTCTGTCTGTGTAACCCAAGGGGGCTGGAGAATGAATCATTAAATGCAAGTCTGTATTTTAAAGGTTGGACACCCATCACCACAAGGTTCAGACAAAGAAAGGGAAGAAAGCCAATGCTATTGCACCGAAGTCCACTGCTGTAGACCTGGAATCCAATGTAGGAAGGCAAAAATAAAGTATTTACGTTAAAAAAAAAATAAAAGGAGATGTACACACAGAGCTTGGCTGGGCCTGGTGGGGTCAGGGGCTGGGGAAAGCTCACCCGTGGCCATGGATGCTTCAGCATATGTGAGTCCTGGGTTCAAGCCACAGTACCACATGGGAGCATCATGGAGGGTAGAGCAATGCTGTGGTACCTCTCCCTCTCTCCTCCCTCGATACTCTCCCTCTGAAGCAAAGAGTGGGGGAACTGGGCAAAGGAATCTGCAGTATTGGTTACACAGGCCTGAGTTCACTCCAAGGAATTGCAAAAAAAGAATCAAGAAAGAAAAAAAGTTACACAGGGTCCACTGTTACTACTATCACCTCTGTGACTGCTCAAATGTCCTCTTAAAACTCTCACCACCAGCTGCTGGGAACCAGCCCCTGGGCCTTCCTCAGTCTGAGCCATCCCCATCCCCCCCTTGCAGCTGACCCTGAGGCTGAGCCAAGAAGTGTCAGAGCAGGGTTGTCCCTAAAGAACTCTCCAGAGACTGTGAGTTACAGGCAGGTGAAGGGGCAGGCAGTCACGGCTCACCTTCCCAAGTATGGGGTCCTGGGTTCAGTATCTGGCACCATATGGCAGGGCCGTGATAGCATTCAGGAAGTTCTATGGATAGCAGAGGGAAACTGTGCTATTTCTTCCTGTGCCTATCTCTCCCTTTCTCTTATCTCTGACAAAAAAAAAAAAAAAGCCTGGGGTCGAGGGTATTGTGCATACAGAAAGCCCAGGGCCACATTCACAAAGAAATAAATAAAATTGGGGGGGGGGGAGTAGATAACATAATAGTTATGCAAAGAGACTCTCATGCCTGAGGCTCAAAGGTCCCAGGTCCAATCCCCAGCACCACTATAAACCAGAGCTGAGCAGCGCTCTGGTAAAATTAATTAATTAGTTAACTAATTAAATAAAAATAATTATTTGTGAGAAAAAACAAAAAGGAATGTAGATGGAATCCACAAAGCTCAGACTGGAAGGTCCCCATCACACAAGTCTATTCATGAGAAAGACCGGAAGTCTCTGTGATGGTCAGAGGCAGGGCTAGGAGCCACCCCCATGTGACAAGGGAAGACAGACAGACAGAGGAGTAGGACACTAACCCACTCCACCCCCCATGACAGAGGGTAGGACAGCACCCCCCCCACACACACACACACACACACAGCCGCTGAGGCAGCCCAACTTCCTTCTCCCGGCATCACCCTGTCCTAACTCTGTGTTCTCAAAAAAGCACATTCCAGAACCCCTGGTGCTGTCCTGCAAACAGACACTTCTCTTTTCCCATCAAGAGTCCCAGATGGTGGGGAGTCGGGTGGTAGTGCAGCGGGTTAAGCGCAGGTGGTACGAAGGACCCCGGTTCGAGCCCCCACCTGCAGGGAAATCACTTCACAGGCGGTGAAGCAGGTCTGCAGGTGTTTTATCTTTCCCTCCCCCTCTCTGTCATCCCCTCCTCTCTCCATTTCTCTCTGTCCTAACAATGGCAACATCAATAACAACAATAACTACAACAATAAAAAACAAGGGCAACAAAAGGGAAAATAAATAAATAAAATTTTTTAAAAAAGAGTCCCAGATGGTGAACTAGCCACAGTCATGCACCGCTAAGACACCTCCCCATCCCACCTGCAGGTGTGTTCCCCAGAGCAACCCTCATCCCGAGAGAAGAGCAGCCAGGGACATGCGTTTGCCCCCTCGCAGGTTTCTGGTTCAAATGGGGTGCCTTCGAGCAGCACATACTCCCCACTTTCCGGGACAGGACTCTGCCATGACCTATTTCTGGCCAGCCATCTCCATAGCAACTGTCTGGTCTTAAGCTGAAACAGCTGTATGATCTGGCCCCTTGAGAAGCGACCATCCCGAGGGTCCTTTCCCAACCTTCCCTGGGAGGTGAGGGGGATGTCAGCTCAAGGGAAAGGAATGGTGACCCTCCCCCCCACAAGAGGCGGCTGAGTTGCCTCCAGAGGTCACATCTCTTAGACACACAGAACAGTCCCTACACATGGGGAGCAGACAAGAGGGCTGAGCGACTGTGCAGATCCAGACGCAGACACGGCAGGTTGACGGCTTTCCAGTGGCTCTCGACAAAACGTGAAGTGTACCGACACCAGATGGGGCCAGGCAGTGGCACTCCCAGTTGAGTGCATGTTGTTATGCGCTAGGACACGTGTTCAAGCCCCTGGTCTCTTTCCACCTGCAGAGGGGAAACTTGAGGGATGAAGCAGGGCTGCAGGTATGTCTCCCTGTCTTTCTCCCTCTCTATTGCCTCCTTCCTTGATTTCTCTCTGTCTCTGGCCAGTAACAAATGCATAAAATAAAATTTAAAAAACAGAGTGTCGGGCAGTAGCACAGCAGGTTAAGTGCAGGTGGCACAAAGCGCAAGATTGGTATAAGGATCCAGGTTCACCTCCAGCTCCCCATCTGGGGGGGGGGGGGTCGCTTCACAGGTGGTGAAGCAGGTCTGCAGGTGTCTTTCTCTCCCCCACTCTGTCTTCCCCTCTTCTCTCCATCTCTGTCCTACCCAACAATAACAACATCAATAACCACAACAATAACTACAACAACCATGAAAAACAAGAGCAACAAAAGGGAAAATAAATAAATATTAAAAGTATTTTAAATAATAAAATTAACTGGGCAGCGGTGCACCCGGTTGAGTGCACATGTTACCATGCACAAGGACCTGGGTTCAAGTCCCCAGTCCCTGCCTACAGAAGGGAAGCTTCACATGTAGTAAAGCAGGTCTGCAGGTGTCTCTCTATCTTCCCCTTTCCTCTCAATATCTGTCTCTAAGAAATAAGTAAAATAACTTTTCAAAGAGGAGTAATATAATAATCATAAAAATTAAGATGTGGTATTTTCTTTTTTAAAAGTGGGTGTCCTTGAAACACAGCACAACCCTGCCCCCAACCCCCTAAAAACAGCCTGTGGGGAGAACCCCTCTCCTGGCACCCAGGGACAAGGAGAAACTGCAGATCTGCTGGGATTCCTGACCTGTGCATATAGCTAGAGGGGGTTCAGAGCAGGAGTCGGGGTGGGGAGCCGGAAGCACCCAGCTAGGAAAGCTTTCTTTTATCAGTTTTCAGAGAACTAGACCAGAATGAGCAGAGAGAGCAAGTTACCATTAAAGCAGACAGACAAGCAACCTGCCAGCTCACCTCAAACCCTAGCCTGAACCAGGTCCCTGACTGCAGGGAGGAGGGATTAAGGAGGCAGCATAATGGTTCTGCAAAAAGCCTTTCTGCTGAGGCCCCAAGGTCCTGTGTCAAAAGCAAGGAAGCAGGGGAGGGGAGAAGCAGGAAGCAGGGGAGGGGAGAAGCAGCCAGCTGCTTTTCCAGAGAGAGTACAGGCAGTGGCGGCACTGAAGGCAAAGCTGGCATTTTCGACACTGCCTGCTTCAGTTTCCGGTGCAGCTCCTCCGGCCAGAGGGCACATCTTTGCGAACACAGAAAGCACCCACTCCCTACAGACCCTCCAGAGAGGACAATGAATGAGGAATGGCCCCGCATCCTCAAGTTCAAGGGCCCTGAGGGTGATTCAGTCCACCCGCCGGCAGATGAGACCTGAAAGTGGGTCCGAGGCTTTCTTTTCTCTTCTTCCTTCCTTCCTTCCTCCCTTCCTTCCTTCCTTCCTTCCTTCCTTCCTTCTTTCTTGTTTCTTTTGTTGCCTTTGTTGTTTTTTATTGTTGTTGTAGTTGTTGTTGATGATGTCATCCTTGTTGGATAGGACAGAAAGAAATGGAAAGAGGGGAAGACAAGAGAGGAGAAGAGACAGACACCTGCAGATCTGCTTCACCGCTTGTGAAGTGACTTCCCTGCAGGTGGGGAGCCTGGGGCTCGAACTGGGATCCTTATGCCGGTCCTTGCGCTTCACGTGCCACCTGCGCTTAACCCGCTGCGCTACAGCCCGACTCCCTGAGGCTTTCTTTTCTTACTGGACAGAGACATGTCAAAGAGGCGGCAGAGAAAAAGAGACACTAGCAGCTCTGCCTTACCACTGTGCAGCTTTCCCCTGCAGGTGGGCAGCAGAGGCTGAAACCAGAATCCTTGCACATGATAATGAGTGCACTCAACCACCTGGCCCTGAGGCCTTCTTTTATTTTACTCCTAATGAGAGAGAAAGAGGGAGGGAGGGAAAGAGAAAGAGAGAAAGAGAGAGAGGGAGAGAGGGATGAGGGAGAGAGGGGGAGAGAGAGAGAGAGAGAGGAGGATGTGGGTTGTCCCCCTCACATAGACATGGAGAGAAGTTGAGAAGGGGAGGGAGAGAGGGAGGAAGGAGGGAAACCCACAGCACTGCTCCACCATTCCTGAAGCTTCCTCCCTGCAGGGAAGAACAGGGCCTTGCACACTGTAATGTGTGTATTTTATCAGGCATGGCTACCACGAAACCCTGGATTACTGATTTTTTTTTTTTTTGCCTCCAGGGTTATTGCTGGGGCTCGGTGCCTGAACCATGAATCCATTGCTCCAGGAGGCCATTTTTTCCCATTTTTGTTGCCCTTGTCGTTTATTGTTGTTGTTGTTATTACTGTTGTCATTGCTGTCGTTGTTGGATAGGACAGAGAGAAATGGAGAGAGGAGGGGAAGACAGAGAGGGGGAGAGAAAGAGAGACACCTGCAGACCTGCTTTACCACTTGTGAAACAACTCCCCTGTAGGTGGGGAGCTGGGGGCTTGAACCAGGATCCTTACACAGGGAGCTTTTTTTTTTTTTTTTTTTTTTTACTACTGTAGATAAAAAAACACTGAGCTGCCTCCAACATCCTCACTTTTATTTATTATTTTATTTTTGTTTCTGCTCAGTGTCCACAAGTGGCATCAGGGTACTTCACAGCTCTTGCTAAAAAATAATTGGAAAAATTACTTGGGGGGGGGGGTGACAGGTGCCAGCTCACCCAGTAGAGGGCACACTTGGTTCCCCAGGAACGAGTGCCAGCGGGTTCTGCAGGCGAGCATGCCCCTTCCCAGGCTTTGGGCCCTGGGTTCAATCCCCACCTCCAACAGGGAGCTCTGTGAATGGTGGAGGCAGTGCTGTGGCACCTCTTTTCTCTCCCTCTCTCTGCAACAATAGTGATCTAAAGAGAGGCACATGGCCCACAGACACAGCAAGAAATTCTCCACTTATCATTAGAGACATGCAAATTGAAACCACACTGAGATTCCATCTCACACCTGAGAGAATGGCTTCCATCAACAAACCAGCAAATGACAGGTGTTGGCGAGGTTGTGGAGCACAGGGAACTCTGCTACAGTGCTAGTGGCAATGCAAACAGGTGGGGCCCCTTTGTGAGAACTCTGGTTGTTATCTCTGGGAGGTGGGAGGGTGAGGCAGTGCTGCAGGTGTCTCTCCTCACCCCTCCTCGATTTCTCAGTCTCTAGCCAATAAATAATAAAACGTTAAAAAGCAAAGCGGTGTTCCTTGTGGTTCCATCTGGTTTAAGGAACTTTATGCATTTGAGCCTGTTAGTTAAGAACTCGGGGTTCCAATTCTGCTCTCCCAGGACTGACTTGCTGTGTGACACTGGACAAGTTCCTAAACCTCTCTGGGCCTCGGCTCTCAACTGGTGAGACCAGTAGGTCCTGTAAGAGAAGTCACCTCCCAGGGGTGTGGGGCAGGTTTAGCTGGCTGAGCACTTGGCAGACAGGCTGTGGCACAGTACAGGAAATCTAAAGGATCTTCCTACCATTCCCTCATCCAGCAAACATCTGAGAGGCACCTGGGGCAACTAGTCCTGGGGGTGAGTGCAGGCACCAAGCACTGGATCCAAGCAGAGTGACAAGTAGGCAGGGGGTTCAAGCCAGAGTTAAGTACTGTAGCCAAGAGGATCAGGGGGGCAGGTGGTTATGGTGGCCAGGCAGGGACACCCAGTCCATCCAGGAAATAGGCTGGGAAGGCTTTTGGATCTACTGAGAATGGTTCTGCTCATGCCATTTGAGTTGGTCTTTCCCATGGCCCCACCTGGGATGCACTGCTGATTGAAAGGCCAATCTCCAGGGGAAACAGTAACGTCAGGGCTCTGCTGACCAGCGAGCACATGGGGAGAGCCTCAAGCATCTTCACCTGCAGAAGAGAGGCACGACTTGGGCTCAGCCTACCCTGCTAGGGAAAGACAGACAGGCTAGCTAACATCTACCTACAGTGGAGAAGCCAGAACAGAAGCCAGAACTCCCACTGTCTGCACCCTAAGAATTGTGGTCCCGATTTCTGTTCTTCTTCTTCTAGCGTTTGCCCTTCTTCCGTAGCCAGTCAACAGCATCAGGTTGAGCCTGATGTAAAGTTTCAAGACCTCCTTTGAAACTGGAGAGGTGGCAGTCGTTGACTATGTGGGTCATAGTCTGTCTGTAGCCGCAGGGGCAGTTCGGGTCGTCTCTGGCTCCCCAGCGGTGGAACATAGCGGTGCAACGGCCATGGCCTGTTCGATAGCAATTGAGGAGAGCCCAATCATAACGTGCTAGGTCAAAGCCGGGTTGACGCTTGCAGGGGTCTGTGATGAGGTGTTTGTTCTTTACCTCAGCTGACTGCCAGCTCTGTTTCCAAGAGACTGGAACAGAGAAGTTCAGTGTAGGCGTAGGGGACCAGATTGGGTGACGAGACGTCAAGCGTTGAACAGGGTGGGCGAAGATATCCGCGTATATTGGCAGGTCCGGTCGAGCGTAGATGTGGGAAATGAACTTAGATGATGCCGCATCCCGACGAATATCTGGCGGGGCGATGTTGCTAAGAACTGGCAGCCATGGAACCGGGGTGGAATGGATGGTTCCAGAAATTATCCTCATGGAGGAATATAATTTGGAATCGACCAAGTGGACATGGGGGCTACGGAACCATACTGGGGCACAGTATTCTGCAGTGGAATAGCATAATGCCAGAGATGATGATCGTAGTGTGGAAGCGCTCGCGCCCCATGAGGAGCTGGCCAGTCTTGCAATGATGTTATTCCTCGCGCCCACCTTTGCTGCAGTTTTTATGAGATGTTTGTGAAATGACAGAGTGCGATCGAGAGTAACGCCAAGATAGACTGGCTGGGCTTCATGCCGGATTCTCGTATCGCCAAGCTGCACATTAAGTTCACGCGAGGCCGAGGCATGGTGTAGATGGAAAACAGATGATACCGTTTTTGCAGTGCTAGGGATTAGTCGCCATTTTTTACAGTCATCAGATATCAGAGACATGTCTTTCGTGAGTGTTTCCTCGAGGATGTCGAACTTGGATGCCTGAGTTGCACAGCAGATGTCATCGGCGTAGATGAACTTCCTTGAAGAAGTTTCTGGGAGGTCATTGATGTAAATATTAAATAGCGTAGGAGCCAGAACAGAGCCGTGGGGAAGGTCACTTGAGACAAGTCTCCATCTGCTAGACTTGTCTCACCTATTTCTGTAAGACTTGTATTCTCTACCACCAACTGTAAAGAAGTTTTTGTAACAGTGTAGATTGCTGTATTTCTACCTAGTTTGCTTTGTGTGAGTTGTCCCCATTGTATTCGTGACTTATCTTCACAACGAGCCTATGAAAGCACTCCTGTCAGATCCATTTTGCTTATGGAGATGCTGAAGCTCAGAGCTAAGAGTTTCACACAGTCTATCTAGATTTCGTGAACTCTTTTCTTGACGTTCACACCCTGTGGGCTCCACTCAGAGGGCCAGTTCTAGCAAGCCAAGACAAACTGGTCCTCAGAGGAAAGTTCACTCAGGATGTAAAATCTGTCTGGTCCTTAACATAGCCTTCTAGAAATTCAGCACAGACCTGGTTTGTTGGTCAAACTTAGAATGACTAAGGTATTCACTGCCAACAGATTCTAAGGAACAAGAGCCTATGGGAAAAGGCAGCTCCTAATAAAAGGCTTTCTTCTCTCAGTTCTGACTGGGATAACACAGGTTTCTGAGACCATGTCTCTGCACAAGACTGGTCATCCAATCTTAGAGTTATTTCGTGACAGAAATCTTTCCAGTTGGTTCCTCAGGTCCTCTTGCTCTCTTGCACTCTACCGTTTTATTCAAGAGGCACACGTAAGACCAAGTTTTCCAGCCTTCTCCCAAGAGAACCTCAGCCTTAGAATTGTGTCCACACTATCTGTTACACCCTATTGTCATGGTAAATTCCACTTGGGAAATCTGTTGTCTAATTCATGAAAGTTGCTATTAGTTGCTGAACCCATTAGAAAAGCTAATAAAAACTGAACCTCAAAGAATAAGGCAGTTTGTCTCCATATTTTTCCTTCTTAACTCCTGTGTAAATCTCACCTTTCTGAGTTTCCCTCAGTTGTTTGAGTTTTAACATTTCAAGCAATTTGAGGAAGGATGTTTATTCCCCGAAACAAAAAGTGCCTAATGGTTTCACATATGTGAGTATAAACATTCTCAGGATTCTTTCAAACACATTAAAAACATGTTCATCCACAATTCATAGAAGCCACTGGCAAATTTGATATTATTTCTTTTTCTTTTCTTTCTTTTTTAAAAATATCTATTTATTTATTCCCTTTTGTTGTCCTTGTTTTTTCTTATTGTTGTAGTTCTTATTGTTGTTGATGTCGTCGTTGTTGGATAGGACAGAGAGAAATGGAGAGAGGAGGGGAAGACAGAGAGGGGAGAGAAAGATAAGACACCTGCAGACCTGCTTCACCGCTTGTGAAGTGACTCCCCTGCAGGTGGGGAGCCGGGGGCTCAAACCCGGATCCTTACACGGGTCCTTGCGCTTTGCGCCACCTGCGCTTAACCTGCTGCGCTACCGCCCAACTCCTGATACTGTTATTTCTTTAACTAATATATAGTGTTTAAAGTCCTTACTGTACACACCCTATCCAGGGATGAACTGAAATAATAAGAGAAATAGGCTAATATAACTTACAAGAAAAGTATTCCTTAGAATTACTTTAAATCTATGAATAATACAGATTCTTCCTTGTTCTTTTTATTTATTTTTTAAAAATATTTTATTTATTTCTTAATGAGAGGGATAGGAGGAGAGAGAGAAAGAACCAGACACCACTCCAGTACATGTGCTGCCGGGAACTGAATCAGGACCTCATGCTTGAGAGTCCAACACTTTATCTACTGTGCCACCTCCCGGACCACTGTTCTTTTTAAATTACTATTAATTTCTTTATTGGGGAATTAATGGTTTACAGTCGACAGTAAAATACAATAGTTTGTACATGTATAACATTCCCACATAACAATACAGCCCCCACCAGGTCCTCCTCTGCCAGCCTGTTCCAGGACCTGAACCCTCCCCACTGCCCACCCCAGAGTCCTTTACTTTGGTGCAGTACAACAACTCCAGTCCGAGTTCTGCTTAGTGTTTTCCCTTCTGATCTTGTTTTTCAACTTCTGTCTATGAGTGCGATCACCCCATATCACCCTTTTGTTTCTGACTTATCTTCATGCTCCATCCAAGATGGGGTGAAGGTGAAGTCACCATTTTTAATAGCTGAGTAGTATTCCATTGTGTATACAGACCACAACTTACTCAGCCACTCGTCTGTTGTTGGACACCTGGGTTGTTTCCAGGTTTGGGCTATTACAAATTGTGCTGCTATGAACATAGGTGAACACAGATCTTTTTTTTTGTTTGTTTTTGGAGGGGGGGGTTCCTTAGGATATATCCCCAGGAGAGGAATTGCAGGGCCATAGGGCAGGTCCACTTCTAGCCTTCTGAGAGTTCTCCAGACTGCTCTCCACTGGGGTTGGACCAATTTACATTCCCACCAGCAGTGCAGGAGGGTAGGAACTTTTGTTTTTATAACATCACTGAGAGGGAAGAGAGTCTGGAAAACACCAGATGAAGCCAGGTACTGTTCAGCTTATCCAAGAGAGAGAAGAGGAAAAAGGAAGGACACTCGAAAGTAGTAATAGGTGTATGTGTGGCAGATGGTGGTGCACCTGGCTGAGTGCACACGATCCAATGCACAAGGAACTGGGTTCAAGGCTCCAGTTCTTGCCTGCAGAGGGTAAGCTTCATTAGCAGTGAGGCGGGTCTGCAGGTGTCTCTTTCTCCTTCTCTATCTCCCCTCCCCTCTCAATTTCTCTCTGTTCTAGCAAATATAATAAAAATAAAATAAATATTTAATTTTTTATCTTTATTTATTTATTGAATAGTGACAGCCAGAAATTGAGAGGGAAGGGGGTGATAGGAAGGAAAAGAGACAGAGAGACACCTGCAGCCCTGCTTCACCACTCACAAAACTTTCCCCTAGCAAATGAGGACCGGGGGCTCAAACCCAGGTCCCTGTGCACTGTAACATGTACACTCAACTAGGTATGCCACCTCCTGGCCCATAATTTTTTTTTTTTTTTTTACCAGAGCACTGCTCAGCTCTGGCTTATGGCAGTGTGGGGGATGGAACCTAGAACTTGAGAGCTTCAAGCATGAAAGTCTCTTTGCATAACCATTATGCTATACTACCACCCTTTATTTTTTTTTTAAAATAAAGGAAGTGTGTGGTCTGGAAGGTGGTGCAATAAATAAAGCATTGGATTCTCAAGCATGAGGTCCTGAGTTCAATTCCCAGCAGCACATGTACCAGAATGATGTCTGGTTCTCTCACTCTCTCCTACCTTTCTCATTAATAAATAAAATCTTTTTTTAAAAAAAGTGTATGTCTGCATGAGAGCTTATAATGCATGTTTTTTTTGATAAAAAGAAAGGATGTGAAGGTAAAACCATAGAAGTGAATAAAAATGGATATATATATATATATATATATCCAACAACAACAATAACAATAATAACAACAAGGGCAACAAAATGGGGAAAATGGCCTCCAGGAGCAATGGATTCATAGTTCAGGCACCAAGCCCCAGTGATAACCCTGGAGAGAAGGGGAAAAAATAAAGATGCTGGGGCTATAATATGCGGACACACTTGGTTAAGCACACACATTACAGTGCACAAGGACCCAGGTTCAAGACCCCGGTCACCATCTACAGGGGTAAACTTTGCAAGTGGTGAAGCAGGGTTGCAGATGTCTCTCTGTCTCTACCTAATAAACAAATAAATATGTTTAGAAACCTTGAAAAAAAGCTGGAAAATAATAACATGATTCTGCCAAGTGACAGAGATGAAATGACCAACTCAGGGAGGGACCACACCAGAGAGGAGGGCAGAGGCATTTGCAAAGAGATGACAGAAAATGAGCACCAGCCCAGGGCTGTGTCCAGTGAGAAGGACCTTCACGAATGAAGACTGAAGAGGGAAGGCAGACAGCTCACCTGGTAGAACCCCCAAGGACTCGGAACCCTGAAGGACTCGAACCTTCCAGTCAAGCTCAGGACTTGCCTGAAACCCTCTAAGGTGAAGGGGGAGAGGAAGTGTCTGAAGGTGGTACGTGGGGTCTGTCTGGAATGATGGTTTTGTCTGAAAAATAATTCAGGGAGGGAGGTGAGGAGAGAGCAAATGCACATTAGGCCATGCGAGGCCGTGGGTCCCAGCCCCAGCACTGCACAGGAGCCCCAGGGTCAGCACCCAGCACAGCACCGGGAAGCTCTCTACAGAGTGGGGCAGTGCTGTAGCCCTTCCTCCATTTCTTTCTTTTTTTTTTTTAATATTTATTTTATTTATTTCCTTTTGTTGCCCTTGTTGTTTTATTGTTGTAGTTATTATTGTTGTTGTCGTTGTTGGATAAGACAGAGAGAAATGGAGAGAGGAGGGGAAGACAGAGAGGAGGAGAGAAAGATAGACACCTGCAGACCTGCTTCACCGCCTGTGAAGCGACTCCCCTGCAGGTGGGGAGCCGGGGTTCGAACCGGGATCCTTATGCCGGTCCTTGTGCTTTGCGCCACCTGCGCTTAACCCGCTGCGCTACAGCCCGACTCCCGCCTCCCTCCATTTCTTACCTGTCTCTGTCTCCTGCTCCCTTTGTCTTGCTCGCTCATAAGTACATTGATATTAAAAACTGGATGCAGAGTGAGGGGAGCAGCATAATGGTTATGTAAAGAAACTCTCCTGCCTGAGGCTCCAAAGTCCCAGGGTCAATGCCCAGTACCACCATAAACCATAGCTGAGCAGTGCTCTGGCAAATAATAGTCATCACAATAGCAATAATAATAACAACAACAATTATTGGGCCCAGGAGACAACTCAGCACTGTTGTGCATGTGTGAGACCCTCAATTCAATCCCTAACCCAATAAAAACAATAACAATAATAATAGTAAAATGGGGTTGTGGTGATGGTTATGTAAATACAAAAAAATGTATACTTAAAGTGGGAGATTTTACAATACACACATATCAACAAAACTGATTTAGAAAGAGGAAAAGAGAGGACTCATAAGAAACTTAAAAAGGTACCCAACATCCAAAAACAGAAAAAAATTGACTCATGAATTCTTTTCAAACCTGATGACGGCACAAATTGACACTGGAGATAAGGGTAGCACAAAACTGAAGCACACACACAAAACTGATGAAGCAGACAAAGGCCAGTGTGTGTGTGTGGGGGGTGATAGTCTCCTGGCTGTGGCCCTGGGCTAGGTGGCACAGGGGTGCGGAAAACAGGGAATTATAGAAGCCAGATCTTCAACCTTCTGTACCCCATAATGATCCTGGGTCCAAACTCCCAGAGGGTTAAAGAATAGGAAAGCTTTCAAGGGAGGGGATGGGATATGGAGTTTTGATGGTGGGAATTGTGTGGAAATATATACCTGAAAGCAAAAGTGCACAATAGTCTGCAGTGAGTCAGTATAAAGTTCCTAATGAAATAGTATCTACTTAGACTTAGATGCCCTCCTCACCTGCTTCTTATTAGTCCTCTCACTCACTACAAAGCTAACCTTAGCAAAGCAAGGACTGCAAAAGCTGAATAAGGGCAAGAGACTGGCATACTTTAATGATGACTCTTTAGTCACTATCAGCTCACTCCATCAGCTGGGGCCCTATTCGGGGGAGTCCTGAAAGTGTATGCCTTACTAAGTGTGTGGCCCAGGGTTCAAACCCCAGCACCACATAGGAGTGCTACTGCAATATGGGGGAAGTTCCTATATGTTCATGTGAGCTAGCCCCCAATCAATCAATCAATCAATCTCTCCCTCTCTCTCTCTCTCTCTCCCTCCCTCCCTCCCTACCTCTCTGAAAAATGTGGCCTGGGAGCACTGAAATCATACTGTGCACAAGGCCCCAGCATCACACAGTAATAGTAGTAGCAGTAGTCATGGTAGTAGTAACAAATGAACACATTTCATTAGAGTCAACAACTTAGAAAACAATCACATTTAAAATAATGACACAGGCAGGGCAGTAGTGCATACATCACCATACACAAGGACCTGGGTTTGAACCCCCACTCCGCACCTACAGGATGGGAGCTTCGTGAGCAGTGAAGCTGTTGTGCAGATCTCTCTCTGTCTCTCTTCCTCTCTATGAAATACCCCCCTCTCAATTTCTCTCAAAGGGAAACAACAACAACAACAAGGTAAATATGGCTGCTAGGAGCAGTGTATTTGTAGTGCCTGTGCAGAGCCCCAGTAATAGCCATGGTGGCAACTAAAAAAATTAAATAAAAAGGAGGCTGACATGCGTCATCTGTGGCATGACGGTGCCACCCCCCACCCACCCAGTGAGACTAGCTCCTACATTTAACTGGGTCTTAAGAGAGACCCCACAGTGGCCCCTCCCCGCTGAGTCAGCAGGCCCAGGTCCACACACCTGCCTGCTGCCCTCTGCCCGATGGGTGAAGGTGAGAGCAAACACTGTGCAGTCCCCTACCTGCCCCCGCACCGGGCGCACGCCATATGCCGTTTGCTTTTCCATCAGGGGCACTTAGGGAGGTGACAGTCAAGGACCCGCTGAGAGCCACTCCAGTCCATCCTGGCAACCGGAGCCTGGGGGCCCAGCAATCACACACTCTGATGCTCCCGAGTGGCCAGCACCTGCCCAGCACCTGCCAGGCACCTGAGGTCTCTCAGCAAGGCTCACTCCCAGCCATCAACCCCAGGACAGCGTACCCCACAGCCCCCAAACACTGCGGGTCTATCAGAGTACACAGCAGTGCTGCTCTTCCCGGGGGCAGGGAGGGGAGGGTTGCTGAGCGCCCCTCCTCCTCTCTTTCCTTTGTGCACAACAAAGACAAGAGACTCAGCACAGCACTGGAGCTCCCCCCAGTGCAGTAGCATGCTCCCGTGTGCTGCTGGCACTCGGACCTGGATGGGTCTACTATCGGGCCTGCACCCCACCTGACCAGCTATCTCTTTGACCCAAAAACTGAAATTCAGATGGTGCGACTGATTCTCCCAGGAAGGAGTGGAGAGCAAGTCAGCCTTCACCGCCCTTCCCTGGCAAGCTCTGCTGTATTGGCTAAAAGAGAAAGAGAGAAACTTGGAACGTGGCCACTGGGGCTTTTTGTGTTGGAAAACCCCTGATTTGATAGACCCCTGAATGATAATGCCTATTATTTCTCTGCTGGGCTATTTTTTCTTAATTAATAACAGCTATGTATCATACCAGACATGTTAGAAATTCTTTACTATCTCTGTAGTTCTGTCTCCAGCTTCCATAGTGTTTGGCTAATATCAGGGTCAACACAGGTAACAGGTTTAAAGGCCTTCAGACTGACAGAGGCTCTATCTGATATCCCTGAATTATGCCTGCATCCTCAGGGGAAGGTCAGGATTTGCACAGTAGTATAGAATCTGATATAGTCTCTAGAATTGGAGGTAATAAGCCAGATACAGAGTGGTCTACATACTAGGAGAAAGATCATCCAATCACATGACCTTCAGCTGTTTATGTCTGTTATACTTTTAAGATGTTTATACTTGGCATAGCTGAACACACACACACACACACACACACACACACACACACACACACGGGAGGTTAGAGAGGAAAGCAACTGCAGGACACACTTAGAACCTCGTGTACACCACGAGCCCCCCACTCACTATCCCCCTCTTTTTTGGAGGAGAAGACACTACAGCACCAAAGTTTCCCTCAGTGTGGTGTGGGCTGGGCTGGAACCTGGGTCACACACATGGCAAAGCAGGCAGCCTCCCAGGCGAACCATCGTGGGGCCACCCCAGATGGACTATTTTTAGGGTATATTTGAATAAAAGGAAAAGATGGAAACAACATATAGTATTACTTTTATTCACCAAAGTATTATCTGTGCAGTAGCTATTAGGTATCAGGCATTATTCTAGCTACTGAACAGATAAAAAATGTGTGTGTGTGTGTGTGTGTGTGTGTGTGTGTGTGTGTGTGTGTGTGTGTGCGTGTGTGCGTGTGCACACACACACGTGTTGGTAATTGCTAGACCATTGCTAAAAGCGTACACAAAAAATTGCCAGTCGTATCTTGGAAGGAAATAGCTGACTGAGTGTCAGAAATAGAGAGATACTTCATTTCTTATTAAAAATATATAGGGGTCAGATGGTGGTTTACATGTTACTATGCGCAAGGACCCAGGCTCAAGGCGCCAGTTCCCACTTGCTGAGGGAAAGCTTCACAAGTGGTAAAGCAGTGCTGCAGGTTGTCTCTCTCCCTCATCTCCTCCTTCAGTCTCGACTTCTGGCTGTCCTTATCTAATAAATAAGGATAATTTAAAAAAGAAAACATACACACACACACACACACACTCCCTCTTTTCTCTTGCGACTAATGGGTGTAATAAAGTATATTTCTCAACCCTGAGATGTGAACAAAATTCTGCTCCCTGGCATCCAGTGAACCCCAACTCAGTGTTTCAATATTTCTGCCCCTGCTCTCCCAAGAGAAAAGCTCAGCGACATTAACACAGACAGACTAAGCTCAGCACCTGCCCAGTTCCCAGCTACAGGGAGCCTCCAGCAGAAAAGGGTGGAGTCCTGCCTTCCCTGTCTATCTGCACCTATCTCCCCAAGTCTCTGGTCCACTTCCTCTCCTCTCTGCCCATCACAGTTCTCCATACCCCAAGCACCCTTCAGCTGCCCTCTGCCCCTCCCAGATGACCTTTCTGCAGACATTCAGATGCGCAGACCTGCTCAAACCCACCTGATTAAATCAAGAAACCAAGAAAGAAGTGCAGGCATGCATGCTGAGCCCTGCACCCTGCAAATGCCCGGTACGCCAGACCTGGACAGGCGAGAGCCCACAGAACTCTTCAGAGCACCGGCACCTGCCATGCCCAGGCGGATGGGGCTCAGCCAGCACCCATACCAGCTCAGACACAGAACAGGGGCCGGCTACACAGGACAGCTGGGCAGGGGCACGGAGGGAAGCAGCAGAGGAAGGAGGGTCGCGGCTATGGTCACTTACGGCCTGGTTGATGCCCATCTTCACATGCTCACTCAGCATGCCCTCGAAGACAAAGGAGTCGCCAAACTTCTCTGCCTGGAAGGATAGAGGAAAATGTGAGCTGCAGAGCGGGCCGAGGAGGGGGAGACCCACAGGCATCTGTGCCCTCAGCCCACACGGTGCTGCTTGTCCAAATGAACACCAGATTCTCTTTTATTTACTGGACAGGACGGAGAGAAATTGAGAAGAGAGGGGAGTAGAGAAGGAGAGAGAAAGAAAGAAACCTTCAGCCCTGCTTCACCATTCGAGAAGCTTGCTCCCTGCAGGTGGGGAGCCGGGGCTCAAACTCAGTTCTCTGTGCATGGTAACACGTGCACTCAACCAGGTGCATGTGTAATTAACATGAGAGAGAGAGAGAGAGAGCGCATCACTCTGGCACATGCGATGCCAAGGATCAAACTCAGAAGCCTGTGTTTGAGAGTCAGACACTCTGTCTGATGAATCACCTCTCAGGCTGGGACCCTGCCCCGTCCACTCTGGGATCTCCTCAAAGAATTTAGAAGGGGGAGTGGAGGGCAGGAAGGGGCTCACTCAGTAGGACACACACCTGGCTAGTATGAGGCTGGCATCACACAGGAGCACCATGGACAGCACCAGGGAGCCCACAGATGGTGGGCGGGGGTGCCCTTGAGTCTCTCCTCTCTGTTTCTTCCCCTTCCTTCTCTTTCCGGACTCTAAAAAATAAATGACTGAGAAAACTGGCCCAGGGAAGGCCACAGAATGGTGGCTCCATGTAGGCATGAGGTCCTGGCACCATGTTTAAAAAAAAATAATAAAGGAGGGTCCAGGAGATGGCACACCTAGTTAAGCACACATATCACCATGTGCAAGGATCCAGATTCGAGCCTCAGTTTCCACCTGCAGGGAAGATGCCTCGTGTGGTGAAGCAGGTGTACAGGTGTCTATCTTTATCTCTCTGTCTCCCTCCCCCTTCTCAATGTCTCTCTGTCCTGTCAAATAAAGAAAGAGAAGGATGGGAGTCGGGCGGTAGCGCAGCGGGTTAAGTGCACGTGGTAGGACCGGCATAAGGATCCCAGTTCGAGCCCCCGGCTCCCCACCTGCAGGGGAGTCGCTACACAGGCGGTGAAAGCAGGTCTGCAGGTGTCTGTCTTTCTCTCCCCTCTCTGTCTTCCCCTCCTCTGTCCATTTCTCTCTGTTCTATCCAACAACGAGGACATCAATAACAATAACTATAACAATAAAAAACAACTAGGGCAACAAAAGGTAATAAATAAATATGAGGAAAAAATTATTTAAAAAAAAAAAAAGAAAAGAAAGAAAGAAGGGGAAAAAAATGGCTGCCAGGGGTGGTGGATTCATAGTGCTGGCACCTTGGAAGACAAAAAAGAGAAGCGACTCCCATGGCTTCAGTGTTGATGTTCAGGCATACATTTGCTCCACAGAGTTGAGCTCAGCAGCTGAAGCACATGTCTTTCTGTTCTGGAGGCCCTGGGTTTGAGCCCTGGCACCACATGAGAGCACCGCAGATGGCAAAGGGGAGCTCCATGGATGGTGGAGAGAGGCCATGGTGTCTCTCCTCTCTGTCCCTCTCAGTCTCTTCTCTCCCAATGAATAAATATTGGGCCAGGGAGGAAGCTCAGTAGTACTGTGCATGCTCTGCTCACCTCCATCACAGAGGCCCTGGAGTTTACTGCCCTCCTCACCTCCATTACACATGCCCTGGCATCTGCCCTGCTCACCTCTGTCACATAGCCTGTGGCGTTCACAAACTTCTGGAAGTCTGCGTTGCTGACCTCGAAGGCATCCATGTAGAAGGCGTCCACAGCCACCCTTCGGGCAGGCGCCTCCCCATCCTGCCGGATCTGCGGCTCGTCTGTGCCCATGGTGAAGAGGCCCGCGGGGAGGGGCACCATCTGCAGGGAGAGGGACATGCAGGCACTGGAGCTGGCAGAGCAAAGGGCTTGTGCCCTGGGCCCTGGAAACCCAGGCCGATCGGGGGGCATACCCCACACCCCACACCCCACACAGAAGGGATCTGGGGACTACAGACTCTTTACTCAGACTGCTCCCCGAGGGGAGGGCACAGCAAGAGGGGGGACACAACTGCCACCTGCCCTGCTGTGGGGTGCAGGGTCAGGAAGTGTCGCCTCATTCTACATGGGTTACATTCTTCCTGGAATAAGGTCATTTCCTTTGAATTACCTTAGTAGTGAAAAATGTGGAAAAAAAAAAACATGGGTCAGGGAAAGGGGCTAGGAGATTGTTCACCCACAGAAAGCATACCCTCCCGTGCTTAAGATCCTAGGCTCAAGTCCTGGTACCAGGTCCATGGTGGGAACACCACGAAAGGTGCAGAGATGTTGTGGTGTCACCTCTATCTCTCTCACAACCTCTCTCAGAAAGAAAGAAAGAAAGAAAGAAAGAAAGAAGGAAGGAAGGAAGGAAGGAAGGAAGGAAAGAAAGAAAGAAAGAAAGAAAGAAAGAAAGAAAGAAAGAAAGAAAGAAAGAAAGAAAAAAAGAAAGAAATGGGGCTGAGAGCATGATGGTTATCCAAGGAGACTCTCATGCCTCAGGCTCCAAAGTCCCAGCTTCAATCTCCCTCCCCACCATAAGCCAGAGCTAAGCAATGCTCTGGAAAAAAATAAATAAAATATGGGGCCAGGTCATGGTGCACCTGATTGAGAACCCACTTTACCATGCATAAGGGTCTGGGTTCAAGTCCCTGCTCCTCACCTAAAGAGGGCATGTTTCACATGCATCAGGTGAAGCAGGTCTGCAGGTGTCCCTCTGTCTCCCTCTCAATTCCCCCTCCCCCTCTCAATTTCTCTGTTCTAGCAAGTAGAACATATAGAGAAAAGAAAAGAAAAAGCAGCTGCTGGGAGCAGTGGATTCAGAGTACTGGCACCAAGCACCATGGTGGGAAAATAATAACAACAATACAAATGGAATGAAAACCTGGACCAGGAGGCGGCTCAGCACTGGGTGCATATGTAAGATTCCCTAGGTCATTTTTTGCTGCCACTTGAAAATAAATTTTTAAAAAGTTTTTTAGGGGCCCAGGCAGTAGAACAGCGTGTTAAGTGCACTTGGTGTGACTCGCAAGGACTGGTGCAAGGATCCCAGCTCGAGCCCCGGACTCCTCATCTGCACAGGGGTCGCTTCACAAGCGGTGAAGCAGGTCTGCAGGTGTCTATCTTTCTCTCCCCCCTCTCTGTCTTCCCCTCCTCTCTCAATTTCTCTTCCATCCAACAGCAACAATAGCAATAACAACAAGGGCAACAAAAATGGGGGGGGGGAACGGCCAACAGGAGCAGTGGATTTGTAGTGCAGGCACTGAGCCCCAGAGATAACCCTGAAGGCAATAAAAAAATTGCTTTTTTTTTTTTTTAATAAAAAAGACTCATTGAGGGCAGGGCAGTGGCTCAGCAGTGAAGCACCCCTCACCCACATGTGAGGCTCTGGGTTTGATTCTCAGTACCACACGGAAGCAGCAAGGAGAACCCTGGAGCAGTGCTTTGCTCTGTCTCTATCTCTTGTTCTCCTCATTCCAAAAAATATAAAGGGGGGGGGGAGAAAAGCAAAATAAAGATAAAGCCCATGGAATGAATCTTGACCTCCAGTGATAATGGAAAAGGACTTCCACCACAGAAATGGAAAATCTGAGGGGACATATCAGGGACTGTGTCCTGTCCTGATTCCGTCCTTGTCCTTAATGAGTTCCTTGATAGAATCCTCACTGCAGCGGCTCCCTCCCTCCCTCCTGTCCCATATAGCTGCAGACTCCGGGGAGACAGAGACCAGCTTCCCCATGCCTGTGTCCCCAGCCCTGAGCACAATGTCCACTTGACACAGGCAGAATCCATGCTCCAGGCCTGGGGTCCAGGAGTTCTTGGGGGGGGGGGGAGCAAAGTGGTGGTGAGGGCCACTTCACTTTCACTGCTTACATGTCACAAGGTTCAGGCTAGGTAAAATGTGGACCAGGGCCAGGCGGTGGTGCATCTGGTAGAGCTCACTAGTTACAGTGTACAAAGATCAGGGTTCAAGGCCCTGCCCCCCACCTGCTGGGGGGAAAGCTTCAGAGGTGGTGAAGCAGGGCTGCAAGTGTCTCTCTGTCTCTCTACCGCTCTATCAGCCCCTCCCCTCTGCATTTCTCTTTGTCTTATCAAGTAGAATAGGAAGGAAAGTTTTAAAATTTTTTAAAAAGGCTGCCAGGAGTGGTGAATTTATAGTGCCAGCACTGAGCCCCAGCAATAACCCTGGTGACAATAAAAACCTAAATAAATAAAAGAGAAAGGAGGCCCCCCCCACCTTGACTATAATGCTCCCTGAGACCATCCGTTCACCCGTTAGATTGACAAGTCCAGTCAGACAATCTACCTAGAGCAGGTAGATCCAAAGAGACAGAAAGAAGATCCATGGGATGTTCAGGGAGATAGTTCAGCTGGTAAAGCATCAGGCTTGCATGCGCAGGATCCCTGGTTCAATCCCAGAACCCACATGACTCAGAGCAATGCTCTGGCCTCTCTCTTGGTCTCTCTTTCTGTCTCTTGCCAGAAGACAGCTCACCCAGTTTAGTTCACATATTACTATGCATGAGGACCCAGGTTTGAGCCCCCAGCCACCATGTGAGGACATCACAAGCAGCAGAGCGATACTGTAGTGTCTCTCCTCCTGTTTCTCTCTCTGTTATAAACACAAGTAGAACCTGAACTGGAATTGGCGTATTGCACCAAAGTAAAAGACTCTGGGGTGGGGGCGGGGAGAATACAGGTCCAAAGAGGACCTGTATTCAGAGGACCTAGTGGGGGTTGTATTGTTATATGGAAAACTGGCAAATGTGATGCAAGTACAAACTATTGTATTTACTGTAGAATGTAAAACATTAACTTCCCAATAAGGAAATTAAAAAAAAAAAAAAAAGTTCACCAAAGGAGGTAGAATTGTTCAGGCTCAGAAACCCAGCAATAACCATGGTAGCAAATAATAAATGAATCTTAAGGGGGCTGGGCAGTAGCACAGCAGGTTAAGCACAGAGTACAAAGCGCAAGGACCAGCGTGGTTCCCGGATCCCGGTTCGAGCCCTGGCTTCCCACCAGCAGGAGAGTCACTTTACAGGCAGCAAAGCAGGTCTGCAGGTGTCTGTCTTTCTCTCCTCCTCTGTCTCCCCTCTTCTCTCAATTTCTCTCTGTATCCAACAAAAACAAAAATGGACAAAAAAAAATGGCTGCTAGGAGCAGTGGATTCCTAGTGCAGGCACCGTGCCCCAGAGATAACCCTGGAGACAAAGGCAAAAAAATAAATAGGTCTTAAAACAGAAAGAAAAAGACACAGGGCCGAGCGGTGGTGCAACTCGTTGAGCGCACGTTACAATGCGTAAGGACTTGGGTTCAAGCCCCCTGTACCCACCCCGCAGAAGGAAGCTTTGCGAGTGGTGAAGCAAGGTTGCAAGTGTCTCTCTCTCTTATCTCTCCCTTCCTCTCAATTTCTGGCTGTCTCTATTCAATAAACAAATAAAGATAATAGTAAAAAAATAAAAGAAAACAGAAAAAGACAATTTAGTGAGGCTGGAGGAGGGTGGGAATGAGCAAGGATTGCTAGTGGGTTTCTTTCTAGGGTGACAGGATGTTCGAGAGTTAGCGGTGGTGGTTGTAAAAGCCTTCCTTGTTGTAACTGTACTAAAAATTAATTAAAAAAAAAACACTAGCCCCTGGCCCCCACCTGCAGGGGGAAAGCTTCATGAGTGGTGAAGCAGGGCTGCAGGTGTCTCCCTCTGTCTCTCTCCCTATCTACCACCCCCTTCCCTCTTTATTTCTGGCTATCTCTATCCAATAAATAAAGATAATTAAAAAAAAATTTAGATTCGACTTCTGGAGGCGGAGCTACTAGCAGCAGATCGCTTTCTCTCCTCTCCTCTCCTCTCCCGGATCAACTAGGAATACCAAAGGAGACCACCCGGACCGAAACAAGACAGGACTAGAATGACCACAGGAACCCAGTAAATCACCCGTGAGTACAAACATGCGTGGCTGGTGACAGAGAGGAGAGAGGGCCCTAAGGAGAGATTAAGTGACTGCTAACAGTTCAACAGTTTATCAGTGGAGACACCACCTCCAGTCTGCTCCACAACAAGGGGACAGCTGAAGGGAGGAAAGGACTCCCCAGAGACTCACCAAGTGCAACTCTGAGTCTCCATTGCTACTACCCGCAGAATCTGGAGCAGCAACAGGGAGGGACACCAGGGGACAGAGATCTAACTGGGAAACTCAGGAGAAGACCTATACCTCGGTGGCATTGCTGAGGGGCTGTGAAAGTCTCTTTGCATAACCACTGGATTATCTCTGCCACACCCTGCTTTATCTCTTGGTCAGGAGTCAGTGATTAAGCTAAAAAGCCTATTGATAGTTTAAAAGCCCTCAGGCTCCCATAGCCTACAGGGAAGAAAAAAAAGAGGCTTTTATACCACTGAGCTCCAACTCAGGGATTGAAAAAACTATTAACTTTCACCACGGTAAAACCTTTAATTAAATTACTTAGACACAAGTCAATCCAGGCAATAGTGATCAATAATTTGAAAAGTACTGATAAAGGGAACTCATAACATAATATACAAAATGGTTAAAACAACAAAAAAATATTGGAGACTCGAACCAGGACAAGAGTCCAGGTAAAAGTCCTCCAGAGGGTGAAGCACAAACAACGAGTTCAACATCCAAACATTAGCTAAGGAAATAATAACTGGAGTGAGTAAAGAATTTGAAAAAATTGTAATCAGAAATGCAGGAACAACAAATGAGAATATGAAGAAAATTCTAATAATCTCATGGTTATTAGAGAGCTGAAAGCTGAAATCGCTGAGCTAAGAAGGCAACTAGCTGAACAAGCTAAAACAGTATCAGAGCAGGGCAACAAAATAGATGAACTCCAGAAAGCAGTAGAGGGCAGAGAGAATAGAATCTATGAGGCTGAAGACAGAATTAGCAAGATTGAGGATGAATTAGAGACAACTAAAAAAGAAGTAAGAGATCTCAAAAAGAGATTAAGAGATGCTGAAAACAACAACAGAATCCTATGGGATGACTTCAAAAGAAACAACATACGCATTATTGGCTTATCAGAGGAAGAAAGAGAAGGAGAGGAAGAAAGCATTCTCCAGGCCATAATAGCTGAAAATTTCTCTAGTCTAGACAACACCAAAGACATAAAGATTCAAGAAGCCCAGAGGGTCCCAAACAGAATTAACCCAGACCTAAAGACACCAAGACATGTCATACTTAGAATGGAAAGGAATAAGGATAAAGAAAGGATCCTCAAGGCTGCAAGAGAAAAACAAAGAGTCACCTACAAAGGAAAACCCATAAGATTAGCAGCAGACTTCTCCATACAAACACTACAGGCCAGAAGAGAATGGCAAGATATCTATCGAGTGCTCAATGAGAAAGGCTTTCAGCCAAGAATACTATATCCTGCTAGACTGTCATTCAGACTAGATGGAAGCATCAAAACCTTCTCAGACAAGCAACAGTTGAAGGAATCAACCATCACCAAGCCTGCCCTGAAAGAAGTTCTGAAAGGTCTCCTATAAACAACCAGACCACCACAAATAGGACATATATCAAAACACTCTAAAACTCTACAAGAATGGCGTTAAAATATCTTCAATCTTTGATATCAACAAATGTCAATGGCCTGAATTCACCTATTTAAAGACACAGAGTAGGAAGATGGGTCAGAAAAGACAACCCAACAATATGTTGTCTACAGGAAACTCACCTAACTCAACAAGACAAACACAGACTTAAACTGAAAGGATGGAAAACTATCATACAAGCCAATGGCCCACAAAAAAGGGCAGGAACAGCTATTCTCATATCTGACATGATAGACCTGAAAATAGATAAGATTAAAAAAGATAGGAATGGACACTACTTAATGCTCAGAGGATCAGTCAATCAAGAGGACTTAACAATTATTAATATCTATGCACCCAATGAGAAGCCATCTAAATACATCAAACTTCTACTGAAAGAGCTACAGCAATATATTAACAGTAACACAATCATAGTAGGGGACTTCAACACCCCACTGTCTCAACTTGACAGATCATCCAGGCAGAGAATCAGTAAAGACATAAGGGAGCTAAAAGAAGAGATAGATAAACTAGAACTATTGGACATTTTCAGAGCCATTCATCCCAAGAAGCTGGAATACACATTTTACTCAAATCCACATGGATCATTCTCAAGGATAGACCATATGTTAGGCCACAAAGACAGCATCAGCCAATTCAAGAGCACTGAAATCATCCCAAGCATCTTCTCAGACCACAGTGGAATTAAACTAACACTTAACAATCAACAAAAGATAAGTAACAGTCCCAAAATGTGGAAGCTCAACAGTACACTTCTTAACAACTTCTGGGTCAAAGAGGAAATCAAGGAAGAAATCAAAATGTTTCGAGAGTTCAATGAAAATGAAGGCACAAGCTATCAAAATATTTGGGACACAGCTAAAGCAGTCCTAAGAGGGAAGTTCATAGCTATACAAGCACACATTAGGAAACAAGAAAAAGCACAAGTAAACAGCCTGATTGCACATCTTAAAGACCTGGAAGAAGAACAACAAAGGAATCCTAAAGCAACCAGAAGGACAGAAATCACTAAAGTTAGGGCAGAAATAAATAACATTGAGAATAGGAAAACCATACACAAGATCAATGAAAGTAAATGTTGGTTCTTCGAAAGAGTAAACAAAATCGACAAACCTTTAGCCAGACTCACAAAACAAAAAAGGGAGAAGACCCAAATAAATCGGATAGTAAATGAAAGAGGAGATATCACAACAGACACTGCAGAAATTCAACATATCGTGCGAGGCTTCTATGAACAACTATATGCCACCAAGCTAGAGAACCTGGAAGAAATGAATGATTTCCTAGATACCTACCAACTTCCAAAACTGAGTAAAGAGGAAGTGGATAACATGAACAGGCCCATCACAGCTAATGAAATTGAAACAGTTATCAAAAATCTTCCCAAAAATAAAAGTCCTGGACCAGATGGTTTTACAAATGAATTCTACAAAACTTTCAAAGAAGAACTAATACCTCTACTTTTAAAAGTCTTCCAGAAGATTGAAGACACTGGAATACTCCCTGCCAGCTTCTATGAAGCCAACATCACCCTGATACCAAAAGCAGACAGGGACACAACCAAAAAAGAAAACTACAGACCAATATCTCTGATGAACATAGATGCGAAAATATTGAACAAAATTCTAGCCAACCAGATACAGCAGTATATCAAAAAGATTGTTCATCATGACCAAGTGAGGTTTATCCCAGCCATGCAAGGTTGGTTTAATATACGTAAATCAATCAATGTGATCCACCACATCAACAAAAGCAAGACCAAAAACCACATGGTCATATCAATAGATGCAGAGAAAGCCTTTGACAAAATACAACATCCCTTTATGATCAAAACACTACAAAAAATGGGAATAGATGGAAAATTCCTCAAGATAGTGGAGTCTATATATAGCAAACCTACAGCCAACATCATA
This sequence comes from Erinaceus europaeus, assembly GCF_950295315.1. Taxonomy (NCBI): domain Eukaryota; kingdom Metazoa; phylum Chordata; class Mammalia; order Eulipotyphla; family Erinaceidae; genus Erinaceus; species Erinaceus europaeus. The sequence goes on along the minus strand of NC_080182.1, from coordinate 33,916,688 downwards.
CTCAATGGTGAAAAACTGGAAGCATTTCCACTCAGATCAGGTACTAGACAGGGATGACCACTATCACCATTACTATTCAACATAGTGTTGGATGTTCTTGCCATAGCAATCAGGCAGGAGCAAGGAATTAAAGGCATACAGATTAGAAGAGAAGAAGTCAAACTCTCCTTATTTGCAGATGACATGATGGTATACAGGGAAAAACCTAAGGAATCCAGCAAAAAGCTTTTGGAAATCATCAGGCAATACAGTAAGGTGTCAGGCTATAAAATTAACATTCAAAAGTCAGTGGCATTCCTCTATGCAAACACTAAGTTAGAAGAAATTGAAATCCAGAAATCAGTTCCTTTTTCTATAGCAACAAAAACAATAAAATATCTAGGAGTAAACCTAACCAAAGAAGTGAAAGACTTGTATACTGAAAATTATGACTCACTACTCAAAGAAATTGAAAAAGACACAAAGAAGTGGAAAGATATTCCATGTTCATGGGTTGGAAGAATTAACATCATCAAAATGAATATATTACCCAGAGCCATCTACAAATTTAATGCTATCCCCATCAAGATCCCAAGCACATTTTTTAGGAGAATAGAAAAAATGCTACAAATGTTTATCTGGAACCAGAAAAGACCTAGAATTGCCAAAACAATCTTGAGAAAAAAGAACAGAACCGGAGGCATCACACTCCCAGATCTCAAACTGTATTATAGGGCCATTGTCATCAAAACTGCTTGGTACTGGAACATGAACAGACATACTGACCAGTGGAATAGAATTGAGAGCCCAGAAATGAGGCCCCACACGTATGGACATCTAATCTTTGACAAAGGGGCCCAGACTATTACATGGGGAAAGCAGAGTCTCTTCAACAAATGGTGTTGGAAACAATGGGTTGAAACATGCAGAAGAATGAAACTGAATCACTGTATTTCACCAAATACAAAAGTAAATTCCAAGTGGATCAAGGACTTGGATGTGAGACCAGAAACTATCAGATACTTAGAGGAAAATATTGGCAGAACTCTTTTCCACATAAATTTTAAAGACATTTTCAATGAAACAAATCCAATTACAAGGAAGACTAAGGCAAGTATAAACCTATGGGACTACATCAAATTAAAAAGCTTCTTCACAGCAAAAGAAACCACTACCCAAACCAAGAGACCCCTCACAGAATGGGAGAAGATCTTTACATGCCATACATCAGATAAGAGTTTAATAACCAACATATATAAAGAGCTTGCCAGACTCAACAACAAGACAACAAATAACCCCATCCAAAAATGGGGGGAGAACTTGGACAGAATATTCACCACAGAAGAGATCCAAAAGGCCGAGAAACACATGAAAAAATGCTCCAAGTCTCTGATTGTCAGAGAAATGCAAATCAAGACAACAATGAGATATCACTTCACTCCTGTGAGAATGTCATACATCAGAAAAGGGAACAACAGCAAATGCTGGAGAGGGTGTGGGGTCAAAGGAACCCTCCTGCACTGCTGGTGGGAATGTCAATTGGTCCAACCTCTGTGGAGAACAGTCTGGAGAACTCTCAGAAGGCTAGAAATGGATCTACCCTATGACCCTGCAATTCCTTTCCTGGGGATATATCCTAAGGAACCCAACACATCCATCCAAAAAGATCTGTGTACACATATGTTCTTGGCAGCACAATTTGTAATAGCCAAAACCTGGAAGCAACCCAGGTGTCCAACAACAGATGAGTGGCTGAGCAAGTTGTGGTATATATACACAATGGAATACTACTCAGCTGTAAAAAATGGTGACTTCACCGTTTTCAGCCGATCTTGGATGGACCTTGAAAAATTCATGTTGAGTGAAATAAGTCAAAGACTGAAGGATGAATATGGGATGATCTCACTCTCAGGCAGAAGTTGAAAAACAAGATTAGAAAAGAAAACACAAGTCGAACCTGAAATGAAATTTGTGTATTACACCAAAGTAAAAGACTCTGGGTGGGTGCGTGGGGAGAATACAGGTCCATGAAAGATGATGAATGACATAGTGGGGGTTGTATTGTTAAATGGGAAACTGGGGAATGTTATGCATGTACAAACTATTGTATTTACTGTTGAATGTAAAACATTAATTCCCCAATAAAGAAATAAATTATTTAAAAAAATTATACTATAAAATATTTCCATTGGATTATCAAGTGACCAAATGCTATTGGAATTTAATGTAAGAGGTAGATCAATTTTAAAAAATGAACTTTTTAAAATCCTTTCAACATGTTACTCAACTACTCTTCCAAAGTTTTGTCTCCAATGCATACCACTCTGAACACATTTTTCTTTTTTTATATACGTACATATTTAATGAAATAAAGGGATGAAAGGTCATACTAGAGCACACATAACGCTTAGTTAGTACCAATGGGTCTCAAGCATGCAAGTCCTACACTCTACCAGCTATTCCACCTCCCCAGCCAATGAAGCCATTTTTCTACCAACTCTATTGATATGTCTACTGACTAAAAGTCAACATTTAAGAAGAAATTGGACAGTAAGGAGATGGCTTTCCTGGTAGTGCACACATGTTACCAGGACTGAAGACACAGAGCCCCTAACCAATCACGTAAGAGTACCAACAGGAGTGAGAAAGGAGGAGCTCCAGTGGTGTAATAAGTTAGCGTGCAGGATACAGGAGTGAGAAAGGGAGCTTCACAGTAGTGGAGTGATATGTTAACTCCTCTCTCTCTCTCTCTCTCTTTCTCTCTCTCTCTCTTTCTCTCTCTCTCCTCTGTTTTTCACCCTCTATCCAAAAAACCAAAAAAGATAAGAAAAAAGAAGAGATTTCGTAGAGCAATGGAATTGTATGTCTGTTAAGTCCTAGCAAAAACTCTGGTAAAAAACAAAGAACAAGAAGAAGAAAGAAAGAGAAAACAAAAGAAACAAATGAATTATTTGTCCCTCTCACTATCTTTCAAGGATCTCCCCTCCCTCCAGAGTTATTACTAGATTTCAATGCCTGCACAACAAATTTATTGCTCCTGACAGTCACTTTTGTTTTCCTTCTTTTTTTGATAGAGACAGAAACTGAGAAGGAAGAGAGAGAAGGAGAGAGAGAAAACAAAAGCTTCTCTTCATGGAGATGGGGAGCAGGGGGCTTGAACCCAGGTCATTGAGCATGGTGATATACACAACCACACTGCCCCCCAAAAGGAATTCTTATCTCAATCCTTTCCTAAAAAAAAAAAAAAAATTTAAAACCCACTAAACTAAACTGGATACTTTCAAGGGGTGATTTTTTAAAATTTACTCTTACAAGAGAGCAGAGCAGCATAGGTGGAGCCGGTGATGAAGACAGGATTCAGGCCTGAACATCCTGAACCCCAACAAAGAGGAGGCTCCTCAGGGCCCCTGGGGTGACTTCCACGAGATGACATTCCTATCTCAGTATTTTCAACAAAAGAGGACCATCAGACCACCAGAGAAGCACCGTCTGTGCACACAAGGACACACTTTCTCATCAGAGGGATGAATCCACTCGGAGCTTCTCGGTAGCCTAGAAATCATCTCTGATCTGTACAAACAAGGGTCCAAGTGAAGAGAGGGACAGCAGCGGAAGCCAGAGAGAGACAAGGAGCAGGACAGAAAAGAAAGAACGTGGCTTTAAGGTAGCCAGAGCAAGAAGGAGAGACAGCCAGACAAGCTGACAGCAGCCCGGGGGGGGGGGTGGCGGGTCACTGCTCCCCGCTTTCCCTCCCCAGCCTAGGAAGTGCCAGGTCTCCCAGTGAAAGCAGAGTTCTGTCCAGCCGCGACATGGGCTGGGAGAAGGTTCCAGTGCCATTGCCAGTCCACGAGCTCACACCGGCCTCCAGAATGTTGATGGCAGAGACCACTGGTTTGCCTGCCTTGTACCCCCTGGCCTTTGCCTCTCTTCTGTCCCAAACAGGGGCCTCCCAAAAGGTCCCTTTTGTACCTCCTGCTTCCTCCCCTTCTCACTCCTCTCTCAGCCATTAATGTCCCATTCCATCCTTCCTTCCTTCCTTCCTTCCAAGCTAGAAACCCAGCCTGAACCTCCTGCAATGCCAGGGGGACGAATCCAGCTCTGCCTGGAATGGGGCAGGACAGGAGCCAGCTCAGGTGGCTCAGCCAAGTACAGGGAGAACAGGCATACCCACTCCCATCAGAGCTATCATGAGGCTCAGGGCCTGCATGACTCCACTGGACCAAGCAACCATTTCTTTTATTTTTTTCTTAGAGAGGGTGAGAGACATATAGAGAGGTGGGGGGGAGGGTAGGGGGTGGGCAGTGACACAGCCAGTCGAGCACACACATTCCAGTGAACAAGGACCCAGGTTTAAACCCCAGCTCCCCATCTGCAGGGGGAGAATGAACAAGTGGTGAAGCAGGTCTGCAGATCTCTCTTTCTCTCTCTCTCCCTCTCTATCTCCCCTTTTCCTCTCTGTCCTATGAAAGGAAGGAAGGAAGGGAGGGAGAGAGGGAGGGAGGAAAAAGAAAAGAAAAAGGAGCCAGAGCTGAGCAGTGCTCTGGTAAAAATAAACAAGCAAATAAACAAAAAAAATAGATAAATAAACAAATAAATTATATATATATTTTTAAAGGAAAGAAAAAGGGCCACCAGGAGCAATGGATTCATCATGCAAGTAAAGAACCCCGGCAAAAATCCTGGTGGCAAAGATGCATCAATAAATAAAAACAAATAGTTTTTAAAAATGGGCCAGCTGGCACAGTGGATCTCTGAAACAGAAGGTCCTAAGTTCATTTCCCAGCATCATATGCACCAGAGTGATACTCTGGTTCTCTTAAATAAAACAGCTTTAAAATCTATGCATTAGGGGGTCGGGCGGTGGCGCAGTGGGTTAAAGCGCATGTGGCGCAAAGCGCAGGGACCGGCGTAAGGATCCCGGTTCGAGCCCCCGGCTCCCCACCTGCAGGGGAGTCGCTTCACAGGCGGTGAAGCAGGTCTGCAGGTGTGTCTATCTTTCTCTCCTCCTCTCTGTCTTCCCCTCCTCTCTCCATTTCTCTCTGTCCTATCCAACAACGAATTGCGTCAACAAGGGCAATAATAATAGCCACAACTAAGCTACAACAAGGGCAACAAAAGGGGGAAAAAATGGCCTCCAGGAGCGGTGGATTCATGGTGCAGGCACCGAGCCCAGCAATAACCCTGGAGGAGGAAAAAAAAAATCTATGCATTAATGAAAGAGCGATAAAGAGAAAGAGAGAGAGGGAGAGAGACCAGAGTACTATTCAGATCCAATTAACGGTGGTACTGGGGACTGAAGCTGGGAATTTAGAGCCTCGGGCATGAACTATTACATAAAAGAAAGAGAGAGGAAGGAAGGGGGAGAGAGAGGGAGAAGGAAAAAAAGGGGAGGATACAGTATAAGGGTCATGCAAACAGATTTTCATGTTTGAGGCTCTAAGGTCCTGGGTTCAACGCCCCACACCACCATAAGCCAGAGCTGAGCAGTGCTCTAGTAAAAGAGAAAAGAAAAGAGGAGAGGAGAGAAGGGGAGGAGACTGAAGGGGAGGGGAGAGGAGAGGAAGGAAGAAAAGAGCCAGGGACTACTCAATTGACGTTGTACACACACGAGGCCCTGTGTTCATTCCCTGGCACATCACATGCATATATTCTTTTTAATTGCTACCAGGGTTATAGACCAATTTCTCTCCTCTCCGTGTGTTACAAACTCCTTGAGAGGCTGCTTCTGTCACGTATTTCTCCTCTTACAGAGAAATCCCTATCACCCGCCCAAGCTGGTTTCCGCCCAGGAAGATCTACCTGCGAACAAGCCCTGGCCCTCTCAACTTACATTGAAAATGGATTCCAGAAGAATTTAAAGACGGGTGCTGTCTTTGTTGATCTCACAGCAGCCTATGACACGGTCTGGCACCGTGGTCTCCTAGTCAAGATCTCAAGATGCCTGCCTCCATGGGTGGCCAACACTATATCGTTTCTTCTCCAAAACAGAAGATTCCGGGTGCATCTGGGTGACAAGTCTAGCAGATGGAGACTTGTCTCAAGTGGCCTCCCCCAGGGCTCTGTTCTGGCTCCTACGCTATTTAATATTTACATCAATGACCTCCCAGAAACTTCTTCAAGGAAGTTCATCTACGCCGATGACATCTGCTGTGCAACTCAGGCATCCAAGTTCGACATCCTCGAGGAAACACTCACGAAAGACATGTCTCTGATATCTGATTACTGTAAAAAATGGCGACTAATCCCCAGCACTGCAAAAGCTGTATCATCTGTTTTCCATCTACACCATGCCTCGGCCTCGCGTGAGCTTAACGTACAACTTGACAATACGAGAATCCAGCATGAAGCCCAGCCAGTCTATCTTGGCGTTACTCTCGATCGCACTCTGTCATTTCACGAACATCTCATAAAAACTGCAGCAAAGGTGGGCGCGAGGAATAACATCATTGCAAGACTGGCCAGCTCCTCATGGGGCGCGAGCGCTTCCACACTACGATCATCATCTCTGGCATTATGCTATTCCACTGCAGAATACTGTGCCCCAGTATGGTGTCCACTTGGTCGATTCCAAATTATATTCCTCCATGAGGATAATTTCTGGAACCATCCGTTCCACCCCAGTTCCATGGCTGCCAGTTCTTAGCAACATCGCCCTGCCAGATATTCGTCGGGATGCGGCATCATCTAAGTTCATTTCCCACATCTTTGCTCGACCAGACCTGCCAATATACGCGGATATCTTTGCCCACCCTGTCCAACGCTTGACGTCTCGTCACCCAATCTGGTCCCCTACGCCTACACTGAACTTCTCTGTTCCAGACTCTTGGAAACAGAGATGGCAGTCAGCTGAGGTAAAGAACAAACATCTCATCACAGACCCCTGCAAGCGTCAACCCGGCTTTGACCTAGCACGTTATGATTGGGCCCTCCTCAATCGCTATCGAACATGCCATGGCCGGTGCGCCGCTATGTTCCACCGCTGGGGAGCCAGAGACGACCCGAACTGCCCCTGTGGCTACAGATAGACTATGACCCACATAGTCAACGACTGCCACCTCTCCAGATTCAAAGGAGGTCTCGAAACTTTACATCAGGCTCAACCTGACGCTGTTGACTGGCTACGGAAGAAGAGCAAACGCTAGAAGAAGAAGGGTTATCACGGAGACTTGATGGCAGCACAGTGAATCCACTGCTCCAAGAAGCCTTTTTTAAGACTAGTGTTATTGGGAGTTGGGCGGTGGTGCAGTGGGTTAAGCGCACGTGGTGCAAAGCGGAAGGACCGGCGTAAGGATCCCGGTTCGAGCCCCCAGCTCCCCACCTGCAGGGGAGTCACTTCATGGGCGGTGAAGCAGGTCTGCAGGTGTCTATCTTTCTCTCCCCTCTCTCTCTGTCTTCCCCTCCTCTCTCCATTTTTCTCTGTCCTATCCAACAACAAAGCAACGTCAACAATGGCAATAATAACCGCAACAAGGCTGCAACAACTAGGGCAACAAAAAGGGGAAAAAATGGCCTCCAGGAGCAGTGGATTCATGGTGCAGGCACCGAGCCCAGCCAATAACCCTGGAGGAAAAAATAAAAAGACGAGTGTTATTGTTTTAAAAATTATTTTATTAATTGTATTTATAAGATAGGGACAAATAGAAATCAAGGGGAAGTGGAGGAGAGAGAGAGGGAGATACCTGCATCACTGCTTCACTTGGGAAGCTTCCCCCATAAAGGTAAGGAACAGAAGCTCAAACTCAAGTCCTTGAGCATGGTAACAGTTAAAGATGCATATTACCATGCTCAAGGACCCAGGTTCAAGCCCCCACTCCCTGCCTGAAGAGGTATGCTTCACAAGTGAAGCAGGTTTGCAAGTGTCTCTCTGTCTCTCTCCCTCTCTATCTTCCCTTCCCCTCTCAGTTTCTATCTGTCCTATCTAAGAAAAATAGAAAGAAAGAAAGAAAGAAAAAAAAAACATAAAAAGGCTGCCAGGAGCAGTGGATTCATAGTGCAGGCACCAAACTCCAGTGATAACCCTGTTGGCAAATTAAATTAAAAAAAAAAACTAATACAAAAAGCTATCAGCTCAAGAAGTGCGTTTTCTGGGTCTGCTCCCAAAGGCTGCCCCACCCATCCACCTGACAAGGCTTCTCCCCCTCCATGGTTCTCTCCCCCTCCCTCCTGCACAAGTCACAGATGGAACCTCACTCAGATACCTTCAAGTCCTGAGACTTAAGATTCTAGTAAGCCTCAGAAGTCGTCTTTAAAATGAGATATAACATCCCTCACAGGGTGGCTGGGAAGACAAGTGGCAACACAGGAGGATTTCACAACAGTTTTTCCTGTAAAAGAATCAGATATGGGGCCAGGTGACGGCTCACCTACAGAGCATATGAGTTACTATGCACAGAGTTCAAGATCCTAGTCCTCACCTACAGGGAGAGAAGTCTCACCAGCATTGGGACAGTGCTACAGGTGTCTCTCCTATCTCTTTAACCTCTGCTTCTGTCTCTCTTCCTCAAAAGAGAGAAAGGGGGAAAGAGAGGAAGGAAGGAAGGAAGGAAGGAAGGAAGGAAGGAAGGAAAAGAAAATGTCAGATATCCTTTATTCCCCCTGAGGTATCATTTCACTATTGTGCTCACTGAAACCAGGTAACAGATTAAGAACTTGCAGCAGAATGCCCAGTGCCCAGTGTGTGTGGTATATGTTTGTGTTGGGGGGGGGGAGGTGTAGAGATTAAAACAGGTCTGAAAACCAGCCATGTAGACATCAGAGAACAATAGCACTGTTTAAAGAAAGTGACACATGGCCACGAATGACATGGGAAATTTTAAGGCTGGAAAACTAACTACCTCCTGGAAGAGACAGCATGTGATTATACCAAAAACTGCTGGATAAGTGAGTGAGCACAGGAGCACACCAGACCACCACATCAGTTGCCAACTAAAAAACGCAAAACAGGGTGGGAGTAGATAGCATAATGGTTATACAAACAGACTCTCATACCTGAGGCTCCAAAGTCCCAAATTCAATCCCCGGCACTGCCATAAGCCAGAGCTGAGCAGTGCTCCGGTAAATAAATAAATAAATTCAGGATAATAATAAAAACGCAAAACAAAGAGCTCCTGTCACACACACACCCATCTCGAACCTCTTAGAATCAATTCAGCTGAGCCCAGAGAGAACACCAAACACGATTTATGTTCAAGTAAACCTGACTACCGTAGCAGCATATAGGAATACTAAACGAAGAGGTAGAGGAGGAGGTCCCAAGAACAAGAAAGTATATACTGCCTCTGGGTGAAGAAGCAGTACCTTAGGGATCAGGAGGCCTGGGTTTTAGTCCCACCAATAGTCTCCACAGACATAGCAAAGTACCTGTCAAAGTACCTGACAGAATGAACAATGTCGTCGTAGCTCTTAATGATACTGCTTCTAACACATCGGAGCACTGTGAGAAACACAGATAAATAATAATAACAAATCCTGCCCTAACCTGTGTCCTTCTTCTGTACTAGAGAGCCAAGACTCTTAAAAGAGATGGGTGCACAACTGTGTTAAGTGACAGAGATCGAATATCCTGACTCCTCCTCTGCCAGGAAGGAGGGAAACCAAGACTTAAATAAACAGGAGTTTGTCTGCCTTAAAAATTCTGAGAAACTCTTCAAGAAAACAGAGTGGAAGGAGGAAACAGGGAGTTAGGGACAAGAAAAGGAGATTGAGGGGGATGTCCTCAGATTGTACCCGGGCACCAACTTGCCCCCTCCCCAAACTCGGACGTCCTACAGGATATGGGGCAGCAGAGGAGGAAGAAAAAAGGAAAAGGGAGGAAGAGGAGGAGGAAGAGGAGAAGGGAAAGAGAAGAGGGGAGGAGGGAAAGAAGGAAAGGAAGAGGAAGAGGAGGAGGATTTCCACTAGGAACTTTGGGCGCTCATGTTTGCTCGCCGTCCCGAGCCCGCCCAGCGCCCGGAGCCCCCACCCGCCTCAGGGGACCCGGGCGCACCTTGGCAGGCTGCGGCCGAGGGTCTGGGCTCGGGTCGGGGCCGGGGTCAGGGTCGGGGCCCGGGGCATTCGCCTCCCAGGAGTAGCGGTGAGCAGCCGCCGTGCTGCCCTGAGCCCCGGGCCGCTGAGGGGTGCCGCAGCCGCAGGCGCCCGTGGGGGTCGCCACTCCGGTCTCGTCGCCCCCCGCCGCCGCCCCGCGAGGCCGCAGCAGCAGCAGCAGCTGCAGCACGAGGACCAGCCTAAGCCCCGCGCGGCTCCCACCAGTCGGTCCGCGAGCGGGCGCAGCCATATTGGCCCTGCAGTCACATGGCCCAGCCCGTCACGTGACCCAACCTCCTTAAAGGAGCGGCATCTGGAAAGTACCCGTGAGAGATACCCGTCCTCTTCTAGCCTGACAACTCCCGGACTGGGCTGAAGTCATAATGCTCCAAATCATGCAAAAGTCAAGGCCTGCCAGCAGATTGTGCACTCCTTACTTATTTCCTGGGTGGGGGAAAAATGCATTTAAATGTATTGAGCATTTGCTAGGTACCAGGGACCGCAATTCCTGAATTCTCACCAGGAATACAGAATACTACAGCAGGGAATGACCTGCTCAAAGGCACATGGCCAATAAGCATCAAAAAGGAGCTTTAAAACCAGACAGCTAACTCCAAAGCCAGAGTTTTAACACCTACGCATTACTAAGCCAGTTAAGTAAACTTTTCTTAATGGGGAGTGGGGAGGACTGCAGCATTGGGGTGCAGGCTGGGAGGTCCAGATTGTAGGGACTGCACCTCAGGTCACCTGGAAATTTAGAAAAGTAGTACAGAGTTGGAGGAGATAGCATAATGGTTATGCAAAAAGGCTTTCGTGTTTAAGGCTCCAGAAGTCTCAGATTCAACCCCCAGCATCACCAAAAAGCAGAGCTAAAAGGGGTGCCGGAGAGAGGAGAGGAGAGGGGAGGGGAGGGGAGAGAGGAAAGGAGAGGAGAGGAGAGGGGAAGAGAAATGGAAAAAGTGCAGTACTAAACCAGAAATGCTAGGAAGAGGACACGTTAGTGTTTTTTTGTTTGTTTCTTTGTTTTTTGTTTGTTTTGCCTCCAGGGTTATCTATCGCTGGAGCTCTGTGCCTGCACTACAATCCACTGCTTCTGGAGGCCATTCCCCCCCCCCATTTTATTGGGTAGGGAAGAGAGAAGTTGAAAGGGGAGAAGATAGGGAGAGAGAAAGACACCTGCAGACCTGCTTCACAGCCTGTGAAGCGACCCCCTTACAGGTGGGGAGCCAGGGGCTTGAACTGGGATCCTTGTATGGATCCTTGTACTTCAACTCCTCTTTTTTTTTTTTTTAAACATGTTCGCCACACTATTCTAACACATGTTGACACAAAGTAAAGTTTGAAAACCACAGGGCTCCCAGGCTAAGGGTTTGCTTTTCGTTTGTTTGTTTTTGTTTTTCTCACCAGTTCAACTCTAGTTATAGTGGTGCTGTAGATTGAATTTAGGAACTCAGAGCCTCAGGCTTGAAAGTCTTTTTGCATAATAATTATGCTGTCCCCTCAACCCTCAGAATGCTGTTTCTTCAGCAAAAACAAAATGCAAAACAAACCAAGAAGATAAAAAATGAGACAGAAACTTACAGATTTAAAGTTATCTCAGAAAAATGTAATAAATGTACTTGATCTAAATGCATATTCAAAAAAAGTGGTCTTAAGGGAGTCGGGTGGTAACATGGCGTGTTAATCACACTTGGCGCTAAATGCAAGGACTGGCATAAGGATCCCGGTTCCAGCCCCGGCTCCCTACCGGCAGGGGAGTCACTTCACAAGCGGTGAAGCAGGTCTGCAGGTGTCTATCTTTCTCTCCCCCTCTCTGTCTTCTCCTCTTCTCTCCATTTCTCTCTGTCCTATCCAACAACAACAATAACTACAACAATAAAACAAGGGTAACAAAATGGAATAAATGAATAAATATTTTTAAAAGTGGTCTTAAAGTGTTGGAGATAATTAGGGAAATAGCACAAAATCAAATTATCATGTTTATTTTTTAACATTTTATTTATTTATAGGTGAGAAAGACAGGAAGAGCAGGAGGAGAGAGAGAAAGAACCAGGCATTACTCTGGTACATGAGCTGCCAGGGATTGAATTCGGGATCTCATGCTTGAGGGTCCAGGTTTTTGTCCACTGAACCACCTCCCAGATCTTATTATTTTTATTAAATTAAACAAAGACTACCCATTTTGTTTTTAGTTATTTTTAAAGAGGTGATGGTGTTTATGTTCATGTTTTTTCGCTTTTGTTTTTGTTTTGCCACCAAGGTTATCATTCAACCATTCCCCACAAGTCATTTTTCTTTTTTTCTTTTCTCTTTTCTTGAGGATAAAAAAGACATACAGAGAAGGAACGACATCCTGCATGTAGGAACCAGGAGCTTGTGTCCAGGTCCTTGTACACAGTCCCACGTGCACTCCACTGGGTGAGCTACCATCCAGCCCTTATATTTATGTTCTTTAAAAGAATCCCTTCCTGGGGACTAGAGGGTCAAGCGCACGTGGCAGCAAAGCACAATAACCCGCGCAAGGATCCCGGTTCCAGTCCCCAACTGGCCATCTGCGGGGGTGGGGGGGCTGCAGGTGTCTTTCTCTCCCCCTCTCAGTCTTCCCCTCCTCTCTCATTTTCTCTTTGTCCTATCCAACAACAAGGACAGCACTAACAATAATAATAATAATGACGATAAACTACAAGGGCAACAAAAGGGAAAAAGTGGCTTCCAGGAGCAGTGGATTCGTAGTGCAGGCACAAGCCCCAGCAATAACCCTGGAAGCAAAAAAAAAAAAAAAAAAAAAAAAAAAAAAAATCCCTTCCTATGACCGAAAGATAGTTCAGTGGGTAGAGCTCATGTTTTACCATGCATGAGGTCCTGTGTTTGGTCCCCAGCACCATGAACAGCACCAAGGGAATTATATGTTTGGTGTAACGGTGCTGTGGTGTCTTTCCCTTTCTTCTGTCCCCTCTTCCCAGCTAAGTATTTATATAGAATAAAAATATTAGGGCTGGGAACAGAAGGCTGTACTGCATAATTGGAAGGCCCTGGGTTCATTCTGTAGCACTGCATGGAAAAAGGGGAGGAGGGAGAGGGAGAGGGAGAGGAGGAGGAAGAAAAGAGGGAAATGAAGAAATGGAAAGAGAGAGTAATCTGCTTAGGAACTTAGCTCTTATCCATTAGCCTGTAGTTAAATCAATTTCCTCAAATCCTGCTTCACTGAAACTCATAGTTTCTAAAAACTTACCAACTACATTGTGAGGACTTTGAGTATATTTGAGCAGTTACAATCCTTCACTTTCTCTCTATTTTAACAATAAACACTCCCTTTCCCATGCATTTTTGTCTTCAAATTCTGGAATCTGCCATGTCTCATGTTCCCTTTCAAGTGGACACTGACAAGTTTCCTCACCCACCAGGAATTGTGATCAGTCAGGGGCCATCCTTACCATTTGCTTCACAAAGCTGGGATCCTCAAGTCAGCTACCTCATCCCCCTCCTCCTCTGTGTCAGCAAGAAGTTGGTCTAGGCACTCTGTCCACCTGTTTCACCTGCATGAGTGCAGTTCTTTTTGTTATTTATTTATTTATTTATTTTCCCTTTTGTTGTCCTTGTTTTTTGTTATTGTTGTTGTTGCTATTATTGTTGTTATTGATGTCATTGTTGTTGGATAGGACAGAGAGAAATGGAGAGAGGAGGGGAAGACAGAGAGGGGGAGAGAAAGATAGACACCTGCAGACCTGCTTCACTGCTTGTGAAACGAATCCCCTGCAGGTGGGGAGCCGGGGGCTTGAACCGGGATCCTTACACCGGTCCTTACACTTTGTGCCATGTGCACTTAACCCGCTGTGCTACTGCCCTGACTCCCATGAGTGTAGTTCTTTAGGCCCAGAGCCAAATACACTCAGGACTCAAAACCTGCCAGGTAAATGTCGCTGAGACTCCCGGTGGCTGATGAGGAGTGGGCAGGCCAGCCTGACCACAGCACAGCCACACCTGAGCCTGAGGAAGACGGCTAGAAACCTGGTGGGCAGAGCCTCGGGTCTACAGCTTAGCATGGAGAGCTGTGCCCACTTGATGGGCCACAGGTGCCCACATTCCTTCTGGGACATTCTTTCAGGGTATATCTGGAGGAGAAGAGCATTTGATTTGGAGGACTGAAAAAGCAGAGGGCTGCTCCCCAATATGGGGACTCCAGTCCTCCAGGAATGAAGGGAGATCAGCTCTGCCCTTCTGCTCTCTGAGCTCCTGGGTTGAACTGGGATCACCTCCATCACTCTCCTGATGCTGGTCTGAGTGACACACTCCAACTTTCCTGGGTCTCCAACCTATAGGTGGCAGATGCTGAGATTTCATTCTCAAGAATCTCATATGGAGCCCGGCAGCCCCTCACCTACAGGGGGAGAAGCTTCCAAGTGGTGAAACAGTGCTGCAGATGTCTCTCTTTCTCCCTTCTCAGTTTCTTTTGTCCTATCAAAAAACTAAGATGGGGGGACAGGCAGTGGTACACCCAGTTAAGCACACATAGTACAAAGTGCAAGAACCCGTGTAAGGTTCTTGCACTTCGAGCCCCCCACTCGCCACCTGCAGGAGGGATGCTTCACAAGCAGTGAAGCAGGTCTGCAGGTGTCTTTCTCTCTCCTTCTCTATCTCCCCCTCCTCTCTCAATTTCTCTCTATTCATTCCAATAAAATGGAAAAATGGCCACCAGGAGCAGTGAATTTATAGTGCCAGCACCAAGCCCCAGAGATACCCTGGAGGCAAAATTAATTAATTAAAAATAAGATGTCTTGGGGGTCGGGTGGTAGCGCAGTGGGTTAAGCGCACGTTGCGCAAAGCTCAAGGACCGGTGTAAGGATCCTGGTCTGAGCCCACAGCTTACCACCTGCAGGGGAGTCACTTCACAGGCGGTGAAGCAGGTCTGCAGGTGTCTGTCTTTCTCTCTCCCTTTCTGTCTTCCCCTCCTCTCTCCATTTCTCTCTGTCCTATCCAACAACGAACGACATCAACAATAACAATAATAACCACAACAAGGCTACAACAACAAGGGCAACAAAAGGGGGGAAAGTGGCCTCCAGGAGCTGTGGATTCATGGTGCAGGCACTGAGCCCCAGCAATAACCCTGCAGGCAAAAAAAGGTGTCTTTTTAAAAAAAAGAAAAGAGAGAAAGGGAAACTGTCCACCAGGAGTAGTGGACTTTTTGTGTAGGCATTGAGCCCCAATGATAACCTAAGTGGCCAAAAAAAAAAAAATGCAGATGGCAGCTCCCTGTGATGGATGACCTCATTAGGCTGATGAAGAGGTACTCAATAGTAGGCAGGTGGATACCTACATGAATGAACACACATGCACACACAGGTGTGAGGTGCCGCACAGGCCAGTCCAAGGGGTGCTCTGGAGCCAAGGGTGCCCATTAGAGGGTGGAGCCTGGAGCTCTGGCCTGGCCCAGAAGGAGGAGAAGAAGGAGAAGGAAAAGAAGAAAAAGAAGAAGGAGGAGGAGGAGGAGAAGGAGAAGAAGAATGAACAACTTCAGACTCTGATAAGACTGTAGAATCACTGGCATTCTCAAACAAAAGAGCTCAAAACATTGGTGAGGGGCCAGGAGATACCGCCCCAGGGAGAGTGCATCCCCTGGGTTTGAAAGCAGACACCACAGGGGAGCACCACAACACCAGGAAGAGCTCCACAGAGAGAGGAGCAGGGCTGTGGTGCCACCCCCTTTCTGTCTAAAATGAGAAGAATAAAAAAGTTGGCCTGGGGCAGTGGGGTCACACCTGAGTGAGGTCCTGGGGCTGCAAAAAAAAAAAAAAAAAAAGTGAGACCAATTCTGGAGGTCGGGATCTTTGTCACAATAGAAGCTAGCTGCCTGGCAATTGGGTAGACACTGGAAATGTAGCCTGTCCTTGTCATCCTACCCTTAGAAGGGCCAGGAAGGAGGTGGCTACGAGGGCACTTCTCTCTGCTCCAGAGCTTGTGAATCCACTTTTATTATTCTTCTCCTCCTCTCCTCCTCCTCCTCCTCCTCCTCCTCCTCCTCTTTCTCCATCTCCTCCTTTTCCAGAGCCCTGCTCAGCTCTAGCTGATGGTGGTGCTGTGGATTGAACTTAGGACCTTAGTCTCAGGCAGAATTGTCTCTTTGCATCACCACTATGCTGTCCCCCCCAGTCTTAATTCATCCACTTTAATACATCCAGGCACTGGCTAGGTGCCAAGGGCACAGCAGCAAGCAAAACACTTAGCAGCTCTGGGCCTGGCTGAGTGGACATTTGATATTTACATCACAGACCATTTAGAACACAGCTGGGACGTAGCCAAGAAGTTTTCATTATGATGATTACAATGATCAACTCCTTTAATATCTGGATTGGGGTTTCTAAAGGTCCCCCCGCCTCCCAACAGGGTACTTTCCTCTGTATTTTGAGAGTGAAATGAGGGAGTCAGGCGGTAGTACAGTGGGTTAAGAGCACGTGATGCAAAGCGCAAGGACCAGCGTAAGGATCCTGGTTTGAGCCCCTGGCTCCTCAACTCCAAGGGAGTCACTTCACAGGCGGAGAAGCAGGTCTGCAGGTGTTTGTCTTTCTCTCCTCCTCTCTGTCTTCCCCTTCTCTCTCTATTTCTTTCTGTCCTATCCAACAACAACAACATCAATAATAACTACAACAATAAAAAACAAGGAGAACAAAAGGAAATAAATAAATAAATAAATATTTAAAAGAGAGAGAGAGAGAAATGAGAAGTCACAGAGGCCATGCGGAACCGTGTGACATTCTCTGGCTGATGAAAGACCTAGATTGGCAAACCCACTCCCTGCTCCCTTGGGCCTTTTGGTTTTGCTTCTCTGCTGAGCTGAGGAGACATGCACGCACAGCCAGAAGCTTCCTTCTGTGTTGGTTTATGCCACTCTTTTTGCCGATATGGTTTCTTCTTACTTTTCTCTGTCCTCAAAAGCCCTCCAGGAATACAAAGTCTCCCCTAAAGAAAGGGCAGGGGAGAGTCACTCTAAGGCCACCCACCAGGGGCTGCAGGCAGCTTTTCAGTTTCAGAAGGAACTGAAACTCTTGTTGAGAACGGAGTAAAATTCTTGTTGCAAACAGAGTCAGAACCTAGGGAACCTGCAACAGCTGGGGGGGGGGGTGGAGGGTGTTTCTGCCTTTTGCAGTGACCTTGAGCTCTACCTCAGGCCCCTCTTTAGCCCTCTCCAGCAGCTTCCCACAGTCTCCCCTGGCTGTTGGCAGTGGGGCTGTCTCTAAGGTCCGCAGTGGCCTTCCTTCCAGCTCTGCTGAGTCACCCTGTACTTCCTGTCTCCGCCTCCTCTGACCTTCCTCAGTGGCCCCCACGCCGGCCCCCCTCAGCCCTGGCTGGGCTGCTACTCACTCATTGGGGCCATTTCCTCTCAACTGTCACAAGGAGGAAGCCCCCTGGACCACAGCACAGCCAGTGGTGGGCCTGTGCTTCCACCCCATCTAGGCACCATTGAGCTCTGTGAGGGCATCTGCCAGGGCAGGGAGGCTCCCCAAAATCTAGTGGGGTGACTGGGGAAATGGCACAGCAGATAGAGGGCAGGACTTGAGTGTCTGAGGCTGCAGGTTCAATCCCTGGCACTGAATGTGCCAAAGCACTCCTGTCTCTCCCCCCATCTCGCATTTTCTCTCTCTTCCCTCTCTCTCCTCTCCCTCTCCCCCTCCTTCTCCTTCTCCCTCTCCTTCTCCCCTCCCTATCATGAAATAAATAGCTATTTCTTTTTTATTTCTTTCTTTCTTTTTCTTTTTTTCCTCCAGGGTTATTGCTGGGGTTCAGTACCTGCATTATGAATCCACTGCTCCTGGAGGCTATCTTTTTTCCATTGTTGTTGCTGTTAGTATTGTTGTTGTTGTTGTTGTTGGATAGGACAGAGAGAAATGGAGAGAGGAGGGTAAGACAGAGAAGGGGAAAGAAAGATAGACACCTGCAGACCTGCTTCACCGCCTGTGAAGCGACTCCCCTGCAGGTTGGGCTTGAACCCAGATCCTTGCAATGAGCACTATTGTTAACCTGGTGCACTACCTCCTGGCCCCCATAAATGACCATTTCTGAACCGATTCAGTAGGACTTGAGCTGTGAAGAACCTACATTTGTGGACAGTTCCAAAAATGTTGCTCACGGGGACAGTGTATAAATGGGGAAGCAGAACGTGCCCTGCAGGATACTCCCCAACCCCCAGTAAGTAGAGCCCCCACCCCACACTCTGCCTGACACCCTGTGTTTCCCTGCCTCAGTCCCACCACCCCTTTATCCTCCTTCAGAGCAACCACCATTGAAAAGAAGGCTGAGAAGAAGCCAGAGTGGCCCCCTCAAAAAAAAATTTAGAGCAAAGAGAAGCCAAAAGAGGGAGGGGAAGCAACAGAAGATACCACAGTCAGGGTAGGGAGTTAACTCAGTGCCAGAGCACTGGACTTGCAGGCTTGAGGCCCAGATTCAAGCCTCACTGCATATGCCAGAGAGGAGCAGTACTCTGGTATTTCTGCCTTTCTCTCATAAAAAGAAGAGGTGGCTGAGTAGTGGTGTACCTGGCTAAGCACTCATAGAACTAAGCACAAGGACCAGAGTAGGGATCCTGGTTCTAGGCCCCCCCACTCCCTACCTGCAGGGGAGATGCTTCACAAGTGGTGAAGCAGGTCTGTCCTTGTCTATGTCCACCTCCCCTCTCAGTTTCTCTCTGTGCTGTCAAATAAAGTGGAAAAATACCCACCAGGAGCAGTGGATTCATAGTGCTGGCACAGAGCCCCAGTGGTAACCCTGGAGGGGGGGGACAATTCAAAGGAGGAAGAGGAGGAAGAAAGGAAGAAAGGAGAGCAAAGAGAGAACCCAGCTAGTAGAATATACACCTTACCTTGTGCAAGGACCTGGTGCTGGGAAAATTGGGTTGAAACATGCAGTAGAATGAAACTGAACCACTCCATTTTACCACACACAAAAGTTAACTCTAAATGGATCAATGACTTGGATGTTAGAATAGAAACTATCAAATACTTAGAGGGAAATATTAGCAGCACTCGTCAATCTATATTTTATAGACATCTTCAGTGACTCAAGTACAATCTCAAAGAAGATAAAAACAACAATTCTTCTTCTAGTGTTTGCCCTTCTCCATAGCCAGTCAACAGCGTCAGGTTGAGCCTGATGTAAAGTTTCAAGACCTCCTTTGAATCTGGAGAGGTGGCAGTCGTTGACTATGTGGGTCATAGTCTGTCTGTAGCCGCAGGGGCAGTTCGGATTGTCTCTGGCTCCCCAGCGATGGAGAATAGCGGCGCACCGGCCATGGCCTGTTCGATAGCGATTGAGGAGGGCCCAATCATAACGTGCTAGGTCAAAGCCGGGTTGACGCTTGCAGGGGTCTGTGATGAGGTGTTTGTTCTTTACCTCAGCTGACTGCCAACTCTGTTTCCAAGAGTCTGGAACAGAGAAGTTCAGTGTAGGCGTAGGGGACCAGATTGGGTGACGAGACGTCAAGCGTTGGACAGGGTGGGCAAAGATATCCGCGTATATTGGCAGGTCCGGTCGAGCAAAGACGTGGGAAATGAACTTAGATGATGCCGCATCCCGACGAATATCTGGCAGGGCGATGTTGCTAAGAACTGGCAGCCATGGAACCGGAGTGGAACGGATGGTTCCAGAAATGATCCTCATGGAGGAATATAATTTGGAATCGACCAAGTGGACATGGGGGCTACGGAACCATACTGGGGCACAGTATTCTGCAGTGGAATAGCATAATGCCAGAGAGGATGATTGTAGAATGGAAGCGCTCGCGCCCCATGAGGAGCTGGCCAGTCTTGCAATGATGTTATTCCTCGCGCCCACCTTTGCTGCAGTTTTTATGAGATGTTTGTGAAATGACAGAGTGCGATCGAGAGTAACGCCAAGATAGACTGGCTGGGCTTCATGCCAGATTCTCGTATCGCCAAGCTGCACATTAAGCTCACGCGAGGCCGAGGCATGGTGTAGATGGAAAACAGATGATACCGTTTTTGCAGTGCTAGGGATTAGTCGCCATTTTTTACAGTAATCAGATATCAGAGACATGTCTTTCGTGAGTGTTTCCTCGAGGATTCGAACTTTGATGTCTGAGTTGCACAGCAGATGTCATCGGCGTAGATGAACTTCCTTGAAGAAGTTTCTGGGAGGTCATTGATGTAAATATTAAATAGCGTAGGAGCCAGAACAGAGCCCTGGGGGAGGCCACTTGAGACAAGTCTCCTTGTCTGCTAGACTTGTCACCCAGATGCACCCGGAATCTTCTGTTTTGGAGAAGAAATGATATAGTGTTGGCCACCCATGGAGGCAGGCATCTTGAGATCTTGACTAGGAGACCACGGTGCCAGACTGTGTCATAGGCTGCTGTGAGATCAACAAAGACAGCACCCGTCTTTAAATTCTTCTGGAATCCATTTTTCAATGTAAGTTGAGAGGGCCAGGACTTGTTTGCAGGTAGATCTTCCTGGGCGGAAACCAGCTTGGGCGGGTGATAGGGATTTCTCTGTAAGAGGAGAAATACGTGACAGAAGCAGCCTCTCAAGGAGTTTGTAACACACGGAGAGGAGAGAAATTGGTCTATAGCTGGCAGCCAGTGTTGGGTCTTTCTTTGGTTTCAAAACTGCTATTATCTTCGCACGACGCCAAATTTTGGGCATAGATTCAGATTCCAAGATGTGGGACAGGAATGAAGTGAGCCACTTCTTTGCCGTGGGGCCCAGGTTAAGAATGAGTTCTGAGGTGATGTTATCATAGCCAGCAGCTGTTCCTGGTTTAACCCTCTTCAAAGCGTCTTCCAGTTCAGACAGTGTAAAGGGAGAGAGTTTTGGAGATGGACAAGATAACCGGAAGTGGGATGACCACTCATGGGAAATTTCTCTTTTCCAGACTGGGTCGATCTTAGCACATCCAACTTGAGTTAGGTGACTGGCCACTGAGTTTGGAGATACGGGAGGATGGGAGACGGGAGGGGGTTGGGACTATATCAAATTGAAACGTTTCTGCACAGCAAAAGAAACCACCACCCAAACAGAAAGACTTCTTACAGAATGGGAGAAGATCTTTATACGCCATCTATCAGACAAAAGTAGTAAGACAAATAGTGGTGAGGCAGTGCTATGGTGTCTCCTCATCTGTCTTTTCTTTTCTTCTTTTCTTTTCTTTTTTTCAGGTCCTCCTCTGCCATCACATTCCACGACCTGAACCCATCCCCCACCACCCCAGAGTCTTTTACTTTGGTGCAATACACCAATTCCAGTCCAAATTCTGCTTAGTGTTTTCTCTTCTGTTCTTGTTTTTCAACTTCTGTCTGTGAGTGAGATCATCCCACATTCATCCTTTTGTTTCTGACTTATGTCAACATGATTTCTTCAAGCTCCATCCAAGATGGGGTGAAGAAGGTAAAATCACCATTTTTATTAGCTGAGTTTTCCTCATTCTTCTGCATGTTTAATACACCACCATAACCTAGGCCTGAACAGCGTCTGGTAAAAAATAAATGTAGTAATAATAATTATAATTTTAGTTGGGCCAGGAAGGTGGCTCTGTGGTACTGTGAGCTTTTAAGACCCTAAATTTATTCCCCCTTTCACAAAGAAGGGGGGGGGGAGACACAGCATTTCTCAGTGTTGCTATGATGTCACTTTGATTCTGAGACACACTGTGTCTGAAATCTGGGTGTATTTTTTGTGCTGCAGATATTTACGCTGTGGTGGGGCTTCCTTTTACTCAAAACAATAGTTTAAAAGCAATTGTGCACATTTTACTCAATAGAACTTAGAATCCAGGAAATGGGCTTTACATATTTTTCTAGCTAGCAAATAGTAGAGGCTATGATAGCTACTGGGTGGGGTGTTTGGCCTTACCATGGTACAGCCGAGATTTGAGCCCTGACACCACAAGGGAGTTGCCAGGGCACCAGAGGAAGCTCCCATGCTGTTCTCCTCTCTCTCTCCAGATGCAGAAAGCCAACCTGCAAATGGGAAATCGTTCTTGCACAAGTCTACCCACCACACACACACGTGCACACAAACACACATTCACTAGTGATACATAAATCTTAATCTTCTTTTCCACCACATTGTTTAAAATGTGCTACTATAATCTCTAGAAGAGAAGTTTGCCCTCTGCTTCTAGAGAAGGCTCCAGTTGACAGAGTTACTGCCCCCAAAATGTTTGTGTCCTGATTCAGAACCAGCAAACAGGTAAACTCAAAGGGCAAAGGTGGCTTTGCAGATGTGACTAAGTAACAGTCCTTGACTTGGGGAGATTGCCCTGGACCATCAGCATGGGCCCAGTTGACCCACATAGGTCTTGAAATGCAGGAGGACATCCTGGCCTGGTCATGGAGAGAGGGGCCTACAGCAGAATGCCCAGAGAGATGCAAGGTTGGTAAGTGGAAGGAGAAGGAAGGGGCCATAAGCCAAGGAATGTAGGCAGCCCTGGGAGCTAGAGAAGACAAGGAGACAGAATCTTCCATAGTACCTAGGGAACAGGAAAGTGCCCCTGTTGTATGCTTTACATTGGGTAGTTCTCCCCCGCCAAGATAATTGGATCAGTCCTGCTAATTTCGCGGGCCGCTTGGCCCCGCCCCAAGGAGAACCCCGCCAGAGTTCCAGAGTTGAAGAGTTGCAGAGTTCGAGGGTTCCAGAGTGGCAGAGTAAGAGAGAGTGCTTGTGCCGCCGCAAAGAGACAGCAGAGTTCTGTTTGGTGATTAGTTTGTCTTAGTTTATGAATCGTTGTTCCTGAATAAAGAAATACAGCTTCCCTGCCCAGCCGTGTGTCTGGTCGTCTCTGTTACCCACCCGTGAAGCCAGCCCGGCCAGCAAGAGCCTCCGAATTTTAACAACATGCCCCTTCACATCTTGATTGGACCTCAATGAGATCCCAGTTGGATCAATGAGATCCCAATTGAACTTCTGCCCTACAGAACTGTAAGGTAGCAGAAGCCACTAAGACTATGATCCTTTGTTTTGGCAGCCATCAAAAGCTAACACAAGTACATCCCTCAGTCCCTCCAGGTCACCAGGTGCAGGTTGACCTCTGGGAAGGCCAGCAGCTGTTCCTCTGCAGGGTCTACCGCCATGCTGTGACTGAGACACAGATAGATCACAGAGTAGAGGTGGGGGAGGATGTTGGACCTGGGAGAAATCTCTTTTTCTCCCTCCCTGAGGCAGGAAGCCACAGGTCCCAGCCTGTTCCTGGAGTCACTTCCTGACAGAGGTTCCCCATTCCCTCTTCACAGGTACCCTGCTTTCATGCCTGGAAAGCACACTTGTGTGAGGCCCATGCCCTGAAGTCAGGACCCATCAGGCACCCTGGGGCTGCTTAGAGTGCAGGAGCCTGCCTCCTCCCCCAGGTTCTGGCTCAGTAGGTCAAGAGCACAGCTGGGGGTTTGCATTTCCAGGTGTCCTACTGCTGCTGTGAGGCCACTGTGTAAGAGCCCTGGGCATGGCAGCAGGTGTCCTGCTGCTGCTGTGAGGCCACTGTGTGAGAGCCCTGGGCATGGCAGCAGGTGTCCTGCTGCTTCCAAGACCACTGGCTGTGGGGCTCACCCAGTAGAACATTCCATGAATGATGGAGCCATCCTGGGATGTCTCACCTTTCTTGTTCTCTTTTCTCTCTCCTTTCTTTAAAGAAAAGAAAGAAATGGGGACTGGGCAGTAGTGCAGCAGGTTAAACACACATGGCACAAAGTGCAAGGACCGGTGTAAGGATCCCCGTTTAAGCCCCCAGCTCCCCACCTGCAGGGAGTTAGCTTCACAAGCAGTGAAGCAGGTCTGCAGGTGTCTGTCTTTCTCTCCCTCCTCTGTCTTCCCCTCCTCTCTCCATTTCTCTCTGTCCTATCCAACAACAACCACAGCAACAACAGCAGCAACAACAACAATGATAAACAACAAGCGCAACAAAAGGGGGGAAATAGGCTCTAGGAGCAGTGGACTCGTAGTGCAGGCACCGACTCCCAGCAATAACGCTGGAGGCAAAAAAAAAATTAGGGACAGGAGGTCCTTCAGGGCCTTTCCACATACACAGTGCACTGGGTCAATAGCAAGTTGAATAAACAGGTGGTGCAACCGGTTGAGCACACACATTACCAGGCTCAAGAACCAGGGTTTGAGTTCCCGCTCCTCTCCTACAGGGGGAAAGTTTCAAGAATGGTGAAGCAGGTCTTCAGGTATCTCTCTTTCTTTCTTTCTTTTTAAAATTTTATTCATTTATTCCCTTTTGTTGCCCTTGTTGTTTTATTGTTGTGGTTATTGCTGTTATTGATGTCGTCGTTGTTGGATAGGACAGAGAGACATGGAGAGAGGAGGGGAAGACAGAGAGGGGAAGAGAAAGACAGACACCTGCAGACCTGCTTCACCAACTGTGGAGCGACTCCCCTGCAGGTGGGGAGCCAGGGGCTTGAACCGGGATCCTTACTCCGGTCCTTGTGCTTTGTGCCACGTGTGCTTAACCCGCTGCGCCACCGCATGACTTCCCTCTCTTTCTTTCTATCTCTATCTCCCCCCTTCACTCTCAGTTTCTTTCTGTCCTAATGAAAGAAAGAAAGAAAGAAAGAAAGAAAGAAAGAAAGAAAGAAAGGAAGGAAGAAAAAGAAAGAAAGAGCACCAGGAACAGTAGATTCACTATGCATCACCTTGATAGCAAAAAATAAAAGTAAATAACAAGATGAATAATCTCAGGAAGCTTACTTAAAATATGGAGTTCTCTTTTAAAAAGATGTATTTTATTTATTTATTACAGATGAGAATGTCTATATGTCTATATGGAGAGAGAGACATGAGCATCACTCAGGTACACACAGTTCCAAGGGCAGACATGGGGGTCTTAGGCAGGTAAATTCACTGCTCTATCCTTGAAGCTAATTTTCCCAGTCACAGAATCTGGAATTCTTAACATTCTTTGATCTATCAACTATGGATTAATAAGACCTGGTTCTTAAAGCAAGGCTGGGGATTATGGAGAATAAGCCCAGCAAAGCCCTCAGCACCCGGGAAGGTCTCAGTAATCGGATTTAATCACAAGGGCTTTATGTTATAGTTGATGACAAGTTACGGGGGTGACATAGAAGACACAGCAGACAATGCACAAGAAGCCAACAGCAGACAGACAGTGTCACCTCTCGCTGTCACTCTATCAGTCAAAAAGCCACCCCCCAACTTCCACAGGCCAACATTCTACCTTGTCAGTCAACAAGGGTCTGGGGAAAAAATACATCAAGTCTGAACACAGCATTTCACCCAGAAAATGAAACACAGAGGAAGCAGAAAGTTTTAAAATATTTGGAGAGAATTTCTCCAACAATAGAAAGAGGAAGCTCATTTTTGGGTGTGATGCAAGGTCAGAGAATAGAAATTAACTGGGCCAGGAGAAAATTAATTTGGAAATAATTGCAGAAAAAAAAAGGAACTGTGCCCAGCTTACTCCTCTGGGAAATCTGACAAGAAAGGAAAGTTTCTCTGTGTGTGTGTGTGTGTGTGTGTGTGTGTGTGTGTGTGTTTCCCCTCCCAGTTCTAGGATAATTGATATTGCCATCATGTGAAAAGAAAAGTTACCTTTGGAATGACTTTGTTGTCCTTCCTCTATGAGGCATTTATTCTCTGTGGCACAGCAATAGAAGAATAAGTCAGATAACTGGGAAGCCAAAATGTTCCTGTAATTCTTCTAGGAAAAACAGTTCTCTTTCATGGGAGAACATGGCCTACGGATGGACAAGCCCAAAACTCAATAGACTATGACCCCACTGCAATAGAATAGATTTAAATTGCTATGATTTGTATAATGAAAGAGGGGGGGAAAAAAGCCAGGATCATTAAAACACTGCAGTCTTCTGTTTAGCAAACTAGTATAAAAGAACTGGGTAAGAGTGTATGTGGGCAGGGCCCAGGAGAGAGCTTACCAAGTATAGTGCATGCTCGATGGTGCCCAAAGTTTGAGCCCCTAGCCACCACAAGGGAGCACCATGCAAAGGGGAACTTACATGAATGGAAGCAGGGCTGGGGTGCCTCTCCCTCTGTCTCTGTCTCTTCCTCTATCTCACATTTATCTAAAATAGAGAGTCTGTTGGTGGGTTGTAATCATGCAGACGTGAAGTCCCAGCAAATCCCTCAGTGGCAGAAAATAAATAAATAGATCTCAAAAAAAAAAAAAGTACTGAGAACCCCAGAGGTCCCAAGTTCAATCCTTGGCACTGTCATATGCCAGAGCTGAGCAGTGCTCTGGCCTCATTCCCCACTCCGTTGTAAACATAAATAAATCTTTCATTTGCTAATTCAAGTTAGCAAGTGCAGTCCCTGTGGTCTGAGCTTGGGGCTCTGATTTCCGTGCCCTGTGAGCCTCTGCTGGGCTATGTGACCTACAGAGACTGAGAGCCCTTAGATGGCCCTGAACTCATCAGCAAAAGAAAGGACAGAGATCACTTTTTTCTAATTTATTTATTTATTCAGTTATTTATTTATTTTTGCTACCAGGGTTATTACTAGCTCTCAATGTCTCAATGCCTGGGAGCATTTTTTAAAATAGAAAATGACAGAGAGAGAGAGAGAGAGAGAGAGAGAGGAGAGAGAGAGAGAGAGAGAGAGAGAGAGAAAGGGAAGACATCTACACCACTGCTGTGCTTCTCCAGAAGCTTCTCTCCCCTGCAGGTGAAAAACTGGGGACTTGAACCCAGGTCCTTGCTCATGATGATGTCTGCACTCTACCATGCACACCACTACCCGGCCCCTCATTGTTGAAATTTTCACTCCCACATGTCCTTCCAAATAACTTACCTTTCAAAGAAAGGATTTCATAACCTTAATGAGCTGTTTCATTCCATGTCTTTGCTTCCAAGGAATCAAGTTACATTAATCATTTTTGAAGATTGTAACATGAATTAGGTTAGGAATCTCTCCTTCACTGAGTACTTATTATTCTATGCTAAGCATCTAGATGCTTGTTTCTCTTTTTCAGATTCTCTCTCCTTTTCTCTTTTTTAAAATTTCTTTATTGGGGAATTAATGTTCTACATTCAACAGTAAATACAATAGTTTGTACATGCATAGCATTCCCCAGTTTCCCATATAACTATACATCCCCACTAGGTCCTTTATCATCCTTTTTGGACCTGTGTTCTCCCCCACCCCCACAAACCCCAGAGTCTTTTACTATGGTGCAATACACCAATTCCAGTTCAGGTTCTGCTTGTGTTTTCTCTTCTGATCTTGTTTTTCAACTTCTGCCTGAGAGTGAGATCATTCCATGTTCATCCTTTTGTTTTTGACTTATTTCACTTAACATGAATTTTTCAAGGTCCATCCAAGATTGGCTGAAAATGATAAAGTCACCATTTTTTATAGCTGAGTAGTATTCCATTGTGTGTATAGACCACAACTTGCTCAGCCACTCGTCTGTTGTTGGACACCTGGGTTGCTTCCAGGTTTTGGCTATTACAAATTGTGCTGCCAAGAACATATGTGTACACAGATCTTTTTGGATGGGTGTGTTGGGTTCCTTAGCATATATCCCCAGGAGAGGAATTGCAGGACCAGAGGGCAGGTCCATTTCTAACCTTCTGAGAGTTCTCCAGACTGTTCTCCACAGAGGTTGGACCAATTGACATTCCCACTAGCAGTGCAGGAGGGTTCCTTTGACCCCACAACCTCTCCAGCATTTGCTGCTGTTACCTTTTCTGATGTCTGACATTCTCACAGGAGTGAAGTGATATCTCATTATTGTCTGTATTTGCATTTCTCTGACAATCAAAGACTTGGGGCATTTTTTCATGTGTTTCTTGGCCTTTTGGATCTCTTCTGTGGTGAATATTCTGTCCATGTCCTCCCCCCATCTCTCCTTTTCTTTTTCTTTTTTCTTTTTTACTGTTATTTATTTTCCTTTTTGTTGCCCTTGCTGTTTTTTATTATTATTGTAGTTATTGTTGTTGATGTTGTCGTCGTTGGATAGGACAGAGAGAAATGGAGAGAGGAGGGCAAGACAGAGGGGGAGAGAAAGACAGACACCTGCAGACCTGCTTCACCGCCTGTGAAGCGCCTCCCCTGCAGGTGGGAAGCCGGGGACTCAAACTGGGATTCTTATGCCGGTCCTTGCGCTTTGCGCCACGTGTGCTTAACCTGCTGTGCTACCACCCAACTCCCTCTCCTTTTCTTTTTAAAAACACTTTATTTATTTATTGGATAGAGACAGAGGTAAGTTGAGAGGGAAAAGAGAGATAAAGTTGTAGAGAGAGAGAGTCTCCTGCCGATCTGCCTCACCACTTGTGAAGCTTTCCTCCCTGCAGCTGGGTACCAGGGGCTTGAATCTGAGTCCTTCTGCATGGTAACATGTGTGCTTTACCAGATGAACCATCACTAGGGCCCCCTTCTCTTTTTCTCTCTTTCATGCAGTCCCACGGAATGAACTCCAGACCTTTCACATGTGGGATATACCAAGAATCTCTCCCAGCACAATTTTCTATGTATTTTTTTGGAGAAAGAGGAAGAGCAAAAGAGAGGTGAATGAGACTGAGCAAGAGGAGAGGGAGATACAGAAGGGAGAGACATCGTCTCTGACATTTCCCTGAGTGTTGTCCATGGAGCTCACCTGTGGTGCCGGGGCTTGAACCCAGGGCTTCACACACGGGAGGCCTGTGCTGTTCTGGGTGAACTGTCTCTCAGCCCTACAGTGTATCTTTCTGCTCATGGGCTCCACAGTCCATAACTATGTATAGAGTCAACTATTTCACCACATGCCTTTGCTTACAAGAAGTGAGGTTACACTGACAGTAAAGCCTGTGATATAAATAAGGGCCCTGCCCTCCTGCTCACTGAGACCTCTTGGGTGCTAAGTCCTTGGGTGCCAGCTCCCCTCTGTCCCTCCGCCCCGAGGATAACAGGAGAGGGAGCTCTGTATAGAGACACCAAGATCGCAGGTGACTCACTGCTGGGCAAAGGGGCTGATGGAGCTGGCTGGTGGTGAGCAGGGGCCCAGGCTGTCTCCCAACTCAGAGTCCTGGGTCCCTGGAAAGTGACATACCCAATGTCCTTGAGCACTTGGTCACTCACTGCCCATGGTAGTAGGATATGGCAGGTGGCAGGTAGCTCAGGCTGGACAAGGGAGATGTGGACACAATCTCACCAAGGGAGATTGGCCACCATCAACTTTGTCCTGGCCTGTCCCTCCTCCCTTGGCCACTCTTCCCAGTCCCCTTGTTCCCCACAGTCAGTCTTAGCCCTCTTGGATCTTTGTCCCACAGACCCCCTCAGCCCTGTGACCTAGAGTATTTAAGACTCTCAGTCTTCTCCCCCAGTTTATCCAGGGAAACTCAGAGGGCAACAACCTGATGGGGCTGGGTCTTTTCATTAGAGACACTGCTGGAGGCTCCCGGAATCCCACAGCAGAACAAAAGATCATTGCTGCCCAGGAGGTAACACATGGCTGGGTGGGAGGCAAACATGAACTCCTGAATTTGAGCCCTGGCACCAAATACACCAGAGCAATGCCCTTGCTCGCACTTGTTAATAAATAGTTTTTTGTGTTTTGTTTATTTTAAATTGTATTAATTTCCATTTTCATTAAAATTAAATTAATTTTTTGTGATTATTATTATTTCCACCAGGGTTAACACTGGGGCTCTGTGCCTACACTTTGAATTCACCACTCCTGGCAGTCCCCCTTTTCCCCCTAATTTTTATTAAATAGGACAGAGAGAAGTTGAGAGAGGAGGTGAAAAATGGGGAGGGGAGAACAAGAGAGACACCTACAGACCTGCTTTACTACTCATGAAGTATCCCCCATTGCAGGTGGGAGCAGGGGCTCGAACCCGAGTCTTTGTGCCTGGTAATATATGCTGCTTAACTGGGTGTGCCACCGTCCAGCCCAGCCCCCTCTTAAATTTGATTTTCTAATTTAATTTTTTTAATTTTTAAATTTATTTATTTTCCCTTTTGTTGCCCTTGTTTTTCATTGTTGTTGTAGTTATTATTGTTATTAATGTTGTCATTGTTGGATAGGACAGAGAGAAATGGAGGGAGGAGGGGAAGACAGAGAGGGGGAGAGAAAGACACCTGCAGACCTACTTGACCGCCTGGGAAGGGACTCCTCTGCAGGTGGGGAGCCGGGGGCTCGAACCAGGATCCTTATGCGGATTCTTGCACTTTGCACCACCTGTGGTTAACCCACTGAACTACCACCCAACTCCCTTAATTTTTTTTTCAATTAAAAATTTTCTTTTTAAAATTTTTGTTCCATAGCAAATGATTTTTGTTTTTATTGCCACCAGGGTTACCACTGGGGCTCAGTGCCTGTATGATGAATCCACCACTCTTGGTATCCTTTGTTTTTTTTTTTTTTTCTCTTCTTCTTTTTATAAGAGACAGGGAAAATTGAGAGGGGAGGAGATACACAGAGAGAGAGAGAGAGCTTCAGCACTGTTCCACCACTCTTGAAAGCGTCGCCCCTGCAAGTGGCAATTGGGGGACTGATCCTGGGTTCTTGCTCATGTAACGTACATTCTACTGGATGTTGCCTGCAAATAAAACTTTAAAACAAAAAGGCAAAGCAATGATAATCATTCTGAAAGCTACCTGTGCTTTCTAAATTCTACCCAAGCTTGGCGACCCTCTTTGCTGTGCCTTATGCAGACCCTGGTTGTCCAGACACCCATTTTTCACAGGGACCCACTCCATCCCCCACCTCAGGAGACCTCAGGAGCAGTGTCTCCAAACAGGCTTCTTCTCTGTGGAGAATGATAAACTTGGGGCTGGAGCAGTGGTGCACTGGGTTAAGCGCACATAGTACGGAGCACAAGGACCGGCACAAGGATCACAGTTTGAGCCCTAGGCTCCCCAACTGAAGCAGGTCTGCAGGTGTCTATCTTTCTCTCTTCCTCTCTATCTTCCCCTCCTCTCTCAATTTCTCTTGGTCTTATTCAATTAAAAAAAATGGAAAAAAATAGCTGCCAGGAGCAGTGGATTTGTAGTGCCAGCACAAGCCCCAGCAATATAACTTTTGGAGGCAAAACACACGCACACACTTACTCCAAGAGACACAGGGAGTCATGAAGTGTCTTCTTCCTTTATTTTGTAATACAGACTGATGGTGTCACCAAGGGCCACTCAGCTATTTCAAAACACTGCTCCAAAGTAGGTTAGCATTACAAAAAACTCTGCCTTTCCTTTTTCATATTGGTGTCTCTTCCCTTGTGATAATGTTCTGGAAAAAAAAGGTTAAGTGGAAGAGAAATAAAGGCTACTTTAATCTGAGAACCTAATTTCTAAAGCTGATTTTAGGTCAGAATCTACACTTCAAAAATAAAGCAAGGACAGTAACTCTAATATAAGCGTCTTTTTTTTTTTTTTTTGCCTCCAGGATTATTGCTGGGGCTCAGTGCCTGCACCATGAATCCACTGCTCCTGGAGGCCATCCCCCCCCCCTTTTGTTGCCCTCATTATTATAATATAAGTGTCTTCTACATAGAATGTCCTAACTCTATTTCTCTAGCCTGGTGAACTTTTCCAAAGACAAATGAACTTGGACATTTTGCTCTTCCTGAAAGCCAACGATTGTTCACTAACGCACAAGTTAAACATAACTAGCAATTTCTTCTCTGAATTTTTTTTGAAAGATCAGACTTCCTTGTTTCTACATGGAGATCTTTTCACTGGGCTTTATGTAATGTTTTCTCAAAATAGTATTTGCAGAAACAAAGATATGTAGACCTTGCTTTTTATCTGAGTGGGAAGTTTTCATAGAAACATGTTTCTCTCTTTCTTTCTTTGGCATGAGGGCTTAGTACCTTCACCCCTCCACCACTTTTTTTCCCACCACAGACGTTGTTCTTTCTTTTTCATTGAGGTTGAGAGACAGAGGAAGACAGAGAGAGAGAGAAAAGAGACAGACACCTGCAGCACTGCTCCATCACTAGTGAAACATCCCCCCCCTGCAGATGGAAAGCAGGGACTTAAAAAGGTGTGCCTTCACCCAGCTCCTGATCTTCTCTTTTAAATATCCTTATTTTTAATACAGTTTTTTAGGTTATTTATTTATTCCCTTTTGTTGCCCTTGTTGTTTTATTGTTGTAGTCATTATTGTTGTTGCTATTGATGTCATTGTTGTTGGATAGGACAGAGAGAAATGGAGAGGGGGAGAAAAAGACAGACACTTGCAGACCTGCTTCACCGCCTGTAAAGGGACCTCCCACTGCAGGTGGGGAGCCGGGGGCTCGAACCGGAATCCTTATGCTGGTCCTTGTGCTTTGCACCACCTGCGCTTAACCTGCTGTGCTACTGCCTGACTCTCAAATATCCTTACTGTTGACAATAGGAATACTATAGACTTATTTAACCCCCCTCCTCTGGGCACCACTGACCTTCACAGAATGGTTCGGTTCCGTTTCTCAAGGTATTGAAGATGTGGAGTGAGAAAAATCTGTTGTGTTTGCTGCTTCCCCCTCTTCCTGAAAGACAACACAACTGTAAGCAATGGGGCTTGTCTGAGGAAGAGCAAGAAACCTACTGAATAGAAGTGATTTCCCTCTGTCCCTTGTAATTCCACCCTGTACACCTTTAAATGGCAAAGGAGCGTGTTGAGGACATGCACTTTCCACAGAGAAATGCTCTGGGGGTGAGCACACAGGTGGCTGGCTGGTGTGCTAACTGAGGAAGGTCAGAGGGCCTTTTGCTCTGTCTCTGATGCCCGGGGAACCAGTTTTTGCCACATCACAGCTGCTAGGTCTGCAGCATATTCCTGGAAGGCTGACACAGTGAGGGAGTGGAATGAGAGCCCAGCTGAGCATCAAGCTAGGATTACAGCCCAGCCAGCCTTCCCCACTGGCCTTAACCACTTGGTAAGGAAGAGGCAGGTACAAACGCACCTCACGTCCCATCTGACCATCACCCCAGCGCCCAGCACCAACATGGAAGAAGACTCAGAGACCCAGTCAGTTTCAATTTTATCCAGTCTGGCTGCTGGAGCAACTCACACCATAACCCTCCACAGATACACACAGATCCCTCTCCCTTCCTTCCTACCAACCCCACCTCCAGAAGCTCCCCTTCCAAGGGCTGGCAGGCTGGCCTTCCCCAAGAAAACTGAGGAAGGAAAATATCTACAAGTCCTACTTGCTTGGTAACTGAGTTAAATAGAACCCAGTGCTGGCCCAGTGACCAGATCTACTGATCATGAAGTCACTTTCCAGAAGGAGGGCAAAGTGAGGCTGCAGAAGCTCTCAGCTTTCTTTCTCCCCGATCTCACACATGATTCTAGCAGGGCAGCAAACAGGATCACTCAGAGCTTGGAGGCTGTTGACACAGAAGCTGCCCTTCTGATGATTAACTTGTTTGATTTTCTACCTTAAGAGCTGAATGTAGATTTTCAAATAATTAGCAAAAATGGGCATAGAAGTATCTACAAATGAGGCTGGGCAATGGTGCACCTGGTTGCACATGTTATGCTGTGCAAGAACCTGGGTTTAAGCCCCTGCTCCCCACCTGCAGGGGTATGCTTCACTAGTGGTGAAGCAGTATTGAGTATTGCAGCGCCCCCCCCCCATCTACTCCTCCTCTCTCAATTTCTCTGTCCTATCAAATAAATAATAAATAAAAATGAAAAAAGAGAAATAGTTACAAATGCAGCAAGATTTTATGTATTTATTGCCTCTAGGGCTTCATATCCTTGCAATTAATTTTCCTGCTTCCAGTAGATTCATCCCTCTACCCTTGTCCAGATTGAGAGTGAGAAAGAAAGGGGAGGAGAGACACCACAGCACAGTTTCATGGCTTCTTCTTCTTCTTTTTTTTTTTTGCCACCAGGGTTAGCATTGGCAGCCACTTTTCCCATTCCTTCCTTCTTTCCTTTCTATTATACCTGATAGGACAGAGAGAAATTGAGTGGTGAGGGGGCTAGAGAAGAAGAAAGATACCTACAGACCTATTTCACTCTCATGAAGATTCTCTCTGCAGGTGGGGAGCAAGGGATTGGACTTAGGTCCTTGTGCATGGTAATATGTGTGTTTAACATGGTGCACCACTGCCAGGGCCTACTGCTTCATGACTCTTTGAGTTTCCCCTTTAGACAGTCACTCCCATGTGGTGACTGGGCCCTTTTTTGTGGTTAACTGTGCACCTTACCAGGTCAACTATCTCTCACCCATGGGAAGATTTTAGATAGCTTCTCGAATAAGCCAAATATCAACACTTAAAGATATTATTTAAAACTTTTCGGGGCAGGTAGTGGCACATCTAGTTGATTATACATGTTGCAATGTGCAAGGACCTAAGTTCAAGCCCCTAGCCTCCAGCTGAAGGGGGTGGGGAGATCCATGAGTGGTGAAACAGGTCTGCAGGTCTCTCTCTTCTCTCTTCTCTCTCTCTCCCTCCCTCAATTTCTCTGCCTCTCAATTTCTCTGCCTCTATCTAATAAATAGTAAATTAAAAAAATTTAAATATATTTTTTAATTTAGATAAATAGTGAAAGAGGGGCCAGGCAATGGTGCATCTGGTTGAGCACACACATTACTATGCTAAGGACCTGGGTTCAAGCCCTTGCTCTCCATATGCAGGGGGGAAGCTTCAAGAACACTGAAGCAAGTCTGCAGGTGTATGTCATTGTCTCTTCCTATATATCTTCCCCTCCCCCTTTCAATTTCTTTCTGTCCTATCAAACTAAAACAGAAAGAGAGAAAGAAAGAAAAAATGGCTACTAGGAGTGATGGATTCATAGTACTGGCACTGAGCTCCTGCACTAACTCTAGTGGCAATAAAAAATTAAAAACATATAGATATATAGTGAACCCTAATATATACATATATATATTCCATTCATATCTATGACCCTGGGAGAACTCTGGTGGTTTTGCTGGAGGAGGAGGGATGGGAACACAGAGCTCTAGTGGTGGAAGTAGTGTGGAATTATAGCCCTATTATACTTTTGTAAATCACTATTAAATCACAAATGAAAAAAAAAAAAAAAGAAAGTGAAGGAGGAGAGACCCCACAGCCCTACTTCAACTGTGAAACTTCCCTTTTTCATGTTGCTCCTATGTTGTGGCCAGGGGCTTGAACCCAGCACGGCAAAGGGTGCACTGCAGGAAATTAATACTATATAATAATTATAATAGTGTGTTATAATTAAATTCAGACAATCTAGGATATAGTCCACACTCTTATTTTCTGTGGTAATGGAATGTTATAAAATAAATGCAGCACTATGAAATCACTGAAAATTTTATTTGTGACTGAAAGTTCTTAAAAAGGTATGGTATATAATTTATTTACCCAAGGAAATATTTATTTATCCAAGGAAATGTAGATATACCCAAGACAACTGTGGCAATAATGTTGACATTGTGAGATGTCAGAAAGAGGGCATAGAACTGGCACTTGGGCTCCCAAGTCTGACCTGAGCTCTCTGTCACACACTTATAAACCTTACCCTCACCCATAAAGTAGTTCTAGGCCTTGGCATTTCCATGTCATTTTATCTTCCATAATCGTGGCATCTAAGTATAATTAAAAATTGTGAATGTCCATATTGACTAAGCATGGCAAAGGGTGCACTGCAGGATGTGAGCTACCCCCTGGACCCTCATCAGAAGTGTTCCATTGAAGTCTATGGCATTAGAGATATCTAGATTTCAGGTGTGTATCAGAGACCAGAGACTTGAACTTGAGTCCTTGTGCATTATAATGTGTGTGTCTAACCAGGTGCACCACCGCCTGGCCCCTTTAGGTTGATTTTTTTTATTTCCCTCAATCCAGGACCCAACATATTGCCACACACTGCCTTTAGCTGTAAAGTCTGCTGTTAGTCTTCTTCAGTCTAGATAGACTTCTAGCAAGTTTTATTTTCAGGGCATAGACTTATTTGGAGAGTCCGGGCCAGTGGTTTTGTGGAATGCCCCCATTCTAGCCTGGTCTGATCGTCTTCTCAGGCAATCTTGGCAGAAACATCTAGAGAGCCTGTGGTGGTATGGACTTACAGAATCAGACCTGGGTGCCAATTGTCTGTTTTCCCCAAAACTGTGGACAGGGAGGTTGGTCACTTGGTGAGCCTGGACTGTCACCACATTTCTTGATTGTGAAGGCCTGTTTTCCACTCCAGAGCAAGCAGATTACACTGCAGACAATCTTTAGAATCACCGAGTATCTGTTTTCCTGAGTCCACATTACCCCCGGGAGCATTGACATCTAGTGATGCAGTTTTTGTCT
Source organism: Erinaceus europaeus (assembly GCF_950295315.1). Classification (NCBI taxonomy): domain Eukaryota; kingdom Metazoa; phylum Chordata; class Mammalia; order Eulipotyphla; family Erinaceidae; genus Erinaceus; species Erinaceus europaeus. Next base: position 33,880,506 of record NC_080182.1, on the reverse strand, counting down.
GAAGGAATGATTTCACTGGACAAGCACAGAATTTCTCCTTTGACTGTATCTTCAACATGTCTGAGCTGGGTTTTTCTGCCAAGATGCTCATTCTGCTTTTCTTGACACTATTGTCCTTTCGTCTCACATCCCAGCACAAGATGAGGAACCTTTTCCCAAGTTTCTCTAGGCCCCCAGTTCATCAGCTGAGGCCCCAGCATCATTTAGAATGGCGTATGCTTCAGGGGAGGCCTGTGAGAGAGACAACCCCTGATGCTGCAGGCCTCATGGGTTAAAAAGGAATAGTGTGTGTGTGGGGGGGGGGGATCGGGTGGCAGTGGCTCACCCAGCTGGGCACATGTGTCACCATGCAGAAGGATCCGGAAAAGTGTACACTCTACTATCTCCCAACCCCGAAATGAAAATTACATATAAGTATTTGATTCTCAACATGTATGAGATACTTTATAATCCAGCTAGAACTAGAGCTACTCAGAATATTTGAAATGCTAAAAAATGAGGGGCTTTTTTTTCTACTTAAAAAAATTTTTATTTTGATGGAGCAGAGAGAAATAGAGAGGAAAAGAGAGATAGAGGAGAGAGAAAGGACCAGGTGGTGGCTCACCTGGTTAAGCACACACAGTACTGAGAGCAAGGATCTGCTCAGGAACCAGGGTTTGAGCCCCTATTCCCCATCTGTGCAGGGATGCTACACAAGTAATGAAGCAGGTCTGTAGGTGTCTATCTTTTTTTTTCTTTCTCTCTCTCTCTTTCCCTCTCCCTCATTTAAATTTCTCTCTGTCCTATCCAATAAAATAGAAAGAAGAAAAAAAAAAGGAAAAAATGGTCACCAGGAGTGGTAAGTTTGTTGTGCTGGTACTGAGCTACAGTGATAACCTTGCAGACGGAAGAGGGGGGAGGGAGGCTGACTTAAAGCACTGCTTTTCAGCTCGTGGAGCTTCCTCCCTGCAAGTGGGGACTGGGAGCTTGAAACTGGGTCCTTGTGCATGGTAACACAAGCACTTGCCCAGGTGTGTCACCAAAAAAGAGAGGAGGGGGCTGTGACTTAGTATTTTGAAAAGCACTGAAAATTGTTTTGAAAATTGTTTTGGAAACAAACCCAGTAAAGAGCAATGGCCCCTTCTCTGTACTAGTAATGGACTGTGTGGGTACAATGGTCACTTTTTATGACATCATAATCCTTCCTCCACCATGTGTTTTTTTTTCCTTTTTTATTGTTGTTGTAGTTATTATTGTTGTTGTTGGGATGCATTGGATCGACCTTCTCGTGGTGCATCCTGTGAGTACCCATTCATTGGGGAAACTGACGATCCTTCCTAGCCGACTGAATCCACATGGATCCCAGTCACTTTCAAAGCCAGCAACAGACAGCTCCTGACAGCTTTCAACCTGACACTGTTGACTGGCTATGGAAGAAGGGCAAACGCTAGAAGAAGAATTGTTGTTGTTGATGTCGTCGTTGTTGGATAGGACAGAGAGAAATGGAGTGGGGGGGGGGGAAGACAGAGAGGGGGAGAGAAAGACAGACACCTGCAAACCTGCTTCACCACCTGTGAAGCAACTCCCCTACAGGTGGGAAGCCAGGGGCTCGAACCAGGATCCTTATGCCTGTCCTTGTGCTTTGTGCCACATGTGCTTAACCCACTGCGCTACCGCCCGACTCCCCATGTTTTTTTTCTTTTTAATTTAAGATAGAGACAGAGAAAGCATTACTGTGCATGTAGAAAGACTTCTTTCCTTCTGTCCAGTGATCCAAGAGCTGCCAGGATCCCAAGGGATCTCAGTGAAACATATGGATGGGGACCTGGAGGAAGCAGTGTGCGACAGAGCTGGCCACAGAACATGTGTCCAAAGCCTGTGGTTACTGAGCCACTAGAATCTTGGACACACTCAGCAACGCCCCGCTTCCAACAGCTCTTCCTGCTGACATGTGTAGAGGTTGGAGCAAAGCAGTACAGGCTCTGGGTCATTATGGCTCCTGCCTCCAAACGAATGCTGGGAGGGCGTGAATGGCTCAAGGATGAGTGGTGAGGGAGGAACTCATTCCCCGCCGGTCCCCAAACATCATCATGTACTCTCCAGAAGGCCTTTGCTGGGATTCCATTTGGGGGTAGGAGATAGCTCACCTGCAAGAGTGCACACTTCACCATGTGTGAGGGCCTGGGGCCCCATCAGAGCACCACATACAACAGGTGCTAAGCTGTGACGTCTCACCTCTCTGTTTCTCTCTGTGTCTTTCTCCCTCTCTGTCTCTATCTTAAATTTAGAGAGAGGGATAGAGGGGGAGAGAGTGTTCACCCAAAGCAGCAGGACTGTGCAGGCACACCTCCACCAACACCAGCAACAATAAAAAAGGCAAAATTCTGTTTGTTTGCGAGTTAAAATGCTTGACCCAATTTCAGCTCAGTGTGTCATAGTTTTACTAGCTTAGACTGATTCGGTGAATTTGTTTGAAATGTAGAACCAAGGAGGCAGGGAATCAGTCCAATGAGTATAATGTGCTCCTCACTCAACCACATAAAGAGAGAAAACACTGGGTCAGGGAGGTCTCTCCAGAGGCAGGACCTGGGTTTGTTTCCCTGATAGTAGATAGATACAAGGTGCTACCAGGCAGAGAAGAAGAAGACACATGTTAGGACTCAAAACTGTTTAGACATGAAACTGATTTCCTGGGGGAAAAAGTGGAGGACAAAGGAGAAAGGTGTCTATTGCTCTGTCCTTACAAATGGTAGAGTTTCTTTCCTTTCTTTTTAAAATTTTTCTTTGTTTTGTTCTTTCTTTTTTCTTCTGTCCCCCCTCCCCCATTTTGTTTTCTTTTTACCACTAGGGTTATCACTCGGGCTCAGTGTCTGTACAACAAATCCACCACTTTCACTGGCCATTTCCTCCCTACTACTATTATTGCCATTATTTTATTTGATAGGATATATAGAGAAATTGAGAGGGATGAGGGGGAGTTAGAAGAGAGAGAAAGAGATGCCTGCAGCCCTGTTACACCACTTGTGGAGCTTCCTCCCTGCAGGTGGGGACTGGGATGAGGGGGTTGAATCCAGATCCTTGAGCATGGTGATGTGTGCACTCAAACCACTGTGCCACCACCAGCCCTAGGAGAGTTTCTTGACAGTCATTGAGTTTGAGAACAAGCCCCTAGTGTCCCGGATTGGTGCGGGGAATGAAGAGGGAGAATGAATTTAAGGAAGACACAACAGTATCTCCTTGGGACCTTTGCCGGAGGTTGACCCTTTGGTGAACAGACACTGCATAGGAGGGCGTACAACAGGGGGTGAGGGTCAGGCCTGGGAATGAGGGCTCAGACACCCAGCTAGCTGCCTGTGTGAACTTGGGGACAGTTAATCAAACTCTCTGTACCTCCCTTGTTACCCGAGTGGAAAAACAGAACAAGGTTTAGCAAGAGGATTGGACATGGTCCGTGAAGAACTTAAAATAATGCCTGAGGCTCGTCCCACACCCAGCAATAACAGTCACCATCTGTCTGGGCATTGCATGTCATGCTAGTAATGACACTTTCTAGTTGTGGAGTAAGTAGCCTTAGCTGCATGCTCAGATGTCACAGCCTCTGTGTCAGGCATCTGGTTCCCCGGACTATCTCCCTCTAAGATGACCTCAGTGGGGCGAAGGTTGGATGAACTTCCAGAGGGAGGCCACTGGGCTGGTTTAAGGCAGGTCGTGAAGCCCCACTCCTCAGCTCCCTACCCCACTCCAGGCCAGGAAAATCGCTGGAACTGGAGCTCAAGCAGTGTCCAGTTAAGCCACTTCAGGGAATAAATGTCCTGGTGTCTGGAGCCGGGAGAGTCTGACCTGGGGGCGAGTTCTCCTGGTCCCCTGGCCCCCCTCCATGACCATAGGGAAAAAGGCCTTTGCCAGCTGACCACTGGGCCCACTGGGCAGCAGCCTCTGAGTCCGCGGGCTGTCGCTTCCACCTCCTGTCCCACTTGGCTATCTCAGAGGGACACCACCGCCCGCCGGGGCCTGCCTCCTTCTGCCAGACTACCTGCTGCAGACACGATGGCGACCTCTGAGCAACCGGTTAGAGGCGCACCGACTCCACAGCCTAGAGTCAAGGTGCAAAGTATCCACCACGGACTGACTGTAGGTCGGATGCTGTGGGGCAGGGTCTGAACCCTCTGGCTTCTCACCTCTCCCGACCCACAAGTGCGCGGGGACGGGGTCCCCCAAACTCTCCTCTGCCTCAAGGGCTATTCCATAATGCATTCACTGCGCTCTGAGCAGGGGAGTACCGATCTGGGTGGTGGTGGGGGGCACTAATTTCCCGCCCTCTTCTGCGCTCTGGTGGGTCCCAGCGCCACCCCTGAAAGCATGTCCCGAGCAGGCGTGCACCTAGGTGAGGACTCGGAGCGGCTGTAGCCCCGAGTGGGTGCATTGCACCCCTGGGTGGGTGTACGGGGCTGGTGTGCCTCTTGAGTGGGTGCAGCGGGTGGAGGCTCGGAGGGACAGGGATCCGGGTAGGTGTACCGGGCGATTGCACCCCTGGGTGAGTGCACGGGGGGCGGTTGCTCCCCCGGGTGGGTGCACCAGGCGGTTGCGCCCTAGGGCCCCGCGGGAGGCTCGGTCGCCTGCACTGGGGGCGCAGTCCAGGGTTCTTCAGGTGGCCCCCAGACCCGGCTTCCCACGCCAGCTGCAGGCTTGCTTTTTTAATCCCGGGGAGTAAGGGGTCTGGCACCGTGCACCCCCCTTTGTGGAACTCTGGGGTCAGGACTCAGTGGGGGGCGTTGGGGAGGTGCGGGTGCAAACTTCCCAAAGAAGCTGACCCAAACACCCCTTGCGCCCCTGGGATGCACGGTGAGGGGCGGCGGTGGAAGGAGATCCCCCTAGGAACCCAAAGGGACTGGGAGGGGGAGCGACCCAGTGACCCGCTGGGCGCCAGGGGATGGGAGCTGTATTGGGGCTACACGCTCCGCCCCGCCCCGCTCCACCCTACTCTCCCTCGGGGACGCCGCGAGGCATGCCGGGATTTGTAGTCCCACTGAGCATCCCCGCCCAACGGCGTCCCAGCGCGCGGACTACATTACCCAGGGGGCGCCCCGGCCCATATAAGGAGCGGCGGCAGCTGCCCAACGCAGTCACCATGTGGACGCGCTTCTGAAGCGTGTCCTCGTTCTGGGAGGGCGGCCAGGAGGTGGCGGCGGAGGAGGAGGCTAAGGAGGCGGTAGAGTAGCCAGCGCACAGCTGGAGGAACTCGAGGTTCCCTCCCGGATATGGGGGCGCCCAGAGGCTGCTGACTCCCCTGCTGCCCGCGTCTCGCTGGTTGCGCCCGGGCTCCAGGTAGCAAGTTCGCGCCCCGCTGTCCCGCACTCCGGGCTGCGTTTGCATGCACTTGCGGGCTCGGGGGAGGGGGGGGGTCTTTGGTGGCAGGCGTATTTTGGGGACCCGGAGTGGAGTCACTGGACGTTAGGACAGTTTCTGCACGCTGGTGGGCTAGCGTTCTGCACGGACATGGCGCGCCCCCAAGTTGGGAACTGTTGCAGCAGCTGCATGCATGTAGGAAACTGGTTTTCTTTTCTTTCTTCTTTTTTTTTTTTTCGTGTGGGAGGGTTGTGGGGGTGTCCTAGGGGAGTCCGCCGAAGAAAATAACCTTAAGGTGCAGCTTCCCGGGGGGTGCATGTTTGGGAGAAGGAAGAAGGCTTGTGGGGGGGGGGCGGTGGGCGCAGGTGGGAGGGTTAGGGTACAGGTCGCTTCAGTGACTCAGTGCAGGGCGCGAGTGCTTTGGGGGTTCATGATGCTGCCGGGTCCCCGCTAGTCAGTTACACAGGACAGAGACATCAGCGACTTAACTGCAACCTTACTTAAGTGGTCCCACCTGCTGTCACAGTTATTTATTTTTTTGCGGGGGGGGGGCGGTGGGGAGCGGAGTAGGGCGACTGTCTGGGAAGGAGACCGGCTTTGGGGGATCCTCCCTCCCCGCCTCCAGTCCTCTCACACAGCTGCCTGTTTCCTTCTACCCACCCAGGAACTACTCCGAGGAAGAGCAGGATCACATCCCTGGCCAGTGTTTTGTCAACAGTTGAGCACCTGACCCTGGGTCAGGTGAGTGCTTCCGTCCTTAACGAATTTTTGCCCCCAGTTTCAGTGTTCCCCTAGAGAGCCAGGAAGTTGGGGAGTCCCAGAGGCAGCCGGGACGGGGGGTCCAAAATGGGGCTCTGCAGGTGGTGTGGGCTTTGGGGCACAGGGAGATAGGGACACTTCTGGCTAGCCTTTCTGTCTGTGGCTGGTCCTGAAGGCTTCTGGAAGGTGGGCAAGGCACAGTCAAGAGGATGGGTGGGTGAGTGAGGGGCTGATGGAAAATGCGGTGGGACAGGTGGGAGAAAGGGTAGCCTCTGCCTGTCTGTCACCTCCCCAGGGGTGGGTTACGGAGGTCGGCTGAACTGAAAGTGGCCACCTCAGGCTGACAGCATCAGGACTTCAGAATAGGGAAATGACTTTACAGAGTCCATCTGAGAAGACACCTGTGTGTGAAGGACCCTGTGTGTGTCCCCCCCCCAACACACACACACACACACACACCTGAGGTAGCATAATAGACTGAGGGTGGTGTTTATCTGTTCACATTGACAGCTTCTGTGTTTGCTTTTTTTTTTTTTTTTTTTCCCAAAATGGTCAGCAGGCACTTGAAGAGGTCTGAGCAGTGCATGCACACCCCCGGGCCACAGTCAATTGGGAAGTTTATTTTCTTCTCTAAAGGCTCAGCCTGGGAGCAGCACGGGCCGCAGGGGGCCGGGACGGGGGCCATCGGAGCTCTAAATATTTGCCCGTTCCCTGGGCTACAATCGTGGGGCTTTGCTCCGGAGAAAAGTCCGCGCCTCGTCCTGGCTGCTAGTGTGGTGGCTTCCTGTTGATAAGAGTCCCAGGAGCCCTGGGGCCGGAGGCCTATGGAGGTGGAGTTTCTTCTTGGGGTGGGGGGAGTACTGTGGGCACCCCTCTGCGGCCAGGGATTGGGCTCTACCGGAGAAACTGCAGGAGACTGTTCTCTGACTGGCGGTTCATGATAATGACAGTAATAATGCTGACACGGTCAGTCAGAACTTGTCTGCTTGGTCCAGAATCCTGGATCCCAGAAGTCTAGTGAGTTGGGTCCCAGGTGGGAAGTGGGGGACAGAAGCCTGGAGCCCTGCCTGGGCTGCCGGTTTAGGGTTTAGGGAGAAATGCTCAGCTGCTCTCCACCCCAGTTGAGGTAAGTGAAACAGCTCCCTGGTGTCCCTGGGAACCAGGGGTACAGGGAGGCATGGGTGTGGGGGTGAGGGTGTCAGCTTTTTTTTTGGAAAGCATTGTGCGTGCAGGCTTCGGGAGCAGAGTCGGGGAGCAGAGCCAGCCACAGGCAGCATCTCCTTAGGCCCTTGCAGGCCCCCCCCAATGCCTCAGTCTACACCCAGTGTCCCTCCAGGTGGCAAGAGTCAGTGAAGCTGGAGCAGGGCAGCCCTGGAAGGGGGCGTGGGCCCTGTGGGGTCTTTCCAGGGTCTCCTTGCTCTGCTTTGTGGCTGGCCATGCAGAACACTGTTCTCCCCCCCCCATTCTTTCTGGTGTGTGTTGAAAGTACAGTCTGCTCCTTGAATAATTCAAATCAGAACAGATTTCCCTATTAAGATTCCATCAAGATTCTCTTCTGATCAGGCAGGGAAAGATCTTTGTGCTCTGAATGAATTCGTCCTGGACTCCACGTCGGGACCCCTGGAAGCTGCTGGGGTGGAGCAAGGCCTGACTTCTCTCAACAGTGGCAGGCAGTTTGGATGGGGTGGGGGTGGGGTGGAGGGTTGGCTCCTTTTAAGATCATTATTCCTCGAAATAGTTTCTCTTGAGGAAGACCATGGAAGGAGAGAGAGAGAGAGGGAGGGAGAGAGAGAGCAATTGAAAGAGAGAGAGAGAGAGAGAGAGAGAGGAAACTTTTAGAGGCTGGTGACATGCAGAAAAAGGAGCCATGGGCTTTCTAGCTCATTCACAGTGATTTCTGGGAAAAGAGTGACTTCACAGACACCTCTTAAAAAACAAACAGAAGCAACGGGCGCCAAATAGGAGCGGCAGCAGCAACAGGAAAAGCACACAGCTGGTGGGAGTTGGGTTTCTGGACCGGGCTGGTCTGGGCTATATATGATTGAGCCATGTTCCCCTTCCTCCTCCCCCCACCCCCCAAAGCCAGTGCGGCTGTCCTGTTTTGTTTGCTGTGAGTTTGATTTTTTTTGGGGGGGTTTCACTTTCATTGTTTAAGTGTAAGCACTTAAACACTCTTTGGGGCTTGGAGGCTCTGATTTGCACAGTACCCTTTCAGACTTCCCCGCTGACTGACAGTTTGGGGCTCTGGGGGTGTTGACAGTGAGACTGAACTTCCCTCACACTGGCTGCAGACATCAGCCCCAGCCTGTCTGTCTGTTCCTCATGCTGAGCTGGACACAACTCTTGGTGGGCTTGGTCTTTTCAGGAAACCCTCTGCGCCTGCTCAAGTGTTTCTGGCTTGGCCAAACATTTCTTTTTTTCAGCGAATTCCCTGAGTGTCTGCTGTGTCCCAGGTGTGTCCTAATCACACAGCACTGAAAACCTTGGCCCCAGAATCTTAGCTCCTTATCTGGGGGAATCAGCGGGAAGAGCAGTGGGAAGTGCCTGGGGAGTGGGGTTGAAAAGCAGAGAAGGGAGCCAGAGAGGGCAGGTGCTGGGGGGCATGGGAAGCTGGACCCAGGGGCACTGTGTGTAATGGTGTGGCCTCAGGGGAGTGCCTTGTGGAGGTCCCCCCAAAAGTGAGGGGTGTGGTTGCTAGACAATCTATCTTCTGCATGCATGCCCCAAAGATTTGAAAACAGAGACTTGAATAGATTTGTGTTCATAGCAGCATCAGAGGGTGGGACTCCTCCAAGTGTCATCAGTGCAGGAGTGGAAGAGCAAAATGTGGTCTATCCAGACTGTGGGATGCTACTTGGTCTTTAAAAAGAATGGCATTCTGGGGCTTGGAGATCGCTCACCTGCTAGAGCACATGCCTTAACTTTGCTCGAGACCCTGGGTTCAGTCCCTGGCACCACATAGAGTATCAAGGGCAGCACTGGGGGGTGGGATTCCATGGATGGTGGTGTCTTTCCTGTGGAATCTCTTCCTTTCCCTAAAATTATGTGAAAATTGGCTTGTGGCCTAATGCCTTGGGTTCAATACCTGGTGTCACACAGGAGTATATGTGTGTGTGGTGGTGGGGATTCCATGGATGGTGGAGCATGGAGGCAGAGACCTCTCCCATGTCTCTCTATATAATCTTGTGAAAATTGGCCTGTGGTGTTGTGCATGCCTGATGCCCTGGGCTCAGTCTGTGATACCAGGCAAACAGAAAGGATCACAGTCCCACACACGAGGCTGCACAGACCCTACTGATTCACCGTGCAGATAAGCAGACACAGAGGGAAACAGTGTCTAGGGTCCCGCTTACACGAGGCACCTTGAACCATCAAACACTCAGTGACAGGACAGAGTGAGGCCTGGGGGAGGCAGCCTTGTTGAAAGGGGCCAGAGGTAGAGTTCTGGGCAGGTGAAATATTCCAGGACTGGAAGGTGGTTGGCACGGCTGCTCAGTGGCATGAGCAGAATTGATGCCCCTGAATCGTGCACCCCAAGTGGTAGGCTGCACTGTGAGGAAAGTCAGAGGTGACAACTCCACCGCAGGAAAAGGGAGGCTCCTTCACTGGCTGGTGCTTGGCTGAGAGGGGAGATGCTGGGGTGCTGCTCAGAATGAGGGCAGGTTGATACCTGTGAGGGGTGCTGAGCTGGGGTGGCAGGGACACCTGGGGGTAAAGACTGGTCTCAGGGCAGGACAGGGCCAGGTGCTGAGGTGTGTGTGCGGTGCCACTTCCTGCAGGGTTCTGGTGTTTGAGAGGGCGCAGTGGCTTCATTCCCCTAGGGACCCCTGGGCGTTCACAGAATCCTCAGGGACTCCCTCAGGAGGACCAGTCTTCCTGGGAAGTGTCGCCCCCGCCTTCCTGAGCCTTGTCCACCCTGAGGCAGTCTGTTCCTGCAGGAGTTGAGTGTTCTTGGTGGTGTGGAGACCCCACCCCCCACCCTTCACCCCAGGGGTTCCCCCAGTATGTGACTGAACATCTTCATTCACACAGACTTAGACCCAACATCCCATTGGTACTCAGCACATCAGAGGTACAGAGAAGCACAGACTCAGCCCCCTGGAACCCTCCCCCACTCCAGATTGGGGTTCCAGACTCAGTGTGGAGACAGAGCAAGGACTGTGTGTTGAAATGTCTTGAAGAGGGACCTGGCACCTCCTTGCGTTGCCTTGGCTTTTGCACTCCGTGCCTCTACACAATTGCCCTTTCTTCTTTTCTTTCTGTCCTTTTTTCTCTCCTTTTATTGTTACCAGGATTATCACTGGGGCTTGAGAACCTGCATGATGAGTTCACTGCTCCTGCTGCCAGTTTTTCTCTCTTTCTTTCTTTCTTTCTTTCTTTCTTCTTCTTCTTCTTCTTTTTTTTTTTTTTTTTTGCATAGAGACAAACTGAGAGGGGAGGGGAAGGTAGAGAGGAAGAGAGACACCTGCAGCCTTGCTTCACTGCTGCTGTAACTTCCTCTGCAGGTGGGGATCAGGAGCTAGAACCTGGATCCTTGTGTATACCAGGCATGCCACTACCCAGCCCTTGGATTTTTTGTTTTAATTGAGTTTGCATCCTGGGAAATGGCACAATGGATAAAATGTTGACCTCTCAAACCTGAAGTCCTGAGTTGGACCCCCAGCACCTCATATGCCTGAGTGATGCTCTGGCTCTCTCTCCCTCTTTCTCATCAGTTGACCAATAAATGTGAAAACAAAAATGGAACTGTTTTTTTTTTTTGTATTATCTTTATTTATTTACTGATTAGAGATAGCCAGAAATCAAGAGGGAAGGAGGTGGTAAAGAGTGAGAGAGACAGAGAGACACCTGCAGCCCTGCTTCACCACTCGCAAAGCTTTCCCCCTGTAGGTGGGGACTGGGGACTGGAACCTGGGTCCTTGCGCAGTGTAACATGTGCCCTCAACCAGGTGTGCCACCACCTGGCCCTCTATTTTTTTTTTTTTTATCTTGCAGTGTCGAGGAAGGATCCAAGGGCCCCACACATGGTGGGACACCTCTGGGGTGCCTCTTTTGTGTTCTATATTTTTGAGACAATGAGGAGAGACAGCATAGTACAGCTTCACTGTTGAGGACGCTCCCTCTGCTGCCCACGCTGCCCTCCTGTGTTGCCAGGGCCTCCGTGTTTTTTACCTGCCAAGTCAGCTTGGGCCATTCTCACTTCTCTCTGTTTTTTGCCTCTAAGGTTTTTGTTGGGGCTTTGCACCTGCATTCCAGTGAATTTATTATTATTATTAATTTTTTGATAGTGAGAGACAGAGAGAAAGAGAGATACTTCAACATTGTTGCACTGCTCATGGAGCTACCTTTGCACAGTGCTCCCATATGGTGGTTGGGGCCTCTCACCCAGACTCTTGTGCTTGGTGAAGTGAAACTGCTTAAAAGGGTTTGTTTTACTTATTTCCTAAGAGAGAAAGAAGCAGCCAGAGCTTAGCTTCAGCACGCGTGGGGCCAGGGGCTACAGGTCCCATGCTCCTCTACTGAGTCACCTCCCTTCCTGGCCCTTGAAATGTGAACTTTCAAAATGGAAACATTTCCAAAATGTGGTTGGTGCATCATTGCCTTTTAAAAAACGAATCCTGAACACGATCTGAACTTTGCAAGTTAGCCCTGGTCTCAGCCTCACTTCATATACAACAGCAAGGTGTGAGCTGAGCTGGGCCCTCATTGCCCCCAGAGCCCTCCCTCCCGGCTTCTCTCTTTCTGCCTCTCTCACCGTGTGCGCACTGGGCTGTAAGTACTTGTGTTCCTCACATGTGAGGAACAGTTACAAGTCACAAGAGATATTCACTGCCCTGTGGACCCCAGCCCAACCCACCCCAGCTCAACCCAGCAGCTTCCAAGGAGCTTGTAGAAATGCAGGTGGGGGCTGGGTGGTGGCCTGTCCACTAAAGCAAACATGTTACAGTGCACAAGGACCTGGGTTCAAGCCCCTGCAGAGGGGGAGCTTCAGTAGTGGTGAAATAGTGCTGGAGGTGTCTCTCAATTTCTCCCTGTCTCTATTAAAACATAAGTAAAATATGAAAATAAGAAATGCAGGGTGTAGGGGTCAAGGTGGTGGCACATTGGGTTGAGCACACACAATGCCATATGTGAGGGTCTGCGTTCAAGCTGCTCCCGCCTGCAAGGGGCAAGCTTTATGAGCTGTGAAGCAGGTCTGCATGGGTCTCTGTCTCTCTCTTTTATTTTGTTTTATTATTATTTTAAAAATATTTATTTCCTTTTTTGTTGTCCTTGTTTTTATTGTTGTTGTAGTTATTATTGTTAATGTCGTTGTTGGATAGGACAGAAAGAAATGGAGAGAGGAGGGGAAGACAGAGAGGGGGAGAGAAAGATAGACACCTGCAGACCTACTTCACCGCCTTTGAAGCGACTCCCTGCAGGTGGGGAGTGGGGGCTCAAACCAGGATCCTTATGCCGGTCCTTGTTCTTTGTGCCATGTGCACTTAACCCGCTGTGCTACTACCTGACTCCCCTATTTTATTTTATTTTATTTTATTTTAAAAGAATTTATTTATTTATTCATGAGAGAGATAGGAGGAGAGGAAGAACCAGTCATCACTCTGGTATATGTGCTGCCAGAGACCGAACTCAGGACCTCATGGTTGAGAATCCAATCCAATGCTTTATTCACTGCGCCACCTCATGGACTACTCTGTCTCTCTTCTCTGTCTTTTCCTTCCCTCTCAGTTTCTATCTGTCCTATCAAACAAAACAAAACAAAACCATAAAGGAAAGATGTCCACCAGGGGCAGTGGATTCATCATGTGCACCCAGCCCCAGCAATAGCTGTGGTGTCAGTAGAAAGATAGGAAGGAAGGAAGGAAGAAAGAAATGTAGATGCTCAGGCCTCAGGGAGGATCTGTCTTGAGTGCTTGTGAGTGTGTGAGTGTGAGTGTGAGTGTGTGTGTGTGTGTGTGTGTGTGTGTGTTGGTGGGGGAGGGGGTTGTGCTTTTTCTGATCTTGGTGTGTTCTGAAGGTCCACTGCTCTTCCCTGACCCCTTCTGTACGTCCTTGGGACCTGAGACCTTAGTGACACCCTGTCTCCACTGACATGGGGGCTCAGTATCACTGCTGGGGTCTGCTCCCCCTCCATGGACAGCAGTAACAGGAAACACCTGTGTGTTAGGCTTCCTGTGCTGCTTACCTGGTTGCGGCCCCGAAGCAGCATCGAGGGCAGTGCACCTTGCTGAGGAGACAGGAGCCTCCTGCTCAGCCGTGCGGCGCGGGGTTGGGGGGTTGTCTTTGTGAGATGATGAGAGATGAAACTGGACCTGTGGGGTCCTGAGAGGCTGCCCTCAGACCCTTGTTGGCGGTCCTAAGGCCTTTACCTGTCCTGCCGTCTGTCCAGCCCATCGGTACAGACTGGGGGCGGTTGGTGGAGCACAGTACATGCAAATAGAAGGTCTCGAGAGAGTTTGATCCCTGGCATCACTGGAGCCACTTTCTGGGCTCTCACAGAAGACAGTGCACATGGGAGACCACAGGCCTGGTGACCCCCAAGTTCCTTGGGGAGTGTTTGCATTTCAGGGAGCCTTTCTCTGCAGAAATGGTCCGAAAGGTTTTTTGCCTCCAGGGTTACTACTGGGGCCTGGTGCCTATGTTACTAATCCACTGCTCCTGGTGGCCATATTTTCTGTTTTATTGGATAGGACATAGACAAATTGAGAGGGGAGAGGTAGATAGAGAGGAGGAAAGACAGACACCTACAGACCTGCTTCACCGCTTGTGAAATGTCCCTCCTACAGGTGGGGAGCCAGGGGCTCGAACCAGGATCCTTGCTCCAGTCCTTGTGCTTCATACTGTGTGTGCTTAACCTAGGGCAGCTCCTCCTGACCCCCCCCCCCCGAAAGTTTTTTGCAGAACCTAGACTTAGAACACAAGTGACTTCTGTGCTTCTGACCACTTTTTTATTTTTTTAATTTTTAAAATATTTATTCCCTCTTGTTGCCCTTGTTGTAGTTATTATTGTTGTTATTATTGATGTTGTCATTGTTGGATAGGACACAGAGAAATGGAGAGAGGAGGGGAAGACAGAGGGAGAGAGAAAGACAGACACCTGCAGACCTGCTTCACCGCCTGTGAAGCGACTCCCCTGCAGGTGGGGAGCCGGGGGCTTGAACTGGGATCCTTATGCTGGTCCTTGCGCTTTGCGCCACGTGCACTTAACCTGCTGTGCTACCGCTCCACTCCCATGACCACTTTTTTATTACATAGAGAGAGATAGAGCCAAGGAGAGATGCCATAGCCTTGCCCTATGCTGTTACATATTTGGTACCAGAGCTAGAAACTTAGCAGGGGACCACCAAGCCAGGTCCATCTCTCTCTCTCTCAGGAGCATCTTATTTATTTATTTTTAAAATTGCCACCAGGGTTTTCACTGGGGCTTGATGCTAGCACTAGGAATCCATTGCACCCAACAGCCATTTTTTCCCTTTTTTTCCCCCTTTCTTTTATAAGATAGGAGAGAGAAATTGAGAGGGAGGGGGAGTTAGAGAGGGAGAGAGACAGAGAGATACCTGCAGACCTGCTTCACCATTCTTGAAACTCCCACTCTGCTGGTGGTGAGTGGGGGCTTGAACCCGGGTCCTTGCACATGGTAATGTGTGTGCTTAATTGGGTGTGCCACGGCCTAGCATGCACCCCTCATAGACATTTTGCAGATGTCTATAATTTTTATTAGTGATTTAATATTGATTTAGAAGATCATGAGATGACGGGTACAATTCCACACAGTGCCCACCACCTGAGTTCAGTGTCCCCACCCCCCCGTTGGAAATTGCAGTGGTTCTCCCAAGGTCACAGGTATAGGTTGACTTTATATCTGTCACTATCTGTTGATCTCTCTCTCTATTTTTTTTGCTCATTTTTTCTTTTGTCTTGCCTTCACTTCCTTCGTAAATCACACCTACCACTATTATTGTTTCTATGTGTTCTTTTTTTTTTTTTTTTTGAAACTTCTCTCTAGGCGCCCTTAAAAATTTTCTATTAAACTTTATTTTATTTGATAGAACAGAGAAATTGAGAGGGAAAGGGGATGAAGAGGGAGAGAGACAGAGACACCTGTAGCCCTGCTTCATCACAGGTAAAGCTTTTCCCCTGCAGGTGGAGACCAGGGGCTTGAACCTTGGTCCTTGCAGGTGGTAATATGTACACTCAACCAGGTGCACTGCCCCACCCCTCACCTCCTGCAAGCATCTTATTGTGTGTATTTCACAATAGAAAAGGCCGAGACCCTGAATATTCCTTTGTATGTGTGTGTGTGTGTGTGTGTGTGTCTGTGTCTCTCTCTGTATGTCTCTCTCTCTCTCTCTCTCTGTGTCTCTGTAGCTGTGAGTGCTCATGTCTGGCCCTGAGCCCATGCACACCTCCTCTCTGCCTGCCCTGCCTCCCCCCACTGTCTACCTTGACAGATCTTTCTGTTCCAGTCCAGGTGCTTCCTCTTCCAGGAAGCCTGTCCTGATACTTGAGAACCTCTGTCATTTGAAACTCTGTACCTTTGTTTTCCCCTCAAGCCTTTCTGAGTTTTAACCCCTGAGAGTCCTTGCACGCACAGTTCATGGAGTTCTTGCCACTGAAACTTTTCATTTTCGTGTCCCTCCCTCCATCCTCCTTTGAAGCCCAGGCCGACCTCTGAGAAGAACCTTGTTTTTTTCTCCTCCATGGTAGAGTGCTGAGTTGACCTATTGCTCTGAACAGGAGGACAGTTTAGACATGTACTTACTAGAACTCCATTGGGCAGTATAGACATGTATCAAACAATCTTCCTTTTTTTAAAGCTTTTTTTTTCTTTTCTCATTTTCTAATAAGTAAGAAATATGGACACACACACACACAGACACACACACACACAGACACACACACACACACACACAGACACACAGACACACACACAGACACACACACACAGACACACACACACACAGACACACACACACAGAGACACACACACACACACACAGACACACAGACACACACACACAGACACACACACACACACAGACACACACACACAGACACACACACACACACACACACAGACACACACACACACACACACACCCCAGAGCTCTGATCATCCACTTTGGCTGATGGTAGTGCTGGGTATTGAATATTGAATCTGGGACTTTAGAGCTTCAGTCAGGAGAGTCTTTTGCAGAACCATGATGCTGTGTCCCCAACCCTTTCTTTTTTTTTAATGCATCACCCAGGATATGCTGCTGAGTGCTCTTCCAGGACCGATATTTAATTTTGTTTATTTAGAGAGAGGAGAGGTGGAAAGTGTCCAAAGCATTGCTTCACCACTCGTGGTGCCAGGGACTCAAATCCAGGGCCTGACACATGGCCAGACATATGCTGTACGGGTAAGCCTTCTCCTGAACTTTAGTACTTTTTTTTTTTTTTTTTTGGGTAGAGACTGAAAGACAGAAAGGAAAAACAGCACAGCATTGCTCTGCAGTGTGAGAAACTTCCCCTTTGCCTGGTGCTCCCATGGGAGACCCGGGGCTTGAACCTGGGTCCTTGAGCATGGCAACATACTCTGGTGGCTGAGCTAGTTCCTGGTTCCTCCTTTTCTTTTTTTTTTTTTTTTAAATTTATTTCTTTATTGGGGAATTAATGTTTTACATTCAACAGTAAATACAATAGTTTGTACATGCATAGCATTCCCCAGTTTCCCATTTAACAATACAACCCCCACTATGTCATTTATCATCCTTCATGGACCTGTATTCTCCCCACCCACCCACCCCAGAGTCTTTTACTTGGGTGCAATATGCCAATCCCATTTCAGGTTCGACTTGTGTTTTCTTTTCTGATCTTGTTTTTCAACTTCTGCCTGAGAGTGAGATCCTCCCATATTCATTCTTCTGTTTCTGACTTATTTCACTCAACATGAATTTTTCAAGGTCCATCCAAGATCGGCTGAAAACAGTGAAGTCACCATTTTTTACAGCTGAGTAGTATTCCATTGTATATATATATACCACAACTTGCTCAGCCACTCATCTGTTGTTGGACACCTGGGTTGCTTCCAGGTTTGGGCTATTACAAATTGTGCTGCCAAGAACATATGTGTACACAGATCTTTTTGGATGGATGTGTTGGGTTCCTTAGGATATATCCCCAGGAGAGGAATTGCAGGATCGTAGGGTAGGTCCATTTCTAGCCTTCGGAGAGTTCTCCAGACTGTTCTCCACAGAGGTTGGACCAATTGACATTCCCACCAGCAGTGCAGGAGGGTTCCTTTGACCCCACACCCTCTCCAGCATTTGCTGCTGTTACCTTTTCTGATGTCTGACCTTCTCACAGGAGTGAAGTGATATCTCACTATTGTTGTCTTGATTTGCATTTCTCTGACAATCAGAGACTTGGAGCATTTTTTCATGTGTTTCTTGGCCTTTTGGATCTCTTCTGTGGTGAATATTCTGTCCAAGTCCTCCCCCCATTTTTGAATGGGGTTATTTGTTGTCTTTTTTTTTTTTTTCCTCCTCCAGGGTTATTGCTGGGCTCGGTGCCTGCACCATGAATCCACCGCTCCTGGAAGCCATTTTTTTCCCCCTTTCGTTGCCCTTGTTGTAGCTTTGTTGTGGTTATTATTATTGCCCTTGTTGACGCAATTTGTTGTTGGATAGGACAGAGAGAAATGGAGAGAGGAGGGGAAGACAGAGAAGGGGAGAGAAAGATAGACACCTGCAGACCTGCTTCACCGCCTGTGAAGTGACTCCCCTGCAGGTGGGGAGCCGGGGGCTCGAACCGGGATCCTTACGCTGGTCCCTGCACTTTGCGCCACATGCGCTTAACCCACTGCACCACCGCCCGACCCCCTATTTGTTGTCTTGTTGTTGAGTCTGGCAAGCTCTTTATATATGTTGGTTATTAAACTCTTATCTGATGTATGGCATGTAAAGATCTTCTCCCATTCTGTGAGGGGTCTCTTGGTTTGGGTAGTGGTTTCTTTTGCTATGAAGAAGCTTTTTAATTTGATGTAGTCCCATAGGTTTATACTTGCCTTAGTCTTCCTTGTAATTGGATTTGTTTCATTGAAAATGTCTTTAAAATTTATGTGGAAAAGAGTCCTGCCAATATTTTCCTCTAAGTATCTGATAGTTTCTGGTCTAACATCCAAGTCCTTGGTCCACTTGGAATTTACTTTTGTATTTGGTGAAATACAGTGATTCAGTTTCATTCTTTTGCATGTTTCAACCCATTGTTTCCAACACCATTTGTTGAAGAGACTCTGCTTTCCCCATGTAATAGTCTGGGCCCCTTTGTCAAAGATTAGATGTCCATAGGTGTGGGGCCTCATTTCTGGGCTCTCAATTCTATTCCATGGGTCAGTGTGTCTATTCATGATCCAGTACCAAGCAGTTTTGATGATAATGGCCCTATAATACAGTTTGAGATCTGGGAGTGTGATGCCTCCAGTTCTGTTCTTTTTTCTCAGGATTGTTTTGGCAATTCTAGGTCTTTTCTGGTTCCAGATAAATATTTGTAGCATTTTTTCTATTCTCCTAAAAAATGTGCTTGGGATCTTGATGGGGATAGCGTTAAATTTGTAGATGGCTCTGGGTAATATATTCATTTTGATGATGTTAATTATACCAACCCATGAACATGGAATATCTTTCCACTTCTTTGTGTCTTTTTCAATTTCTTTGAGTAGTGAGTCATAATTTTCAGTATACAAGTCTTTCACTTCTTTGGTTAGGTTTACTCCTAGATATTTTATTGTTTTTGTTGCTATCGTAAAAGGAATTGATTTCTGGATTTCAATTTCTTCTAACTTAGTGTTTGCATAGAGGAATGCCACTGACTTTTGAATGTTAATTTTATAGCCTGACACCTTACTGTATTGCCTGATGATTTCCAAAAGCTTTTTGCTGGATTCCTTAGGTTTTTCCATGTATACTATCATGTCATCTGCAAATAAGGAGAGTTTGACTTCTTCTCTTCCAGTCTGTATGCCTTTAATTCCTTGCTCCTGCCTGATTGCTACGGCAAGAACTTCCAACACTATGTTGAATAGTAATGGTGATAGTGGTCATCCCTGTCTAGTACCTGATCTGAGTGGAAATGCTTCCAGTTTTTCACCATTGAGTATGATGTTGGCTGTAGGTTTGCTATATATAGACTCCACTATCAGGAATTTTCAATCTATTCCCATTTTTTATAGTGTTTTGATCATAAAGGGATGTTGTATTTTGTCAAAGGCTTTCTCTGCATCTATTGATATGACCATGTGGTTTTTGGTCTTGCTTTTGTTGATGTGGTGGATCACATTGATTGATATACGTATATTAAACCAACCTTGCATGCCTGGGATAAACCCCACTTGGTCATGATGAACAATCTTTTTGATATACTGTTGTATCCAGTTGGCTAGAATTTTGTTCAATATTTTCGCATCTATGTTCATTAGAGATATTGGTCTGTAGTTTTCTTTTTTGGTTGTGTCCCTGTCTGCTTTTGGTATCAGAGTGATGTTGGCTTCATAGAAGCTGGCAGGGAGTATTCCAGTGTCTTCAATCTTCTGGAAGACTTTTAAAAGTAGAGGTATTAGTTCTTCTTTGAAAGTTTTGTAGAATTCATTTGTAAAACCATCTGGTCCAGGACTTTTATTTTTGGGGCGATTTTTGATAACTGTTTCAATTTCATTAGTTGTGATGGGCCTGTTCATGTTATCTACTTCCTCTTTACTTAGTTTTGGAAGTTGGTAGGTATCTAGGAAATCGTCCATTTCTTCCAGGTTCTCTAGCTTGGTGGCAGATAGTTGTTCATAGAAGCCTCGCATGATATGTTGAATTTCTGCGGTGTCTGTTGTGATATCTCCTCTTTCATTTACTATCCGATTTATTTGGATCTTCTCCCTTTTTTGTTTTGTGAGTCTGGCTAAAGGTTTGTCGATTTTGTTTACTCTTTCGAAGAACCAACATTTACTTTTGTTGATCTTTTGTATGGTTTTCCTATTCTCAATGTTATTTATTTCTGCCCTAACTTTAGTGATTTCTGTCCTTCTGTTGCTTTAGGGTTCCTTTGTTGTTCTTCTTCTAGGTCTTTAAGATGTGCAATCAGGCTGTTTACTTGTGCTTTTTCATGTTTCCTAATGTGTGCTTGTATGGCTATGAACTTCCCTCTTAGGACTGCTTTAGCTGTGTCCCAAATATTTTGATAGCTTGTGCCTTCATTTTCATTGAACTCTCGAAACATTTTGATTTCTTCCTTGATTTCCTCTTTGACCCAGAAGTTGTTAAGAAGTGTACTGTTGAGCTTCCACATTTTGGGACTGTTACTAATCTTTTGTTGATTGTTAAGTGTTAGTTTGTTGTTTTCGCCGGGATATGTTGTTTTCGCCGGGCTGGCTTCACGGGCGGGTAACAGACAACCAGGGACTCGTGGTTGAGCTGTAGGCAGTATCTCTTTATTCATGCAGGACGCAGCACAATCTAAGCCGAGCTAAGCTAAACTAACAACTACAAACAACAATCTTGTCCTTATAAATATACTAGCCCAGTAGGGTGGGAACAGGATGCGATGCAGAGAGGGTGGAGAGAAAAGTGACTGGTGAAAATCAGTGTGAGACAAGGAGAGGGGGCGGAGCAAAAACATATCATGAACCAGTGGGGATTGAACCAATGCCCTGTAGTGGTTATGTAAATAGAATACAGTGGTTATGTAAATAGAATACAGTGGTTATGTAAATAGAATACAGTGTTAAGCAGGGGGTATTAAACCAATGAAACAGAAGGGGTCTCATGCATACCAACATTAGTTTAATTCCACTGTGGTCTGAGAAGATGCTTGGGATGATTTCAATGCTCTTGAATTTGCTGATGCTGTCTTTGTGGCCTAACATATAGTCTATCCTTGAGAATGATCCATGTGGATTTGAGTAAAATGTGTATTCCAGTTTCTTGGGATGAATGACTCTGAAAATATCCAATAGATCTAGTTTGTCTATCTCTTCACTTAGCTCCCTTATGTCTTTATTGATTTTTCTGTCTGGATGATCTGTCAAGTTGAGAGAGTGGGGTGTTGAAGTCCCCTACTATGATTGTGTTACTGTTAATATATTGCTGTAGCTCTTTCAGTAGAAGTTTGATGTATTTAGATGGCTTCTCATTGGATGCATAGATGTTAATAATTGTTAAGTCCTCTTGATTGACTGATCCTCTGAGCATTAAGTAGTGTCCATTCCTATCTTTTTTAATCTTATCTATTTTAAAGTCTATCATGTCAGATATGAGAATAGCTGTTCCTGCCCTTTTTTTGTGGGCCATTGGCTTGTATGATAGTTTTCCATCCTTTCACTTTAAGTCTGTGTTTGTCTTGTTGTGTTAGGTGAGTTTCCTGTAGACAACATATTGTTGGGTTGTATTTTCTGACCCATCTTCCTACTCTGTGTTTTTTAATAGGTGAATTCAGGCCATTGACATTTATTGATATCAAAGATTGAAGATATTTTAACGCCATTCTTGTAGAGTTTTAGAGTGTTTTGATATATGTCCTATTTGTGGTGGTCTGGTTGTTTATAGGAGACCTTTCAGAACTTCTTTCAGGGCAGGCTTGGTGATGGTTGATTCCTTCAACTGTTGCTTGTCTGAGAAGGTTTTGATGCCTCCATCTAGTCTGAATGACAGTCTAGCAGGATATAGTATTCTTGGCTGAAAGCCTTTCTCATTGAGCAGTCGATAGATATCTTGCCATTCTCTTCTGGCCTGTAGTGTTTGTATGGAGAAGTCTGCTGCTAATCTTATGGGTTTTCCTTTGTAGGTAACTCTTTGTTTTTCTCTTGCAGCCTTGAGGATCCTTTCTTTATCCTTATTCCTTTCCATTCTAAGTAGGATATGTCTTGGTGTCTTTAGGTCTGGGTTAATTCTGTTTGGGACCCTCTGGGCTTCTTGAATCTTTATGTCTTTGATGTTGTCTAGACTAGAGAAGTTTTCAGCTACTATGGCCTGGAAAATGCTTTCTTCCTCTCCTTCTCTTTCTTCCTCTGGTATGCCAATAATGCGTATATTGTTTCTTTTGAAGTCATCCCATAGGACTCTGTTGTTGTTTTCAGCATCTCTTAATCTCTTTTTGAGATCTCTTACTTCTTTTTTAGTTGTCTCTAATTCGTCCTCAATCTTGCTAATTCTGGCTTCAGCCTCATAGATTCTATTCTCTCTGCCCTCTACTGTTTTCTGGAGTTCATCTATTTTGTTGCCCTGCTCTGATACTGTTTTAGCTTGTTCAGCTAGTTGCATTCTTAGGTTAACAATTTCAGCTTTCAGCTCTCTAATTCTTCTTCTAGCGTTTGCCAGCTCTCTAATAACCATGAGATAATTAGTATTTTCTTCCATATTCTCATTTGTTGTTCCTGCATTTCTGATTACAATTTTTTCAAATTCTTTACTCACTCCTGTTATTATTTCCTTAGCTAGTGTTTGGATGTTGAACTCGTTATTTTGTGCTTCACCCTCTGGAGGACTTTTAGCTGGACTCTTGTCCTGGTTCGATTCTCCAATATTTTTTCTTGTTGTTTTAACCATTTTATATATTATGTTATGAGTCCCCTTTATCAGTACTTTTCACATTATTGATCACTATTGCCTGGATTGACTTGTGTCTAAATAAGTTAATTAAAGGGTTCACAGTGGTGGAAGTTAACAGTTATTTCAATCTCTGAGTTGGAGCTCAGTGGTTTAAAAGCCTCTTTTTTTTTTTCTTCCCTGTAGGCTATGGGATCCTGAGAGCTTTTAAACTATCAATAGGCTTCTTAGCTTAATCACTGACTCCTGACCAAGAGATAAAGCAGGGTGTGGCAGAGATAATCCAGTGGTTATGCAAAGAGACTTTCACAGCCTCTCAGCTATGCCACCGAGGTGCAGGTCTTTTCCTGAGTTTCCCGGTTAGATCTCTGTCCCCTGGTGTCCCTCCCTGTTGCTGCTCCAGATTCCGAGGGTAGTAGCAATGGAGACTCAGAGTTGCACTTGGTGAGTCTCTGGGGAGTCCTCTCCTCCCTTCAGCTGTCCCCTTGTTGGTGGAGCAGACTGGAGGTGGTGTCTCCACTGATAAACTGCTGAACTGTTAGCAGTCACTTAATCTCTCCTTAGGCTCCTCTCTCCTCTCTGTCACCAGCCACGCGTGTTTGTACTCACGGGTGATTTACTGGGTTCCTGTGGTCATTCTAGTCCTGTCTTGTTTCGGTCCCGGGTGGTCTCCTTTGGTATTCCTGAGCATATGGGACCAGATGCTTCTCTCCTAACCCCGAGGGAGTTGCCCTCCTTTCTTTCTCTTTGCTTTCTCTTTTGTAACCAGAGTACTGTTTAGCTCTGGCTTAAGGTGGTGCAAGAGATTGAACCTGGGACTTAGAGCCTCAGGCAGGAGAGTCTCTTTGCATAACTATTATGCTATCTACCCCTACCCTTTCCTCCTTTGTTTTGATAGATGGGAAGAGAGAGAGCCTGGGACTCTGTAACCCTACTGGCTCCCTTAGACATGTGTCCTGCCCTCCCTTTGGGCAGTGTAGACACATGCCCACTGTGGGTATCTTTTTGCTGCTCCCAGCATGTCCCTTGTCCCTGGACAAAGTGACGCATGTCCCCCTGGTTGTCTCTGCTCCCGGGGTAGGGTGGGTGCAGGGGTGTCTGCTCCAGTTACAGAGCCATAAACACTTCCAGCCAGCCTTAGAGAAGAGCCCCGGACTGGTGTGTCTATGAAAGGGGTTCCCAGCGTTGATGGCTTTGCCCAGAGGGGACATTTACCAACATCTCTGTGCTGACAACAGGGGGAGAGGGAGCCCCTGGCTTCTGTCCAGTGATGAGCAGAGTACCCCCATCCCTCCAGAGATGGGAGCCCTGAGACTGTAGAGTCCCATTGTTATGTGTCCCCAGGAGTGGACATGACTCTCACTGGCAGTGTGACTCCCTGTGGTGAGGGTGGTGAGGGGTGACAGGTGACATCCTCAGCAGGACTTGCTTTGACTTCAGTTTAGGAACCTGTGTCCACAGGCTTCCGCCACTGACTGTTGCTACTGACCGCCAAGTGGCTCCTGGGGCTCTGTGGGTTTGCTCTGTCTCCTGCACAAGTGGGAAGCTGACTGGGTGACCTCCTGCCCAGTTCAGGCTTCCCATGGGCTCCTGCAGAGCACAGTGGTGCTGATGCCTTCTGGGGGACACTTAGCTGTCCCAGGAACAAGGCCAGCAGTGGGGCTGGTGTCTCCTGTGACCCCCCAGCTTCAGAGATGGACTCCTTGGGGGAGGAGACCAAAGCAGAGTCTGTCCTCTGTGCTCCTGACGGATGGGGACAGGCTGTGTGTCGGTGGGGGGGGGGGGCAGACTGACCAGTCTGACGGGGTAGGGGGTGGGGGGATGTGACTGGCTCTGCCTGACAGATGCGGGCCTTCAGGCTCCATGGAAACTCTGTGGGTGGTGGAGTAGTACTGTATCCATCCCTTTCTCTGTCTGTCTAACTCTTCCTCCTTGCTTTCTCTCTTAAAATCAGAATTGGGGGCTGGGTAGTCACCCCCCTGGTTGAGTACACATTACAATGTGCGGGATCTGGGCTTGAGCCTCGGCTCCCCGCCTGGAGGGTAGGGAAGCTTCATGAATGGTGAAGCAGGTCTGCAGGTATCTCTCTTTCTGTCTCCCCCTTCCCCTTTTCAATTTCTCTGTTCTATTCACTAAAAAAAGAGGGGTGAAGGAAAAAAGTGGTCACTGGGAGCCATGGAAAAAAAATAGTTGTATATACATAACTGTCAAAGGATGGGATCAAAAAGCTCCCCTTAAGCCAAGTCCCGAGCTAAGGGTGTGTGCACAAGACCCCACCTGCAGAGTACATGTGCCCCCCCTGAACTGGGGGCCCTGCCATCCCCCCTGGCCAGCATGGCTCCTGCGGGGGACAAGTTACACCTTGCTCTGTTGTGACTGGTTTGGCCGGGAAGGTCCTGGGCCACCGCCGAAAGCCCCCAGTCAGAGGACAGACAGGTCAACTGAAGCTTGGGTGCTGGCAGAAGGGACATCACAGATGGAAAGGATGGGGTACAGCCAGACACCCCAAAGCTGGGTTTGCTGAAGCTGGCTGAGCACAGTGCTTCCCAGTGGTGGTGGACTGGGGGTCAGGGGAGGGCTAGGTAGAGGCAGGGACTTGGAGGCCGGGACCAGTAGCTCCCAACCAGCTTCTCCCAGTCTCAGCTTTCTTCTCTGCTCCCCGCCTGGGTTCTCGTGGGCTTCAGCAGCAGACAAGTTGTATCTGTGTCTGGGGACAGAACCAGTGGGGCTCTTTGCTCCCGGGGTCTCTCCCAGTGCCCCCGCTGAGGCCTCTGTGTGCTAGCCCAGTCTGTGGGTGTTCAGGGGAAGGAAGTCCAGGGGATTGATAAACACAAGCGGTGAACAGTGACACTGGGACAGGTGGAGGTGGTGGTGGGGCAGTGCAGGGGGTCTTGATTGCCTCCAGGCCTTGGGGAAAGAGTAATTTAAGGCCCCCCCCCCACTGGAAGTCAGACTGTCCAGACCTAATGGCCTCATTGTAATATAACTCAAGGGTCCCTCTGTCCAGAGGTGCTGTGGGCCTGTAGTCTGGGGGTGGGGGTGGGGGGTCCCTAG
The DNA here is from genome assembly GCF_950295315.1 of Erinaceus europaeus. NCBI lineage: Eukaryota > Metazoa > Chordata > Mammalia > Eulipotyphla > Erinaceidae > Erinaceus > Erinaceus europaeus. The sequence continues at coordinate 33,854,797 of NC_080182.1, read as the reverse complement.
CTGGGGTGAAAGAAGCCTTCTCTTCCTCCTCTGCACACCCTAGAAGACTCAGCGGCACCTCAGGTGACTTTTTCTTAATGGAAACATTCTAATTTCATTCGTCCCATCTCAGGAGTTGCCAACTTTTCAAATTCTGAATTGTGCGTAGGCAAACGCTCAGATTTTATTTTTTTTTTAGGGGAAAATGAGTATAATGCAATTAGTTAAGTGGGTGCTGGAGAAAAAGCTAGGAAAGATCACAATAAGTGATTTTTCTGTCAGAGTTAAAGCTTTTAGCGAAAGAACTGCCCCCCCCCCCCCCGAAAAAAAATCCAGAAGCATTCTTGAGCTGCTGAAAATGAGACGAACACGTGTGGTGTCATTTTCCCTCTTGGCATGAAGTGGAAGGGCTTCTTCCTTACAGTGCACTTGCCCGCCTTTGATGGGGTTTCCTGCCCCTCCCTGAAGGGGTCTGGTTTGGCCTTAGAAGTTCCCAGGAGTGAGGCTGACTGTCTTGGCTGTTCTGAACTTGGGGCCAAGGAGCCATAGGTCTCAGATAACCTGCTGGTCTGTTGGAGAATTAAATATTTCTGGGCGTTTCTTTGGTGCCTTTCTTTTCTCTCATTCCTTCCTCTTTGTTTCTTTCCATCCCTCCCTCCCTCCCTCCCTCCCTTTCTCTTTTATATTACTGTACAGAGACGTTGAGAGAAAAGGGGAACAAAGGGAGGCAAAGAGAAAGAGAGACACCTGTAGCACTGCTTCACTGCTTGTGAAGTTCTCCCTCCTGCAGTGGGGACTGGGGCTCGAACCCAGGTCCTTGCACACTGTAACATGTGTACTGAACTGGATGTGCCACCACCCAGCCCCTTTGGCTGCATTTCCCTCAGTGCTGGCAAGGGAGGGGCTAACGACTTCAGGGACAGGAGGAGGAAGGGAGGGGAGACAGATTTTCAGTCTCATTTAGACAGCATGAACACTGGTGGTGGTGGTGGGGAGCCAGGTAGAGTTTCTTGCAGTGACCTGAGAGATGGGGGTGGGGGGAAGGGCCCCCCTGCTTCCCCCAAACAGAGGAGCAACTGAATATGAGAACAATTGTGTGTTGCTCTGGAACTCCCAGCTGTTGCCTGTTGCTCCTGGAATCCAGGTGTCCCAACCCTTGCTCAGTCTTGGGGGACACTGGGAGGCTGGGACACCAGTGTGTTCACAGTGAGACCCTTTGCTTCTGCTCTCACACGTCTCATAAGAACAGCTCATGGGCCCCATTTTCCCTGATCTCACAGTGGAGACTAGGTTTTGGGAACCCTTCAGCAAGAAAGCCATGTGGGGGGCAGGAGATGATGGCCTACTAGGTAGAGCACATGCCTCACTGTGCCCCAGACCATGGGTCCAAGCCCTGGTACCACATGGGAGCACCATGGTCATCATGGAGGGAGGTCCCTGGATGGTGGTGTCACACTGTGGTGTCCCTCCTCCCATCATCTCTCCCTTTTTCCCTCCCTCCGTCCTCCCTCCCTCAAATAATAATAATAATAATAAAAAGGACCCTGGAGGCCACTCGGCGCTGACACTGTTAGAAGTCAGTGGTGTATTTATGTCAAGGACCTGTACAAGGGTCCCAGTTTGAGCCCCTGGCTCCCCACCTGCAGGGGGAAAGCTTCACAAGTGGTAAAGCAGGTCTGCAGGTGTCTATTGTTAACTCTTTCTCTCTGTCTCCCTCTCCTCCCTCAATTTCTCTTTGTCCTGTCCAATAAAGTGGAAGAAAGGGCCTCCAGGAGCAGTGGATTCGTAGTGCAGCCACCAAGCTCCAGTGATAACCCTGGAGGCAAAAGAAAGAAAGGAAAAAAAGAAAGAAATGAAGGAAGGAAGAAAATTAAGTTGCACAGTATAGAGAAGAATTGGGGCCAGGAGATAGCTCAGTGGGTAGAGTGTGTGCATTTCTGGGCTCCAGGTTGTGCAGTGGGGGTGAGAGGGTTAGAGGAGTGCAGAGAGGAAGCTCTGGAGAGCTCACTTGGTGGAGCACCCATGTTATCATGCACATGGCTTGGGCCATGGCACATTCTCTCCCCTCTCTGTCTTCCCCATCTCTCTCCATTTCTCTCTGTCCTATCCAATAATGACAACATCAACAATAATAACTACAACAATAAAAAAGCAACAAGGACAACAAAAGGGAATAAATAAATATATATAAAAAGAAAAGTCAAGATATACTTTTAAAAATATTTATTCCCTTTTGTTGCCCTTGTTGTTTTACTATTGTTGTTATTGATGTCGTCGTTGTTGGATAGGACAGAGAGAAATGGAGAGAGGAGGGGAAGACAGACAGGGGGAGAGAAAGACAGACACCTGCAGACCTCATTCACTGCTTATGAAGCGACTCCCCTGCAGGTGGGAAGCTGGGGGCTCAAACTGGGATCCTGACACTAGTCCTTGTGCTTTGCACCACGTGTGCTTAAACCCCTGCACTACCACCTGACTCCCAAGATGTACTTTTCTATGTTATTTATTTATTTATTTATTTATTGCCACCAGGGTGCCTGTAGTATGAATCCACTGCTCCTGGTATTTTTTTTTCTTTGACTGGACAGAGAGAAATTGAGAGAGGAGGAGGAGATAAAGAGGGAGAGAGATAGTCACCTGCAGACCTGCTTCACTGCTCGTAAAGTGTCCCCCCTGCAGGTGGGGAGTGGGGTCTCGAACCCCAGGTTTTTGTGCATGGTAACAGGCTTGCTCAGCTGGGTGTGCCACTGCCTGGTCCCCTTTTTCTAAAAATTTCTGTGTAAAAAAGTGTTACGGCTTTTTCAACGACCTAATAAATGTCAGTTCAGCTTCCTCTGATGGGCTTCCACCCCTCAGTATTTGTGTCTGCAGAGAGCTGTTTCTGTGAGTCATGCCAGTATTTGTGTGTGTGTATGTGTGTGTGTGTGTGTGTGTATGTATGTGTGTCCCCGTGTGTGCGCATGCACGTATGGTGATTGATGAGTGTCTGGGCTTCCTGGGGTGTGTCAGCAGTTTGTGGGGCTGCCCCTGCCTCATTGTCATGTGTATTCCTTTTTAGTTTTTACTGATTTATTGCATAGAGACAGCAAGAGAGCAATTGAGAGGGAAGAGGGAAATAAGGAGAGAGACGGAGAGACACCTGCAGCCCTGCTTCACCGCTTGTGAAACTTCACTCTGTGGGTGGAGACTGAGGGCTTGAACTTGGGCCCTTGTGCATGGTAACAGGTGCACACAACCAGGTGTGCCACTGCCTGGCCCTTGTCATGCATTTCTGACTTGACATCTGGGCCCCTTTTTCTTCTGCACTCAAGGGGGCCTCCTCTGTTGTCCCCTGCACCAGCCTCTTGGTGAGGAGAGGAAGAGCATTTGGCTGTGATGTCGCCCTGTCTAGATATGTCACAGGCATATAGTGTGGTGGGAATGGCCTCTGGCCTCCCCATGTCCACTTGGATTTTGTTCTCTAACCCCCAGCCCACTCCCCCCCCCCCGCCACCGCCAAGCCCAGCCTCCAGAAATAAGACTCTAGCAGGTGTTTCCTTCTTACTGAGTCCCCAGGGGCAGGCAGACATGTCAGCACTTCCTCCGCCCAGCTGCAGGCCTCCAAGCACCTGCCCTGCCCTGTTTTGGCCAGCCTCTCTGCACCCTTGCTCCTGGTCACACTGCTGGCCAGGGAGTTCCTGGGCACAAAGAAGCCAGTCTGGGTGTGGCCTTTTACAAAGCTCAGAGTGTGGCTAGGATGAGGGCCTCGAGTTAGTCACAGAGAGCACCGTAGGGGGCACCGTCATCACCTGCCTGTTGCCTTCATTTCAAGGGGATTCCCAAGTTGGGCACATGGGGACAGAACTCAGCCAATGCCCAGTGGCTCTTCCCCATTAACGCTGTGTCTCTGTTTTCTCCAGGACCTGTGTGGCGGGAGCCATGTCTGACAAGATGTCCAGCTTCCTGCACATCGGGGACATCTGCTCTCTGTACGCTGAAGGCTCCACCAACGGCTTCATCAGTACCTTGGGGTAAGAGGCCAGCTTCTGCTGGTGGGGGTTGCTCTCTGCGACCAACCGGGGCTCTGTGGCACGATTGGGCCAGGCTGCTCGGCATCTCCCGGCAGGAGAGCTAGCTGTACTTGGTCCTTGTCAACAGCTGCCTCATCCTCCCCAGAGTTCCATCCTGGGTCCCAGCCTGATTGGTTCAGGGTGTTTTTATTTTTTATTTTTGGAGACAGATAGAGAGATAGATGAATAGATAGATAAACCAGAGCACTGCTCAGCTCTGGCTGATGGTGGTGATGGAGCTTGAACATGGGACCATCGGTACCTCAGGCATGAAAGTCTTTTGCAGAACCATTATGCTATCTCCCTAGCCCATTCAGGGTGATTGATCATCTCCAAGGGGACAGTACAAATAGATGGGATGAGTGTTTTCTTTCCTTAAAGATTTACTTTATGAGAGAGAGAGACCAGAGGACTGGGGGATGGATTGTGGCACACCTAGTTAAGGACACAGATTACAGTGCACAAGTACTGGGTTCAAGCCCTTGGTCCCCACTTGCAGAGGGAAAGCCTCACTAGTGATGAAGCAGTGCTGGAGGCCTCTCTCTCTTTCTTTCTCTCTCAACTTCTCTCTGTCTATTCTATGAGAGAGAGAGAGAGAGAGAGAGAGAGAGAGAGAGAGAGACACCCCAACCAGAACACTGCTCAATTCTGTCATAAAGTTAGGTTGGATTTCAAATCTGGGGCCTCTAGGGCCTCAGGCGTACAAGTTCTTTGCTGTAGTGGTCTGAGCTCTTTCTCTAGCCATAGAGTGAGATTATTTATTTATTTACAATTAATTAATAAATTAATGTATGGCCATCAGGGTTATTGCTGGGACTCAGTGCCAGCATTATGAATCCATTGCTCCTGGCAGTTATTTTTCCCCCATATTTTCTTTCTATTTTATTGGATAAGACAGAGGAAAATTAAAAGGGAAAGGGGAGATAGAGACGGAGAGAGGCAGAGAGACACCTGCTGTGTGCTACCCGTCAGTTTGTTCTCTGTTTTTCTTTTTCATGTTTCATTTATTAATATTTGATTTATTAGGTAGAGACAAAGAGAACCTGAGATGGAAGGGGGAGATAGGGAGAGACAGAGAGGCATCTGCAGACCTGCCTCACCATTTGTGAAGCCTACCTGCCGCAGGTGGGGAGCAGGAGCTCTAACCTTGGTCCTTGTGCAAGGTAATTTGTGCCCTAAACCAGATGTACTGCCACCGGGGCCTCTAGAACGACGTTTTAAGGTTAGCATTTACAAGACATCCCACCCTATACATACCAACCTCAGTGTAGCTTTGTCCAAGTTCTTGTTTTCAAATGCTGGCTGTTTTGTTCTCTAAGCAAAGGCCAGAACTCCTTGGCTGTTTTTCTCTCTTCTCTGAAGTAGCACATTTCCTACCCAAGATTGTTCTGTGCACTGGATAATTAGAGCTGCACAAAGCTGAGGCCGGGCGGTGGCATAGCTGGTTGCGCACACACATTACCATGCACAAAGACCCAGGTTCAAACCACCAGTCCCCACCTGCAGGGGAAAAAGCATCAGGAGTCAGGTTGGTATCATGGTAGCATCTGGAACCCGGTGACGGAAAAAGAGTTAAGGTATAAAGCAGAACAAATTGTTGACTAGTCAGGAATGTAAAGGCAAGAATATAGCAGATGAGATTTGGGGTCTCCATTTCGGAAAAAGCTTGTAGGGCTATTTTAGGTCTATTCCAAGGGGCCCATGGCTTTACTAGGTTTTGCCTGAGCTTGACAGCTAACATGCAGGTGTACCCAAGGTATTTTCTGGGGAGATGGTGTGAGAGTTGGAAAAAGGACTAGAAAGCTGGATCAGGGAAGAGAGTAGCTCCCAAATATGGGAAAAGCTTCAGGAGCGGAGAAGCAGGACTGTAGGTATCTTTCTTTCTCCCTCTCTATCCCCCCCCCCCCCACTCTCTCAAATACTCTCTGGCCTATCACATAAACAAACAAAACAAAAAACTGCACAGAGTTCTGTAAATCAGAATTCTGCTGGCTCAGAGAACTGGAATTGGACAAACTCAGTAGATCACTCAGGATGTTAAATTCAGTTTTGGGACAGAAAGTTCACTGGGTAGGATGCCTGCTCCACAGAAATGATAAAAGATGGTCTTCTTAGAACTTGGGACTGATTATTTATTTGAAATTTCTTTCCTGTCTCTTATTTATTTATTTATTTGTTTGTTTTGTTGCCTTCAGGGTTATCACTGGAACTTGGTGCTGGCACTATGAACCCACTACTCCTGGAGGCCAATTATTTTTCCATTTTATTGAATAGGACAGAGAGAAATTGAGAGACTGGGGGAGATAGAGAAGGAGAGAGAAAGATAGACACCTGTAGACCTGCTTCACTACGCGTGAAGCTTTCCCTTAGCAGGTGGGGAACCAGGGGCTCGAACCAGATCCTTGCACAGGTCACTGTGCTTTATACTATGTGTGCTTCACTGGATGTGCCACTGCCTGACTTCCTTTTCTTTTTTTATTGACACCAGGGTTTTTGCTGGGGTTCGGTGCCAGCACTATGAAACCACTCTTCCCGGTGGCCATTTTTTTCCTTTCTATTTTACTGCATACACAGGACAGAGAGAAACTGAGAGGGGCGGAGGAGATAGAGAGGGAGAGAGAACAAGAGATACCTGCAGCCCTGCTTCACCGTTCATGCGGTGTCTATCCTGCAGGTGGTTAGCGGGGGCTCGAACTTGGTCCTGCCTCATGGGAATGTGTGCACTTAATTGGGTGTGTCCCTGTCTGGCCTCCTGTATTTTATTTTCCGCTCTGTCCCACTGGTTGGTTATGGAGCCCCTAACCTGCTGATCTCACGCATTCACACCTGGGCATCCCAGCCCCTGAAAATGGCCTCCCTTTTATTCTCAGGGCCATCTCCCTGGGTTCCCCTTGCAGCTGCAGCTTTGCAGGTGGCCTTAGGCTCAGCTTCCAGCCCCAGAAGCTTCTGCTCATGACTTTTGAGCTCTAGAGAATCATGGACCAGCTTGGGGCTTCCTGTGCTATGCCCAGACCCGCCTGCACTGTGATTAAAGGGACAGGGCTGCTGACACCAGGCTTGGGTGCTTGGGCTCAGGCTTAACCACCTGGAGCCTGCAGCTGGAGTGGGCCCCTACAGGGGCGGTGATAGACTACCTTTCAGGGAAAATGACAGGGTGGGCTTTGCAGGGACAGCGGGTATTTGACTTCTGCTTCGTCTTGGGCTTCGATTTTCCTGGGCATGACCAGCTCTGAGCACCCGTCTGTCTCTTGCCCTCTGCAGCCTGGTGGATGACCGCTGTGTGGTGCAGCCGGAGGCCGGGGACCTGAACAACCCCCCTAAGAAGTTCAGAGGTGAGTGGGCCGCCCTCATTGAGTGGATGCTGGGTTCCACTGGAAAGTCTGAGTGTTCTGAGCATTTATGGGCTTGTGTCCATACTTGGGCTTATTTCCATGCTGAGCTCGAGGTCGTCTTAGAGGCACAGGGGAGTGGAATGTGGTGCCTTTGTGAGGGTCTGCATGTGTCCCTGGGATATGTGCTCACTTTGTGCCAGGCTGATGTTGGAACTGTCTCGAAACTTGGAGGAATTTTAGATTCTGGTCATGAGGAACCTGTCTCAGCTTCAGTGGGTCTTGCTTTCCACTTTGGGGGACCACAGAAATGATAATGGAGGCTCCTGGTCACTGTACTTGCTTTCTGGATGACATGGTGACAAGCTGCAGAGGGGGACAAGTGTCCTTGCAGAATGGCTCTTGGCCTCAAGCCTCTGTGTCTTCTCTGGGAAGTGACTCATTTTCTCCCTGGAGGCTCTGAACTGTGTTGGGCATCCCAGGGTGATGGGTTCGGTTTCTGTTGGCCTTTGCTGTGGCATTCATTGGGTGGTTTTGAGCCCCATTATCACAGCTGGATGACGGGGAGTGTTTGCAAATGATGCAGGTGCTCAGGCCCACCACAGGGATCTCAGGAGGCTGGCGCCTGGGCACTGGCATTGGGAAAGGCTCTCCATGTGATTTGTAGGCCCGGCTGCAACTGAGGGCACAGAGCCAGGCATTTCCCCGTGGGCCTGAGTCCCAGAGGGCTCAGACTTTGCTGTCTGTACATTGATGGCGTCACTCAAGTTCTCATTGTTGGGGGATTCAGAAAGTCTGACATTTGGGGGGAGAAGAGCTTGAGAAATGAGAATGACAAGGAGGCCAAAGTTCATGAAGAGAAAGGCCACTTGGTTGCTGAGCCTCAGCCTGAGGCAGGGCCCCCAGGAGCTGGTCTCATTGGCATGGGGACCCTTAAAAGTTAACTGTGGGGGGCAGGGTGGTAGCGCAGAGGGTTAAGCGTACATGGGGCAAAGCACAAGGACTGGTGTAAGGATCTGGGTTCGAGCTCCTGGCTCCCCACCTGCAAGGGTGGTCATTTCACAGCTATTGAAGCAGGTCTGCAGGTGTCTTTCTCTCCCTCACTCTTTCTCCTCCTCCTCTCTTGATTTCTCTCTGTCCTATCCAACAACAACAGCAATAACAATAGTAACAACAAGGGCAACAAAAATAGGAAAAATGGCCTTCAGGAGCAGTGAACCCCAGGGATAACCCTGGAAGAAGGAAAAGGAGAAGGAGGAGGAGGAGGAGGAGGAGAAGAAAAAAAGTGGACAGTGTGTGCCAGGCATAGAGTTGAGTGCACACATTACCATGTGTGAGAACCAAGATTTAAGCCGCCACTCTCCAGCTGCATGGAGATGCTTCACAAGTAGTAAAGCATGGCTGCAGGTGTCTCTCTCTCCCCTCCCTCCCCTTTCAATTTCTCTCTGTTCTATGAAATAAAAAAAAGAAAGGAAATAGAAAAAAATGGCTGCCAGGAGCAGCAGTGGATTAATTGTATAGGCACTGAGCCCCAGTGGTGGTAAAAGCAAAACATAACTGTCTGACAAGACCTGGGACAGCCAGCCTGCTCCTCCCCAGCCTCTTCCCAAGCAGAGTCCCCAGGGCACTGGAGCGAGAGGTGGATTCAGGGCGCTCTGGATGACAAACTTGCCTCAGTTCACCTTTTCCCAGGGCCAACTTCTGTGGACGGGGTTGCGTGTGTTTTCCTGGGGATTCTGCCTGTCAAGCTCAGACTTGACCTGTCCACTTTGGGATGGTCCTATGCTCTGCCAGTGTGGGAGCTGGGGTCTCTAGGACCTTTGGGGGGGAGGTCCTCACTCAACTGAGGGAGATAGCACTGGTTCTCCACCTGGGTCTGCAAGTCCGTTGGTACCTAGTGAAGCTCTGGTACCCAGCGTTTGGATGAATTATGGTGAACTCTACTCTCCAGGGCCAAACCACCATGCTGACTCCTGCAGCTTGGTCCTGCTGTGCAGAGGGCAGCCACGTGCTGATTGTGGGGACCGACCCCTGGGGGTCCCCTCCCCAGCTGCACAGCCCCGGGGCTGGGGGAGGAGATGTGCTCTTGGGGGTGTACATGACGTATCATGTCTGTTTGCTGGCATCTGGAGTTTCCAACCTGAACCCTGAATAGAATGAATTACGTCAAGCACCATCAGTGGCAAGAGAAGAGTCCAGAGTGGTGAACACTGGTGTACCTCTCAAGATGGGGTTTCACCCAGTATCCCATGCACAGGCCTCTCTATGGATCTTTTTATTGAGTGTATACATACAGCTGTGTCAGGCATGAGTATCTTAAGGGAGTACATATTTGAGTACTCTCTCTCCTAGTACGTAGACCATTCTCTTATCAGGCTTATCTCCAATTCTTACAGTCACATCAGATTCTATGTTTACTCTGCAACTCCTGACCTTACCCCAAGTTTGTAGGCCTAGCTAGTTCAGGGGCGTCAGATTAAGCTTCTTTTGCCTGCAGGGCCTTTTGACCTGTTATCTCTGTTTATCCTGATGTTGGCCAAACATCTTTGGAGGCCTGAGACAAGAATGGCAAAGCAAAGACTTTCTAATATGACTGCTTCTAATACAACGGTTTTAATTAGTGAAATGGGCCACATATCTTAAATAATAAGCATAATGAATCACTGGGTCTCTAGCAGCTGTTGGCCTGGGATCCAGTGGCTTACGTGCAATGGGTTTTGGGTCCTGTCTATAGAATGAATAGGGTTCTGGTCTGGGGTGGTGTGGTCCTATCTCTGGGTATCTGAAAAGTGAAACATTGATTGGAAACTCCTGCCCCCCATTTTTAGCTTGTGTCCTGCTAAAGTGGCCACACCTGACCTTGTGGATGGTGATGGAGTGAAAGCATATAGCTGGGGTCTGTGGATGGTAGTGGGGTGAAAGTGTATAGCAGGCTGTTTTGGGGCCTCCACCCAGGCCAGGAGTGGGGGATCAGGTCCTTTGTTTGCATTTGCTCAGGCCCCATTTTCCTCTGCTCCAGAGACCTCCCTGTATGCCAGCCTGCCTCTTCTGGGGCCTTGTGGGATTAGGTGGATGGCTTGGTGTTTAGGAAGAAGGGAACTGCACCCTGTGCATGCTTCATGCACTGGCCTTGGGCGTCGCAGCAACTCTGGAAGGGGGCCTCCAGGGTGGTGGTATTTCCCAGGATGTTGGGACTCCTCAGAGCTGTGCCTAAGGTGTAGACTACATTGGGGAACCGGGGCTCCTGCCAGTGGCTATGCCGTAGGCTGCTAGGGTCTTCCCCCATTGCTCTGGTCCTGGTTGTGTCCCTCCCTGGGCCCCAGCCTCAGTTTCCCCTTTGGTGGGCAGAGGTGAGAGGTGAATTCTGCCAGACCCTCCTGCTGAAGACATGGTGCTTCACACAGAGCTGGGCATCTGTTCGGGTGTCCACAGCCAACCGTGTAGTGAGGCCAGATGGGGCCTGTGGTCACAGAAGGTATATCAGGGCAGGGTGACTGCAGCCACCCTGCCATCTCCATGTCTCCCTGCCCTCTGCCTCAGTCCCCTCTGCTGCATCTCATCTGCATGGTTGCTAGGCAGCACTGCTTCTGCCTCTCCCTTTTGGCAGAATGTCTGTGCATGGAGCCAGTTCTAGATGCCCACAGGCCCGGCAGGGCTGAGCTGTTCTTCCTCCTGCTGTTGGTGACTCTGACCCTCTGTCCACCTGGGGCTTTGCTTGTGGTGGGAAACTGGGCGGAAAGGTGGTCTGTTCTGGACCCTTGGACACACCTTGAATTGTGTGCAAGGTTTCCTGTGTGTGTGTGTGCTGTGTGTTTTGCAGAAGAGTCTCTGGCTCTCAGAGCCAGTTCCCACTGAGGGGAGAGGCAGATAGGCTGTTTGGAAGCCCCACTGCAGACTCACTGGCTGGCCTCAGTCTCACACCAACACATCACTATCATTCCCATCGGTCCCCAGGTGACTTGGTACACAGTGGTGTGTGGAACGGGGCCAGGGAACTGTCTTCTGGCCCACTTTGTCCTCCCTGGGTCCCCACCCACATGCCCAAGCTGAGGAAGACACGCCCGAGGGCTCTGGGCTTGGCGCCCAGACACCAGGCTTCCTGCCTTGGCCTGGGTGCTAACTGTTTCCCTCTCCCGATACCTGTCCTCCATGGGAGGCAGTGCCTGCCCCTCCTCTTCTTACTTCTCCTCGTCCTCCTCCCTTTTATTTAACAGGACAGGGAGAAACTGAGGGGGGGGATGAAGAAGGAGGGAGAAAGAGTTACTTACAGCACTTTGTCACCACATGTAAAGCTTCTTCCTTCAGGTGGGAGCTGGGGGCTCAAATCCTGGGTCCTTGCTCATGGTAACTTGTGCCAACCTAGTGCCTCACTAGCCGAGCCCTTCTTTTTATTTTTAGTGCAGCACCTGGGAACCAACCAGGAGCCCCATGTGTGTAGAGTTCTGTGAGTGGCCTCCTTGACATGATTTGACATGGATTTTTTAAAATATATATTTTTTAAATATTTATTTTATTTATTTATTCCCTTTTGTTGCCCTTGTTTTATTGTTGTAGTTATTATTGTTGTTGTCGTTGTTGGATAGGACAGAGAGAAATGGAGAGAGGAGGGGAAGACAGAGAGGAGGAGAGAAAGACAGACACCTGCAGACCTGCTTCACCGCCTGTGAAGCGACTCCCCTGCAGGTGGGGAGCCGGGGTTCGAACCGGGATCCTTATGCCGGTCCTTGTGCTTTGCGCCACCTGCGCTTAACCCGCTGCGCTACAGCCCGACTCCCTTGACATGGATTTTAATTTACTCATCAGTGAGAGAGAGATGAGAGAGATAAGAGAGAGAGAGTTAGAGAGAGAACACACCAGAGCATCACTCTGGCACATGTGGCCCCTGGGAGATCAAACTCCACACCTCATGTTTCAAAGTCCAGCACTTTATCCACTGTGCCACCTTCCAGGCCCTCCCTGACCCAGCAAAAACAAAAAAGCTCTGGAGCTGGGTGATGACTTGCTCTGTCAGGTGCACACTTCATTTTGCTGGAGGCCCTGGCTTTGAGCTCCTGCTACCACATGTGGGAGTGCCATATTCACTGCTCCGAGCTGGGCACTTAGGAGGGGTCTCTGCTCTGGCCCAGAGGGTCAGTGGGCAGTCGTCTTATCTGTATCCTACCCCACAAACAGCCTGCTGTCCTGTGTGCCTCCAGCTGCACCTGGGATGGGGGTTGGGAACCCTGTGTGTCCTGGTGGAGAAGATTCCAGAGTGGGGCCAGGTGGTGACACACCTTACACATTCCAGTGTGTAAGGACCTGGGTTCAAGTTCCTGGTCCCCACCTGTAGGGGAAAGCTTCACAAGTGGTGAAGCAGGGCTGCAGGTGTCTCTGTTTCTCTCCCTTTCTATCTCCCCCCTTCCTCTCAATTTCTGGCTGTCTCTATCTAATAAATAAATAAAGATAAAAGAGAGAGAGAGAGAGAGAGAGGATTCCAGAGTGAAGGAGGTGGAGAAGCATCTGTCTGAAGGGCAGGCACATTTAACAGCCTTGGCATCAGGGGCAGCCTCTGGGGAGGGTTCAGGTCCAGCCCCTGCTTCTCACTGTGTGGCAAGGACATCACCTCTGAGGCTTGTTTTCTCCTTGGCTAGTCTGGATACGGTCAGCTGAGACCCGAGAGTGTGAGTGGAGGGGACATTCCCTGGTGCCCAGCGTGTCCTCTCAAGTCCTCGTGCTAGGTGTCTATCTGGGGTTTTAGGGTTCACTCTCAGAGGGGAGCTGGCTAGGCAGGAAGGGTAGGGCCCGTGGGCCGAGGATTCCCAGTGGCTGTGGGGACCCTGTGTTTGTCTGACAAACAGGCCATCCTGGCTCCCCACACCCAGGAGGTAGAGGTCACCTGCCCGAGACCTTCCTAAGGCCCGAGGCCTCTGTGTTGTGTGGTGTTGGATGTGTCAGTTGTGTGTGAGGTGCATATGGTGTCTGTGGGGTGTACATGTATGAGTGTGTGAGGTGGAATTTGTGTATGTGTGAGATATGGAGTATGTGTGTATATTGTGTAGATTATGTCTGAGATGTGTGTGGAGTGTGTTTGTGAGGTGCAGATGAGATGTCTGTGGGGTGTGCCTGTGAGGTGTGTGAATAAAGTGTGTGTGAGTTGTGACGTGCGTGTGCGGTATGTGTGTGTGTGAAGTTTGAGTGTGGTGTATCCATGAAGTATGTGGCATGAGAGTTGCATATAATGTCTCTGAGGAGTGTGAGATGTGTGTGGTGTGTGATGTATCTGAAGTGTCTGGCATACCTATGGTCTCTGAGGTATGTGAGGTGTGTGGTATATCTGGTCTGAGGTGTGTGGTGTATCTATGGCCTCTGAGGTGTGTGGTATATCTGTGATGGCTGAGGTGTATCTGTGGTGTGTCAATGGGTATGTGAGGTGTCTTTGAGCTATGTCTGTATCTGAGATGTATCAGTGAGGTGTCTATGAAGGCTGTGTGTGAGGTGTATGTCTGTAGTATGTGTGTCACTGGGGGGGGTTGGGTTGTGTGTGAGATGTATGTGTAGTGTCTAGTGTACGAAGTGTGTGTTATCTGTGGTGTCTATGAGGGATGTGTGTGAGTTGTATGTCGTGTGCCTTTGAGGTGTGTTCGATGTGTATCTAATGTGTGAGGTGTATTGGTGGAATGTGTGTTAGGTGTATGTGTGTGTGGTATTTGAGGTACATCTGTGAGATGTCTATGAGGTATGTGTGAGGTATGCCTGTGGTGTGTGAAGTGTGTCAGTGGGGTGTGGTGTCTGAGGTGTATCTGTGAGGTGTGTGGTATGTCAGTGGGGTGTATATGTGATGTGTATGGGCCATGTGTATGTAGTGTGAAGTGTGTGTGGTATCTGAGGTGTATCTGTGAGGTGTCTATGTGGTGTATGTGAGGTATGTCTGTGGTGTGTTAGTGGGTTGTGTATCTGTGGCATGTATGTGTGAAGTGTGAAAGTATTATCTGTGAGGTGGGGGGGGGTATGTGCTGTATGGTGTGGGTTGTGTGGTGGGTGTGTACTGCCTGGGGCCTGAGGAGCTGTGTGGCTCTGCCTGTGCCCTTCTGCTCGCTCGCCCTTCCTGTGGGACTGTGCTGGGTGTGGCAGGTGGCTGCAGATGGTGATGGTGGTGGCGGCGATGGGGGGGACATTGGGCTTCCCCTTCCGGGTCGACAGTCACAGAGAGCAGGACAGCAGTCACTCCTCTTGGGAAGATGTGCAGGGTGCTTTCTCATCTGGTATTTTTCCGGGTACATTTGAGTTCCAGTTTGGGTGCTTCTGAAATGTCTGGATGTTGTGTGCTGCTAAAATTACCCACGTCTAAAAATGTTCCCTCAGCGGCACTTCTGCAGAGGCTGGCTGGGTCCTGGGCGGGTGGATTTCTGTGCTAGGAGTCCCTTGGCCCCTGCCCTGTCTGAACAGGCATCCAGGTGTGCTGGCAGCAAGCACCTGTCACATGGCCTGCTGCCCAGGGGGCCTGGAGTTGGGGAGCCCGGCTTCTCTCTGTGGGCAGAATCCTGGGGTTTAGTTGCCATAGTTTCAGCGAAAAATGTGACCTTCGCTACAATAACAGAGAGTTAGAAAGAACCAGCTAATCGGCTTGCTAAAATTAGCTTTCTCTCATACATAAGCTGGGATGGGGGGAGACTTTAATTAAATATCACACAGGGATCTGAACCCCAAGGTAACACAGTCCCTGAGTGGGCAGGGGGTCCGGATGCCCATGTCTTCTTCCTGGGCTCTGGCACCCTGGGAGAGCCTAGTGTCAGCATTCACCAGGGCTCAGACCGTCAGGAAAGCATGGAAAAAGCTTGCCAGAGAGTCTGAGAGCAGCTATGCCTCCCCTCCACCCCAACCCCCAGGATGAGCAGGCCTCTGTGAGGTCCTAGTGGGGGCTGGCTTCTGCCAAGAACCCTTGGTGGTCATCTGGGCAGCACAGTGGCATCTGGTGGGGGCTGGACTTTCATTACTTTTTAAAAATAAAATCCCCATATTTTTACTTTGAAAACATATTAATGAGTGAGAGATAGAGATAGAGAGAGATAGATAGAGAGCAAATATACAGGAGTACCATTCTGGCAAGTGTAATGTTGGGGCTTGAACTTGGGACCTCCTGCCTGCAAGTCTTGGCCTCTTACACACCCCATCCTGGGCCAGAGTGAGAAGCCACTGCCCGTGGACATTTGGGTGGCTGTGAACATCTCTCCTTGAATAGCTCTGGACTCTTGTTCCTTCTTACTTATTTACTTTTCCGTTTTAATTTTTGTAATATTTTTGTTTTATTTTTTTTAAGTATTACATATTATATAAAATAAACCAGGGATCTGGTTTCTTTCATTTTTTTGTAAAAATTTTATTTATTTTGGACAGAAACAGAAGTTGAGAAGAAAGGGAGATAATTGGGAGGGAGACATCTGCAGCACTGCTTCACACCTAGTGAAGCTTCCCCCCTGCAGGTGGGGACTAAGGGCTTGAACCTGGCCTCTTGCACACTAATGTGTGTGCTCAACTGGGTGTGCCACCATCTCCGTGACAGAGACTAAAAGAAGGAGGGAAGTGAGATGGCAAGAGAGAGGGAGAGAAAGAAAGACACTTATAACCCGCTGTACTTCTTGTAAAGCTTCCTTCCTGCAGGTGGGGACTGGGGACTTGAACCCGGGTCCTTGCACATGGTAACTTGTACTGTCTATCAGTTGTGTCACATCCTAGCCCCGAACATTTTTACTTTAATTTTATTACTATTATTTATTGTTGTAGTTATTATTGTTGTTATTGATGTCATTGTTGTTGGATAGGACAGAGAGAAATGGAGAGAGGAGGGAAGACAGAGGGGGGAGAGAAAGATAGACACCTTCAGATGTGCTTCACCGCCTGTGAAATGACTCCCCTGCAGGTGGGGAGCTGGGGGCTTGAACCGGGATCTTTACACCAGTCCTTGTGCTTTGCGCCACCTGCACTTAATTAGCTGCTGTACCTCCCAACCCCCCCTTTTAAAATTTTACATTTATATATATATTTAGATAAAGGCAGAGGGAGAAAGGGAGACAGACAGACAGATAGACAGATGGACCTTGCAGCACTGAGCTTCCGTCAGTGGAGTGAGGGCCAGACATGGCCAAGCAGTAGCACTATCCAGGTGAGCTATTTTACCCGCCATTTTTCATTATTTAAACATTTTTCTTTTGTTTTGGACAGAGGGTAAGAGAGGGAGAGAGAGAGAGGCAGAGAAAAGGAGAGAACTCAGTAGCACTGCCCAGTGCTTGTGAAAATTACGCCCTGCAGGTAGGGCTGGGGAGGGGCTCAAACCGTCTTCTCACTTGGTAGCACAGGCACTTCTACCAGGTGTGCCCCAGCTCCCCTTTGAAAGGAATTGACATCCCTGGGCCCCTGGGTGCTGCTTTGTCACAGAACTCTGATCGGTCTCTAAACAATCAAATGTGCTCCCTCCTCTTGCTACCATGAAGAGCCTCTGTAACATGCTGCTCGGGGCTTGCTGGGACTTTCTCGTACACAGCCATCCCCAGGGAGTGCACGCAGGGCCTCCCACATGGCTAGTCCCACTAAGTGGCCTCCCTGGCCCAGTTCCCTTCCCTTCCCTTCCCTTCCCTTCCCTTCCCTTCCCTTCCCTTCCCTTCCCTTCCCTTCCCTTCCCTTCCCTTCCCTTCCCTTCCCTTCCCTTCCCTTCTCTTTTCTTTTTCTCTTCTCCTCCCTCCCTCCCCCCCTCCTCCCTCCCTCTCTCTCTCTCTCTCTCTCTCTCTCTCTCTCTTTCTTTCTTTCTTTCTTTCTGAGATGGAGAGACAGCACTATTCCACTCTCCATAGAGCTTCCCCTCTGCTTCCTGTGGTATTACCATGTGGTGCTGGGGCTTGAACCCAGGACCTTACTCATTTGTACGGTGTATCTTCTTCTCTTTCTCCTTCTTCTCCTTCTTCTCCTTCTTCTCCTTCTTCTCTTTCTCCCTCTCCCTCTCCCTCTCCTCCTCCTCCTCCTTCTTTTTCCTGATATTTTATTATCTAATTATTTTTAATGAGAGAGAAGGAGATAAGAAATGAGAACACTGCTCGGCTCTGTCTTGCAGTGGTGCTGGGGATTGAACCTGGGGCCTCAGAGCCTCAGACATGAGAGTCTTTTCGCAGAACCATTCTGCTGTCTCTCCAGCCTCGATGTGTCCTCTTTTCACACCCCCAGGTTTAGTGCACCACTTTTTGGTCTTGGTGCATTTCCTCTCTCCATTTCACTTTCACGAGTTCATCATCATCTTTTTTTTTTTTGAAACCTCCCAAGCATCCTTTAATAGGGTCTGAAGTGTGGGGATATTTACAGAACCTGAACTTTTTCCATTGGACATTTTCCGCCCATTTCTGCGGTGGCATCTGAGGGATCGCAGTGGAAACTATGTCCTTGGCAGGACTCTGGGAACCAGTGTCAGAGGTCGCCCAGCGGGTGGGTGGGTGCAGGCATCCCCAGGCTCTTTGCAAGGTTTCCCCACCTGGGTGGCAGGCTGAGTGACTCCTGGTGGGTGGGTAGGTGGGGTTCTGAGGGTCAGTGGCTGAAGGGAGCTTGTCTGATACCCTGTTTGTGGGGGACTTTGCCCTGCTGGTCTCTCTGACGTCAGTGTTTCCTTCTCTTCCCTCAGGGGTCACAGTGCCCAGATAGATTTTGGAGGCATCTCCATAGTAGCATCCAGCATTGGGAGGAGCTGTCTGGGGGTGGGTGAGGGAGGGACTTGGGGGAGAGTGCTGAGCTCCTGGACTGGGAAGAGCTCTGAGTGGCAGCTTGTCACACACCTGAGACCTCACAGTCTGAGTAGCCCTCTCACACCAGGGCTTTGCCATCTGGGCTGCAGGTGGAAGGGGCGAGCCAGTCGGGTCTCTGGGTTCTTTCTGTGTGACACCCCCTTGGAGTTTGATTGACACCTGCTGCAGGGCAGGCCCTGGCTGCCCTGACCCACCCCCAGCCCTGTCCTGTTTCTCACATCTCCGATTTGCTCTGTGGCCTTTCCTGTCTGCCTTTGGTTCAGCTGCTCATCATTCATTTACTTCTTGTTGTTCTCATTTTCGTTTCATTCATTTATTCATTTATCTCCCCCCCCCCCATTTTATCGGGGAGGGTTTAGTGGTTTACTGACACATGGGGACCTCAAAGCCCCAAGGTCCCCCCCCAGCCCTCTGCTTTGGTGTAGCGCAGCCCGCCCGGTCTCAAGGCTTGCTCCGTGTTTGCTCTTTTTTGTCTCCTTTGTTGCTGTTTCCTCATTGCCGCCAGGGTCATCCCTGGAGCTTGGCGCTGACACTGCAAATCCACTGCTCTTGGTGGCCATTCCCCCTCCTTTTTCCCCCTTTCATTTTATTGGATAGGACAGAGAGAAATGGAGAGAGGAGGGGGAGATGAGAGGGAGAAAGATAGACGCCTGCAGACCTGCTTCACCGCTCATGAAGCATCCCCACTGCAGGTGGGGGGGAGGGGCTTGAACCTGAGGTCTTGTGCATGGTGACATATGCTCAACTTGGTGGGCTACCACCTAGCACCCCCTATTTTCTTGGTTTAACCAGAACACTCTTTCCTTTTTTTTTTTTTTTTTTTTTGCCTCCAGAGTTATCACTGGGGCTTGGTGCCAAACCCGTTGCTCCTGGTGGCCATCCCTTTTTTCCATTGTTGTTGTTGGATAGGACAGAGAGAAACTGAGAGAGGAGGGGAAGACAGAAGGGGAGAGAAAGACAGACACCTGCAGACTCGCTTCACCATATGTGAAGCAACCTGCCTGCAGGTGGGGAGTAGGGGGCTCAAACTGGGACCCTTGCACTTTGCATTATGTGCACTCAACCTGGTGCACCACCGCCCAGCCCTCCAGCATACTTCTTTGTTGTTAATGATCTAATAATGATCAATAAAATTGTGGGATCAGAAAGGAACAATTCTGTACTGTTCCTACTACCAAAGTTCTATATCCCATCTCCTCCATTGGAGGCTTCCCTATTCTTTATCCCTCTGGGCCTATGGACCAAAGATCCTTATGGGTGCAGAAGGTGGGAGACTTGGCTTCTGTGGTTGCTTCTCTGCTGAACATGGACATTGGCACGTAGATCCATACCCCCAGCCTGTTTCTATCTTCCCCTAGTGGGGCAGGGCTCTGGGGAGGTGGGGATATAGGACACATTGGAGAGGTCGCTTGCCCAGGGAAATCAGGTTGGCATTATGGTAACATCTGCAATTTGGTGACTGAAAAGCATTAAGATATAAAGCAGAACAAATTGTTTAATAATCAGGAACTTAAAGGTAAGAATAGAGCAGATGAGATTTGGGGTCTTCATGTTGGAAGAAGCTAGGAAGTCTGTTTTAGGTCTATTCCAAGGGGCCCACGACTTTACTCATTTTTGCCTGAGCCTGGCAGCTAACATGCAGATGGACTAAAAGTCTTGTCTGGGAAGATGGTGTCAGAGTTGGGGAGAGGGCTAGAAGGCTGGATCAGGGCAGAGAGTAGCTCCCAAATATGGGAAAAGCATATAAATACCATTAGGTGTTAACCCCATTGATATGACTTAGGGCCCATGTCTATTCTTATATTTAACACAGGAGCCTGTGTAACCTCTGCATCCCTGTAGGTCTGAGCTCACATGTTATGGTCATAGCAAGGAACATTCTAGGCTGCACTCCTTTCAGGACCAGTCTTCCTCGAGTAGCAGAATATGTTGGCCCAGCTTCCCTTTGGAGAGTGGGGCAGTTTCTACCATTGTTGTTCTACATTGAGGGCAAGGTAACCAGACCGTTTCTAAGCTCTGACTTATGTTGGTGCTGGGGATTGAGCATGGGACCTTTGATTCCTCAGGCATGAAAGACATCTTACATAACCACTACACTATCTTTTCCCTATTCTTCTCTCTTGTGTACATCTATGTTCATAGAAGCACAATCTGTAATAGCCAAAACCTGGAAGCAACCCAGGTGTCCACCAACAGATGAGTGGCTGAGAAAGTTGTGGTCTATAAACACAATAGAATACTACTCAGCTATTAAAAATAGTGAATTTAAGAGAAAGATTGATGAATTCACCTTCTTGGATGGAGCTTGAAGGAATCATGTGAAATAAGATAAGCTAGAGAAGGGAGGATGATCTCACTCATGGCCAGAGTGGAGAAGTAAGAAAACAAGGGAAACACATAGCAGGACCTGGACTGGGTTTGGTGTGTTGCACCAATGGAAAGGACTCTGGGTGTGGGGGGAGCTTTCAGGTCCTGGTGCGCGATGGTGGAGGAGGACCTAGGCCGGAGGTGAGAGTGTTTTGCAAAAAACTGAGTAATTTTACATATGTACTAACAACTGTATTTACTATGAACCATTAACCCCCTAATGAAGATAAAATCAAAATAGAAATAAAATTTTTCTTATTGTTTTTTATTGTTGTTATTGCTGGAGCTTCACTGAATTTTTCAGTGAGAAAGAGAGACAGATAGACAGAAACACCACGTCACCAAAACTTTCCCCCAGCGCAGTGGGGGCTGGACTGGAACCTGGTGTGTGAATCAGGTTCCCTCCCAGGTGAGCTATTTTTCCCACTCTCTCCCTTTTTCCCTCTTAAGCTGAAGAATCAACTCCACATTTTCAGCCCATCTCACACTGTAATCATCTCAAACTGTAAATCCTATTTATACGTGGCTTTGGTTGCACCCACACTTTTTGACACGTAGTAGTTTCTGTTCCCACTGTGGAGTGATTTATATTTTCACTGTGTGGGAGATTTTCAGTCCTCTCCGAGAAGTGCTTACAATTCAGTCCATGGGTCAGATAGAGAAAAAAAAAAAAAGGCTTTGTGCCATTTGGCCCTTTCAAACTCCGAGAAACTTGGAACGGGAGTTAGCTCGCTGGATAGAACCTGCAGTTCACCACATGCCAGGCCTTGGGTTCAAGTTCTGATAGGCCCAGGGGTATCAGACCTAGGTGAAGTCTTGGGTTCACTTCCTGGATACCCACCCCCCCCAAAGAAATAAAAGTAAAGTCAAATAAAACCCAGAAGGTTAATTTACAGTCTGTAGTGCTAGCAGGTTTTTACACCTGCTCTGCTGTGTTTGAGGGAATATGTATTCCCAGCCTAGAGAAGAGAAATCTTTTCTCTCTCTCTCTCTCTCTCTCTCTCTCTCTCCCTCCCTCCCCCCACCCCGAGTATTTGGTCTACTTGCTTTTTATCATCTGTTGAGACACCGATTTGTAACACTACACACTGTTAGTTTTAGAGGGTTCTGAGTCTTGTGGTGGTGGTTACACAATATAGGTACGTATGGAGACTTGGAGAACTTTATATCTAAGAAAAAAGGGAATTCTTTTGTATGGAAATATTTAATGTTTAATACTGCCCACCATGACAGAATAGCACCTTTGCCTCTAGGTTTTGAAAAAAAGTCTTTTCTGTTTTTCTGTACTGAAGTCACGTTAGTGAACATTTAGACTTGTGGGATTTTAATAACTTCCTGGTGAGCAAACATTTATATGATATAGGGCATATTTTGGTTCCTTTTATGTTTGAAGGCTGTTTTATCTGAATAATGTACCTATACCAGAATTGTTTCGGTTAGTGTTTATATTTTTAAAATGATATGTCATTATGGTTTAGAGATATTCCACATACACTACCTAAATCAAGGTTTCAGTTAACTATTCTGACTACCTTTGTCTGTTAAGAATGTTTAGTCTATGC
Source organism: Erinaceus europaeus (assembly GCF_950295315.1). Lineage (NCBI taxonomy): Eukaryota > Metazoa > Chordata > Mammalia > Eulipotyphla > Erinaceidae > Erinaceus > Erinaceus europaeus. The sequence continues at coordinate 33,832,751 of NC_080182.1, read as the reverse complement.
ATATCTTATAATTACTTATGGGCTTGGTTTTACAAGCTTAGAATTTTTTTTTTTAAACTCAAGTGTGTGTGTGTTCATTCCTTTCTTGCCTTTAAAAATTCAGTGAAGGCTTTTGTTTGATTTCTTTCTTCATTTTTCCCCTCTCTACTGGAATATATATAATGTATTATATATACATATAATATAGTTTTTTATGATTTAAAAAGTATTTATTAGATATAGACAAAGAGAAATTGAGAAGAGGGGAGGTAGAGAGGGAAAGAGACAGAGACACCTGCAGCCACTTCACCATTCATGAAACTTTCCCCCTGCAGGTGGGACCAAGGGCTCGAACCTGGGTCCTTGTGCACTGTAATGTGTGCGCTTAACTAGGTGTGCCACCACCTGCCCCCCATTATACTTTATATATTCAGCATAGCAGCTACCCCAAATATTTTCATATACATTTCTAATTAAAGCTGAAGTTAGTAACTCTTAATTCTCTCCTGTCATAAGAACATACAAATTCCTGTCACCTCTCTCAGTGCATACTCTTCTTGCCAGTGTTGGGGATTTTAAATATTTTTTTACTTAAGCTTACACGTCTATATGATTTTTCTTTATATCATCACTTAGAAATATTCATAATCTTGGGGGCCAGGTGGTAGCGCAGCAGGTTAAGCCACATGGCGCAGAGCCGTCGGAAGGATCTCGGTTCAAGCCTCCGGCTCCCCATCTGCAGGGGAGTCGCTTCACAGGCAGTGAAGCAAGTCTGCAGGTGTCTTGTCTTTCTCTCCCCATCTTCCCCTCCTCTCTCCATTTCTATCCTATCCAACAACAATGACATCAATGACAACAATAATAAACACAACAATGATAAAAACAACAAGGGCAATAAAAAGGGAAAATATAGCCTCCAGGAGCAGTGGATTCGTGGTGCAGGCACTGAGCCCCAACAATAACCCTGGAGGAAAAAAAATATCCATACTCCAGGTTTCAGCAAGATAACTCAGCTATGTGGTGCACCTACCTTGTTAGGAGCATGAGTCAGCTTTAAGAGCTCTCTCCACCTCACTGGTGAAGCTTCAGTGCTGTAGTCTCCCTCTCCCCTCCCTCTCCCTCTCCTCTTCTCCCCTCTCTCTTCTCTGTTTCTCTTTCTCTGTCTGAAAAAAGTCTACCTATAGAGGTAAAGACCCAATGATAAAAAACAAAACTCATAATTCATGACACACTTCAAGAGCATCCTTTGGAATTCTGCGAGTCTGTAGTTCTTTGCTTTGTTTGAACTTTGCCCTGAGCATCTCCAGTGGTGATTTTGTCTGGTGGAGAGAGCTGGGCTGAGGGGCGCTTCCTCTGGGCATTGCTGGAGCTTTGCTGCTAGGCAGGTGACAGAGTTGCGTTTCTTCTGGTTCACGTGAGGGGGTCAGTGTTTGACGAGTCTCCTCATACAGAACCCTGGACGTGGCTTGTCTTCCTTGTAGCTCACAGGAGCCTTAATTTCTTGGACTTGTGTTTACTTGCTGACAACCCTGTAGAGTTCTGGGCTCTAAGCAGTTCAGGAGTCTTTGTGGGCCTTTGGGCAGAGCTCCTGTCAGCCTTTTCCCTCACTTCGCCCACTGGATTGCCCTCCGGGTTATTCCTCCTGTGAGTCTCAGTTTGCCCTTGACAGGAATGAGGTCTTCTCTGCTCTGCTGTCTCTTCTTTGAGAGTGTAAATAATACTTTTAAAATAGTAATATTTTATTTGTTTGTTTTGGATAGAGACAGAGAATTGGGAAGGAAGGGCAGAGAGAGGGAGAGAGGAGGAGAGACCTACAGCACTTTATTGCTTGAGAAACTTCCCCCCTGCAGGTGGGGGTGCTTGTACCCACGTCCTTGTGCACGGTAACATGTGTGTTCAGTTAGGTCATCACCACCTCGCCCCAGAAACCATATTTTTCTTATCTGGGAGTTTTGTCCTTTTATTTCTGTCTCATAAAAATGTTTGGTTGCTGTCACTGCTCCCCATATTTTCAATCTTTCTTGGTACTTCCTGCAACCTAAAATCTGCGTTTTCTGAAATATTCCGCCTCTGAAAATGCCTGTTGATAAGATCATCACAGATCCTAATCTATTGTTTTGGAGCAACTGATTCTAGAACATGCTTTTTATTCCTTCTGTGTTTTGTGAGGCTGAGTATCGGCTTGCACTTCTTGGAATTTCACCTGTGGGAATTCTTTTTGCGATGTAGGTTAAAGTTCTTCTCCTCCTGAGAAAATGGTTTCCTTTTGCCGGTTGCCTGAGATCTGATTTTTAATTCAACACAGAACTACTTTCAGCCAAATCATCTTTTCCAGAGTTTTGATTTTTGGGCTTGTTTTCTGGTTTTACATTTTTCAGATAGAACCAGGTCCTTGTGCATGTGTCAATGCCTACATGGTTCCTCTGGCCCAACTTTAAAATTGAGGGAGAGAGAGAGGGAGGGAGAGAGAGAGAGAGAGAGAGAGAGAGAGAGAGAGAGAGAGGTGACAGCAGCAATGCTTCACCACCCACAGCTCCCACAGTGCACACTTATGCTGTCAGGAATTGAACCCAGGGCCTCAAGGCTTGTGCCCCCACCTGCTGAGGTAGTTATTTTCCACTCGGTTTTAAGTAGTGCTCACTTACTAGGAATACGCCCAGTTTTCTCCCTGATACCAACAGAAAACTGAAATTACTTAACCTTTGGATTTTTCCAGGGCTGGCTTGCTTGCTTGCTTGCTTGCTTGCTTGCTTTCTGGTGCTGGTGGTGGTGGTGGGGGAGTAGTTAGGGTTGAGGGGGTCAGTCTTTGGGCATGCAGGCTTGAGGCCAGAGCTCCTGGGAGGTTTGTGATTTGATTAGACCCAGAGTGGAGCTCCTGACCCCAGTACAGAGGCCAGGGTGCAAGCTGTGGGCCCCCAGGGTGTCTGGACCAGCAGGAAGTGACAACTGGCTTCAGCCTATACCCTGCTGCCCCCTCCCCATCTGGCCATCCCTCCCACTGGGTTCCTTGCTGGCTAACACCTGCCATTGATGCTTTTTTTAAAAAAAAATTTGGGTGAATTTTTTAAATGGTTTTATTTATTTATTTATTAATGAGAAAGATAGGAGGAGAGAGAGAAAGAACCAGACATCACTCTGGTACATGTGCTGCCAGGGACTGAACTCGGGACCTCATACTTGAGAGTCCAATGCTTTATCCACTGTACCACCTCTGGGACCACTCATTGATGCTTTTTATGGTCTATGGCCGTACCACCCTGAACATGCCTGATCTTGTCTGATGCTTTTTAAATGTGCTTGTGGGCCAGGTGTGCAGCTGGTTGAGTGCATACACGTTGAGATGCCGAAGGACCTGGGACCAAGCCCCCCCTGTCCACCTGCAGGGGGGAAGATTTCTGAGTGGTGAAAGCAGGTGCCTCCGTCTCCTCATCTCCCTCTTGATTTCTCTCTGTTTCTATCCAATAAATAAATAGTAAAAGTATTAAAAAATAAATAAAATGTGCTTTTGTGACCAGGGAGGTGGCAGAAAACCAGAGTGTAGGACATGTGTGCTCAAGCCTCTGGGTGTGACCCTGCCACTGCGTCTGTGTGAATGATGCTCCAGTTCTCCCCCTCTCTCTAATTATTTAAATTATCTTTATTTATTTGTTGAGTAGAGACAGCCAGAAATCAAGAGGGAAGGGGAGTTAGAGAGAGAGAGACAGACAGAGAGACACCTGCTTCACTACTTGCAAAACTTACCCCTGTAGGTGGAATGAGTGTCTTCCTGGCCTTTGGATATGTGCCGGGGAGTGGTGTATAGATATATAATTGATCAAGATGCATTCCCAGTTTTATTTGTTTGTTTATGGACCCGAGGTCTTACTCATGTGTGATCTCACAGCTCTTGTCTAATTTTATTTTTTATTTATTTTATTTTATTATTATTGGTTTTTGCCTCCAGGATTATCATTGGGGCTAGGTGCTTGCGCTACGAGTCCACTGCTTGTGGTGGCCATTTTTTCCCCTTTTGTTGCCCTTGTTGTTTATTGTTGTCAGTATTGTTGTTGTTATTGCTGTCATTGTTGAGTAGGACAGAGAGAAATTGAGAGAGAGGAAGACAGGGAGGGGGAGAGAAAGATAGACACCTGCAGACCTGCTTCACTGCTTGTGAGGTGACCCCCCCTGCAGGTGGGGAGCTGGGGGTTGGAACCGGGATCCTTATGCTAGTCCTTGTGCTTCATGCCATGTGCGCCTGAGCCCCTGATTTTATTTTTCTATCAGAGCAGCAGAGAGAGATGGGGGCCCTGCCTTTCACACCCCCCCATCCAGCCTCGGGCATCTCTGCCTGTGATTCGCAGACTTTGTATATCGTCTCTCAGAGGCTGCTGATCTGCCGGGGGCCCTGGTCTCAGGTGGAAGGAGTCAGAAAGCTAGAAGGTCCTGATGTGAGTGAGCTTCCATGACAGAGATGAGCTGGACTCGGTGGAATTTCCCTCCAGCTGCTTGCTCTCAGCTGACACAGGACTTGAAGGAGGGGTGCCCTGGGGAGATGTGACCTCTGAATTACTGCCGGCTCCAGAGAGCCAAGCCCAGCTGGGTGGGCTTCTGATGTCTAACTTTTGCCTGCTGGTGAAATACATCAGAGTCTATGGATACAATTTGTGAGTGCAGAAACCAGACTCTGTCTCTGGGTTCACACAGGGACCCTTTGGGACTTGGGGTGACCTAACTGGGGACAGAGGATGAAAGCAGGAAAGCGTGTCTGCTGCTGCCTAGCTTGCTCTGGGATGCTTCTCTCTCCCCCCCATCCCCATTTCCCCTCCCCCCTCCCCTCCCCTCCCCCTCCCCCTCCCCCTTTCTCTCCCTCTCTCCTCCAGGGTCATCACTGGGGCTCAGTGCCAGCACTGCAAATCCACTGCTCCTGGCGGCTTTTTTTTTTTTTTTCCCCATTTTACTGGCTAGTACAGAGAGAAATTGAGTGGATGGGTAGATAGATAGATAGATAGGGAGGGAGAGAGAGAGAGAAAGATAGAGAGAGAGAGAGGGAGGGAGGGAGAGAGAGAGAGAAAGATAGACACCAGCTCACCTGCCTCACCACTCATGAAGCATCCCTTCTGCGGGTGGGGAGCCAGGGGCGTGCCACCGCCTGGCCCCCTGGGATGTTTCTCAACTTGGGGTTTTGGGCCTGTGACAACCTCTCTTTCATTCTTGGTGACATTTTCAGAGGGAGGGAGAGAGAGAGACATGATAGCAGAGGAGCACCCAAGTGCTGTGATTCTCCATGGGGTGGACCGGGGGCTTGATCCCCGGGCTGTGCCCACTGGCCCTTTTGAGCTGTCTCTCGCTCACAGCGTCGGCTTGTGTGACTTGTGTCGAGTGTGTGGTAGGAGAGCAGGTGCAGTGGGCCCGCCGGTGAAGGTTCTGAAATGGAAACAGGTAGATGCGATTTGGCCGTGAAGGTCAGAGCCCAGGACTTCTCACGTGGCCAGTTTTTCTTGAGGGAATGATTTAGACTAATCGGATTGAATAGCTCCTGGGTCACTGACATTTATTCAGCTTTGCTTTTGATGCTTGTTTTCTTTCTTTCTTTCTTTCTTTCTTTTTCTTTCTTTTTTTTTTTTTTTTTGCCACCAGGAATATCACTGGGGCTTGGTGCGTGCATGAGGAATCCACTGCTTTCAGCAGCCAATTTATCCCCCCACCCCTCCCCTCCCTTTTATTTTACTTTATCTCATAGGACAGAGAGAAATTGATAGGGGAGAAATTGATTCACACCCCTCCCCTCCCTATAGAGAGGGAGGGAGAAAGACACCTGCAGACCTGCAACACTGTTTGTGAAATGTCTCCCTGCTACAGGAGCGGGGCAGGTGCTCGAACCTGGTTCCTCGTGCATGGTAATGTGTGCACTCAACCTGGTGCACCACTGCTTGGCCCTCACTTGTTGACGTTCTGAACGTGCCAAAAGGCTGGCCTCTCGATACCTCTTAGTGCAGTATCTTGGTATTCTGAATAAAACTCCCAGTTCCCTTTTTATAAGAAGGATCGTTCAGTGAGATGTTGAGTTGCAGCAAGTAGCTTTGCCTTTTGGTCTGTGATGGCTCCTAACGTTATTAAAGGCTTGTTTTGCAACCATACGTTTTTTTTTTCTTTTACTGATAATGTGAAAAAAAATTCTGAGTGGGAGAAGGAGTTGGACTAATTGTTTAAGCTGAAATCACTTAGGAAGGATATCTGACATGTTTACATCACACGGAGCAGATTGTTTATAGCAGGGATCACTTCACCATGCATCACCAATATCTTGGGGCTCATGTCTGCCAACTCTGCGGGTTGACACTTTCCAGAATCTTCTCATTGTCTCAGCTAATGGTTCTCCTTGGATAAAGTTCAGGACTCTGTGTCTGGCTGGAAACAGCTCACCTTTGAAGACAGGACTTATTTATTCATTAAGAAAAAAAAACCAGGGAGTTGGGCGGTGGCACAGCGGGTTAAGCGTAGGTGGCGTAAAACGCAAGGACCTGTGTAAGGACCCCTGTTTGAGCCCCCGGCTCCCCACCTGCAGGGCAGTCGCTTCATAGGTGGTGAAGCAGGTCTGCAGGTATCTGTCTTTCTCTCCCCCTTTCGGTCTTCCCCTCCTCTCTCCATTTCTCTCTGTCCTATCCAACAACAACAACAACAACAATTAAACAACAAGGGCAACAAAAGGGAATAAATAAATAAATATTTTTTTAAAATACCAGGCTGGGAGATAGCCCACCTGGTATAGCACACATCTCACTGTGCTTGAGGCTCTGGGTTTGAGCCCTGGTTCCCCACTGTGGGAGTGCTGTGGGTGGTGGAGCAGTGCTGTGGTGTCTTTCTTTCCTTCTCTCCCCCCATTTTTTTTTATTGTTGTTGTAGCTATTGTTGTTGATGTCATCACTGTTGGATAGGACAGAGAGAAATGGAGAGAGGAGGGGAAGACAGAGAGGAGGAGAGAAAGATAGACACCTGCAGGCCTGCTTCACCACCTGTGAAGTAAACCCCCTGCAGGTGGGGAGCCGGGGCTTGAACTGGGATCCTTACTCTGGTCCTTGCACTTTGTGCCACATGCACTTAACCCGCTGTGCTACTGCCTGACTTCCCCCTCCCATTTTTTTTTAAATAATTTTTTTCCTAAGCCCCAGGGTTATTGTTGTGTCTGGGCTTCTGCACCATGAATCCACTGCTCCTGGCAACCATTTTTCCCTATTGTTGTTCTTATTTTTGTTGAATAGGACAGAGAAATACTGAGAGAGGAGGGGGAAACATGGAGAGAAAGATAGACACCTGTAGATCTGCTTCACCACTTGTGAAGTGACCCCTCTTGCAGGTGGGGAGTGAGGACTCGAACTGGGATCCTTGCACCAGTCCTTGTGCTTCTTACTGTGTGTACTTAACCCAGTGCGCTACTGCCTGGCCCCCTTTTCTAATAAATCAAAATTTATTCATTTTGGATAGAGACAGAAACTGAGAGAGGAGAGAGAGAGAGACACCTGCAGCTCTGATTCACCACTCATGAAGCCCCCCCCCCCCACAGGTGGGGAGCAGGAACTTGAACCTGGGTCCTGTGTGTTCAACCCAGTGTGCCACCATCTGGTTCCCATAGGGTTAGTTTTACATGCCCCCAAGAGAAGTGCCAGTACAGCACACCTGCCACCAGAGCGCCACCTGCCTGCACCACAGGCACTGGGTCCCCCATCCACTTTCAGCCCCTCTCATCCCTTGCTTTTGAGTCCTTTGATCTGTGGAGCTAGACCATGAGTGAGATCAGCCCACATTCATCCTCCTCTTTCTCACATATCTCACTTCACATGATTCCTTCAAACTCCATCCAAAATGAGGTGAAGAAGGTGAATTCACCATTTTAAACAGCTGATTGTGTATATTGACCACAGCTTTCTCAGCCACTCATCTGTTGTTGGACTCCTGGGTTGCTTCCAGGTTTTGGCTATTACAAACTGTGCTGCTATGAACAAAGGTGCACACAGATCTTTTTGGATGGGTGTGTTTGATTCCTTAGGATATGCCTCCAGCAGAGGAACTGCAGAGTCATAGGGGAGGTCCACTTCTAGCCTTGTGAGGGTTCTCCAGACTGCTCTCCACTGGGATTGGACCCGTTGACATTCCCACCAGCAGTGCAGGAGGGTTCCTTTGTCCTCCCAACCTCTCCAGCATTTGTTGCTGCTACCTTTTCTGATGTGTGACACTCTCACAGGAGTGGAGTGAATCTCATTGTTGGCTTTATTTACATTTCTCTGACAACCAATGACTTGGACCATCATTTCATATGTCTGTTAGCCCTTTGGGTCTCTTCTCTGGTGAATATTTCTGTCCCTGAATGTGACTGCTGGCCTTGCTATCCTGGGAGCAGCCCTGTCCACCCCCAGTCCCTGACCTTAGAATATCCTGTGTGGGGGAGTGGTGGGGAGGTTAAACGAGTTAATATCTGTGAAGTGCTTGGAAGATGAAAAGCTCGTGAACCAGATTAAATTGTATCTCCTGGTGCCAAGAGCAGACAAGTCTCTCTCCTTCCTGCTTGGGGTCAGAGTGCCCCCAGTGAGAGCACATGTCCCCGGAAGACCCCTCACCCAGCACCCCACTCCTTACCCGAGCTGTAAAGGGATGTGGAGGTATGTCCTGGACCCGCAGTTTGGGAGGTATTGGGGGACAGTGCCAGAACTATGAAGCAGTTTCTGGAGGGACTCTGCTCCAATCAAGGATGCTAATGTGGTGACTCTGCTTGCTGTTCTTGTCCTCTTGGTTCGTCACCACTTTGAGTGTTCCTGCCAGGATGGGGGACATGTCACTGGCGGTCAGGTGGTATGATGAAGGCCCAGTTTTGACACTTCTGTGTCCCCTTGGGTGACCCTCATGGAGGTGGGTTTGAGATGGGAGGGAAGAGGCCATCACAAGGCAGGGGGGCAGGTACACACCTGACTGGCAAGGACAAGTTGGCCAAGTTAGAAGCTGAATTAGAAACTGAGTCTCAAGGTGTTACATTTATTAAAGAAAATATTTTAGGGTGGCTCTGTGGGGCAATGGATAGCACATTAGAGTTTTAGTGACAAAAATATTTTTGCGGCCAAGCTTTAGAGGGTGTGTGTGTGTGAGAGAGAGAGAGATAGAAAGGGAGAAACAAGTTAAGCGCACATGGCGCAAAGCTCAAGGACCAGCGTAAGGACACTGGTTCAGGCCCCTGGCTCCCCACCTGCGGGGGGGTCACTTCACACACGGTGAAGCAGATCTTCAGATGTTTGTCTTTCCTCCTGTCTGTCTTCCCCTCTTCTCTCCATTTCTCTCTGTCCTATCCAACAACAATGACAACAGTAATAATAACAAGGATGATAAACAGCAAGGACAACGAAAGGGGAAAAATAGCCTCCAGGATCAGTGGATTCATAGTGCAGGCACCGAGCCCCAGTGATAACCCTGGAGGCAAAAAAGAAAAGAAAAGAAAAGAAAGAGATGGAGAAACAGGAGAGACACCAGCATCACTGTCTCACTGCCTCTGAAGCTTCCCCTGCAGACCTTCTTATAACCTGGTGCTCTAATGTGGGTGCCGTGTGCCGTCCCTAACAGACTACCTGCTGCACCCTGTTCTGTTTTCTCAGAGAAAGGAGGGAGGGAGAAACACCAAAGCACTGCTCCGCCATCCATGAAACTTCCTTGTGCTGTGCATGGTGCTGAGAGAGGAGAGACCCGACAGCCCTGCCCACCCTCCATGGGGCTCCCTGGGTGCTGTGCATGGTGCTGAGAGAGGAGAGACCCCCTCAGCCCTGCCCACCTTCCATGGGGCTTCCTGGGTGCTGTGCATGGTGCTGAGAGAGGAGAGACCCCACAGCCCTGCCCACCCTCCATGGGGCTATCTGGGCGCTGGCTGTCCTAGTTGCTCACATGTGCAGGGATGGCACACAGGGCTTCACACAGAGCCTCACTTCCTGCAGTCATCTCCAGGCCAGAGTCTCAGAATTTGAAAAGCTGATTTTCTTATCCTTTTGGTGCTGGTGCTGAGCTCCCAGGCATAGTAGCTGCTGTCAGGAGGGGAGCCTCTTCCTCAGGAGCCCTGGGCTCTGGCACCGACTGGGCTGGTTTTCCCTGGGACCATCGGACTATCCTCTGGCTCCTGTGGCCTGTTCCCTGAGTTCAGTTCCTGGAAACCCAGCTCAGATTCAGCTGCTCCTGAGGGAGAGGTGAGTGGTTCAGAGGGCCAGACCAGGTGAACAGAGGGTGGAGAGGGTCAGGAGTAGGGGGTGTGGGTCTAGAGAGGCACACACCACAGAATGGGGCTGTCCCTACCATTGTTGATCCTTACAGTGGACAAGGTCCTATAGTGGCCCACAGAGGGGTCTATTATGTTGTTCCTGATGGAGGTGACCAGTGACATTGGAGATAGGGATCTCTTAGAGGTCTAGGCTCATCATATCTGTGTGGGAATCCCAGGATTCCCTGACTAGGGCTGTCGGGCTGTGCCACAGAGAAGAGAGAGAGGAGATCCGGAGCAAAGAGGAAGCACAAATATTTATTTGCACGGCACCTCAGGATTGGGTGAGAGCGCAGTGGTTCGAACCATGTGGAGGTAGCAAAAATGGCCACCTCCCGGACCACCCTCCCTTGCATCTTATCACCAATGTGAAAAGTGGGCAAGAGAGACGAGGGGCAAAAGAAGAAGGGCTTTATAGGGCAACAACCAGGAATGACGTGTCGGGATAGGATTGGTTGAAAAAGGCACTGTGAGAATATCGCAGGAAGTGGCAAAGCCTGAGGGGACAGCTTGACAGATGTGACTGCATCTGCATAATTCCCCAGCATTAGGGCCCTGGGGGATGGGGTGCTTGGTAGCCACCAAAAAAGCCACCATTAAAATATGCTGGGTTCTTGCCTGTATCCAGCTTTTGTAGTCCGGATAAAACAACACTTAACTTTGTCTGACAAGGTTTGCCTTGGAGTGAATGAGGGAAGAGAAATAGGAAGTAGCTTGGAGAATGCAGAACTTCTGGAGGCATGACTGAAGAGTAGCAGCAGCTGTGTTTTGCTCTCCTGACTCAACTAGGAATAGCAAGAGGATCACTTGAGAACACAATAAGCTAAGACTAGAATCACTCCAGGAACCCACCAAGCTCCAGAAGCATAGAGTTCTGATGCAGTCATGGACTTAAGACACTTGCCAAAACACCCCCTGAGCTGTCTCTGCTTCCCCGGCAACTCAAGGCGTATCCACAGACCCTAGGTAAAGCAGTACTTTGGCCTTCCATCCAGAGCTTCTTACGGAGTATGAGGATCAGATATTTACAAAACCCTCCCATGTGGTGGCTCAGAAGTCTGTCTAATTAAGGATAGCCCATCTAACAGGTGGCTTATAATGAATCTGATGTTTAAATAAGGTTTATTTGTTAAATATTGTAAAAACAACAATGAAATGGGAAGTAGGTGAGGAGGATAACTAGGTCTAAGTAGAAACAATTTGATTAGGTACTTTTTTTCCCCCCTCCAGTCCCTGCTGGGGCTCAGTGCCTACACTACAAATCCACTGCTCCTGTGGCTATTATTTCCATTTTTTATTATTGGACAGAGAGAGTTGAGAGGGAAAGGGAAGATAGAGAGGGAGAGAGAAAGACAGACACCTGAAGACCTGCTTCACTGTTTGTGAAGTGACCCTCCTGCAGGTGAGGAGCTGGGGGCTCAAACCGGGATCCTTGCATCGATCCTTGCACTTTGCACTATATGTGCTTAACTTGGTGCGCTACTGCCTGGCCCTCTGATTAGGTACTTTATGGTGTCTTTTTTAGGTCTTTCTACTTGCTTGCTGCACTTATTAAGTCACTGCAAATTATTGTGCACTTCTGCTTTAAGGTCTGTATTTTCCCCTAACTTATGGTTACATGTGCATATGGGCTCTATCATGGGCCCTGGTCTATATCTACATTCTGTGACTTTTAGGAAGTGCACTACCTGAAATGGAATTAAGGAGTCCTGTGAGCGAGGAAAGGTCTCACTGGAGTATTGAAGCTGGAGGGTTGACATTCCACACCTGACGTCTCTGGACTTAGTCTGAAGTAAAACATGCTGAGGTGGTACTGGTTGCATTGATTAGGCTGAGGCCAGCAGATATGAAGAACTTATTTTCATGAGTAACACCAAGTGAGAGAGAGAGAGAGAGGTGGGGGGAAGGAAGGGGTGAGGGGGAAGTAGAGGTCAGTGGCAGATTTTATTTTTAAAAGAAAGTTAACTGTGGTGGTTGTGAAGGTGTGTTTTCTTATGCCCAGCCTTCAGTATAAGGTGTAAGCTCTCACGGGTGTCAGGACTCAAGCCTGAGCTCTCTGGACCGGGGAGCTCTCCATGGAGTAGTGCCTCCTGTCCGGCCTTGAGCGGGGCCCCAGGGAGCTCTGTGCAGCTGCAGTGCCACAAGGCTCACAGCTGACTTTGAAAAGGGTGGGTGGGCGGTATTAAGTGGGGGGTGGTGGTCTTTGAGCCAGTCCTGCCTGTTGCCTGGCTTTGGAGACCCATTTTGAACCCTCAGCGTCTCGCCCCACTGAACTGGAGAAGAGCTGTGGTCTCTTTTGTTTGACAGAACAGAACAATTGAGAGGGGAGATTTAGGGAGAGAGAAAGATAGACACTTGCAGACCTGCTTCTCTGCTTGTGAAGTGTCCCTCCCTGCAGATGGGGACGGGGGGCTTGAACCTGGGTCCTTGTGCATAATAATGTATGTGTTTAACCAGGTGTGCCACTGCCCAGCCCCTACAGGTGGAATAATTTTAAAAAATTTTTATATTTATTTATTGAACAAAAACACCCTTTTGTTGCCCTTGTTTTTCATTGTTGTTGTAGTTATTATTGTTGTTGTTATTGATGTCATCATTGTTGCATAGGACAGAGAGAAATGGAGAGAGGAGGGGAAGACAGAGAGGGAGAGAGAGCGATAGACACCTGAAGACCTGCTTCACTGCTTGTGAAGCGACTCCCCTGCAGGTGGGGAGCCGGGGACTCGAACCGGGATTCTTAAGCCAGTCCTTGTGCTTAGCGCCATGTGTGCTTAACATGCTGTGCTACCTCCTGACTCCCGGTGGAATAATTTTTTAAAAACTGTATTTGATAAGACAGAAATTGAAAGGGTAGAAGCACAGAGAGGGAGAGAAAAACCTGCAGCACTGCTTCCTGGCTTGTGAAGCTTCCTCCACCCCCCCAGCAAGTGAGGAGCGGGAGCTTGAACCTGGGTCCTTGTGCATGGTAATACCTGCATTAACTAGGTGCTCCATTACCGCCTCTCCCCACCCCCACCCCACCCCCCACCCTCCGCCTTATGAGCAAAGTTAAAGACAGACTGTCTACACTGTCTTGGAGCCAGCCAGAGCACTGCTGGTGATTTCCTGTGCTCTTTGAGTGGTGTCTCTGAGGGCGGAGCCACCTGTGTGTGAGCCCATCTCTGGGTGATGCTTCTGCATCCATGGACACGTGGACCACGAGGCCTTTCATTGAAGATGAAGGATACTTTGAGGCTCACTGCTCAAAGGCTGCTTCTTTCAAGAACAGAGGCTGCTTCTGGGACAGGGGTGGGGAATGTCTGGCCTGTTCCACACCCTGAAAAATTGTTGGACCTTGTCTCACAGCTGTAGGTGGGAATCAAAACCCAATCAATCTAGGAGGTTTTATTTTCTTCTTTACAGAAGCATTAAATGCTGGGTTTTTGTTTTTTTAGTTGATGATGCTGTGTGGCCCGAGAACAGTGCTATAAATACCCAAAGGGATCTTGGCTGGAAAAAGGTTCCCCACCCTGTTCTGGAGCAGAGTGAATAGAAGGGTCTGACCTCCTGCTAGGCAGCTTATTATTCTGTTTATGCTGTTTCTTGCTTGTCTTTATTATACAGCAAACCTTACAATCACAGATCAGCCAGGCCCTGTGCTATCTAGACCTTTCTTAATCTCTCCCCCTTGTCGAGAAGCCAGTCAGGTGGCTCAGCAGACAGAGCGCAGGCCTTCCACGTGTGAGGTCCTGGGTTCCATCTCCACTGCTGTGTGACTGTCTTTCTCTGTCATGTCTCTTTCATGTTCTCCCTCGAAAATAAATTCGTATCAACCCCCTTGCTTTATTATTACTTTTTTTGTTTTATATCTGACCCTTTTCAGTGACAGGCTTGTTCATACTTATCAGTGATGTCAGTTGGGGATTGAGAGATGAGCCCAGGTCTCTGTGCACTGTAATACATACACACAGTTAGTTCCCACCTCTAGACTTCTCCATTGGAAGCTTCCCTATTCTTTTTTTTAAATTATTATTTATAAAGAGGAAACATTAACAAGCTTCCCTGTTCTTTATTCCTCTGAGAATATGGACCCTAGATCTTTATGGGGTGCAGAAGGTGGAAGGTCTGGCTCCTGTAATTGCTTCTCTACTGGACATGGGTTTTGGCAGGTAGATCCATATTCCCAGCATGTTTCTTTCTTTCCCTAGTGGGGCAGGGCTCTGGGGAGGGGTCTTTGGGACACACTGGTGAGGTCGTCTGCCCAGGGAAATCAGGATGGTGTCATGGTAGCATCTGCACCTTGATGACTGGAAGATGGTAAGATATAAAGCAGGACAATTTGTTTAATAAACAGGATTCAAAAGTAGAAATAGAGCAGATGAAATTAGGGGTTTTCATGTGGGAAGAAGCTAGGAAGTCTCTTTAGGTGTGTTCTGAGGGCCTCATGGCTTTAGTAATTTTTACCTGAGCCAGACAGCTAACATGCTGGTGGACTAAAAACGTCTGGTGAGCTATCTCTCAATCCCCAACTGACATCACTGGTAAGTATGTATATAAACCACAGTGTTCTCAGCCACTCATCTGTTGTTGGACACCTGGGTTGCTTCCAGGTTTGGGCTATTACAGACTGTGCTGCTGTGCACACAGGTGACACAGATCTCTGTGGATGGCTGTGCTTGTTTTCTTTGGTTAGACTCTCAGGAGAAGAACTGCAGGGTCATAGGGTAGGTCCACTTCTAGCCTTCTTTTTTTTTTTTTTTTTTGCCTCCAAGGTTATTGCTGGGCCCGGTGCCTGCACCATGAATCCACTGCTCCTGGAGGCCATTTTTTCCCTTTTGTTGCCCCCCTTTTATCATTGTTGTGGTTATTATTATTGTTGTTATTGGTCAATGTTGTTGGATAGGACAGAGAGAAATGGAGAGGAAGGGAAGAGAAAGATAGACAACTGCAGACCTGCTTCACCGCTTGTGAAGCAACCCCCTAGCAGGTGGGGAGCCGGGGGCTGGAACCGGGATCCTTATGCAGGTCCTTGCGCTTTGCACCATGTGCGCTTAACCTGCTGCACTACTGTCCGATCCCCACTTCTGGCCTTCTGAGGGTTCTCCAGACTGCTCGCCACATGGGGTTGGACCCATTGACATTCCCACCAGCAGTGCAGGAGGGTTCCTTTGTCCCCTCAACCTCTCCAGCATTTGTTGTTACTGTCCTTTCTGATGTGTGACATTCTCACAGGTGTAAAGATATGTCATGGTTTCCTGGCTTTTTAATCCGTCCAGCCGCTCTGTGTCTTTTCACTGAAGAATTTAGATCACTAACATTTAGGGTGATCATTGTGGTTTATCCACTGGCTCCCCCCCTTTAATGTTTTCTGGCTATTTCCTATTGTGGTTGTTTCTTTTCTTTTTTTGGAGTATTTATTTGTTTTCAGATAGGACAGAGAAAAACTTGAGAGGACGGGGGAAGAAAGAGAAAGGCCTGCAGCGCTGCTTCACTGCTTGTGAAGCCCCCTCCCTCTCTGCAGGTGGGGTGCTGGGGGCTTGAACCCATGTCTTTGTGCATGACGACATGTGCACCCAACTGGGTGTGCCACCCCAAGCCCCGATTGTTTCTTTTTTATGTTTCTATGTGGCAATTTGTGTGGATGAGTTTCCAGTGTTTATGCTACTTTCTGCGTGGCTCTGTTCCATATTTTGTTTAGTGCTGACCATGCATGCTGCATTGAACTTACTACAGCTCAACGAGTCCTTTAAGAACTGTTCTCAGGGAGTCGGGCCGGGCCGTAGCGCAGCGGGTTAAGTGCAGGTGGCACGAAGCACAAGGACCAGTTCGAGCTCCCGGCTCCCTACCTGCAGGGGAGTCGCTTCACAGGTGGTGAAGCAGGTCTGCAGGTGTGTGTCTTTCTTTCCCCTTTTCTGTCTTCCCCTCCTCCCTCTCTCCATTTCTCTCTGTCCTGTCCAACAACGACGACATCAATAACAACAGTAACTACAACAATAAAACAACAAGGACAACAAGAGGGAATAAATAAATAAATAAAAGAACTGTTCTCCTCTCCCCATTCTTTGTTTGAATAGCTTTATTCCATTTCTCCCTCCCCATTCATATTGTAAAGTCATCTCAGATGTCTATGACTTGTGTTTCTGTGTATCACCTGCTGACAGTTAAATGTTCCTTGCTTCCTTCTCTGTGACTCCTGTCAGTAACTGTTGCCTGGCAGGTCTGGACATGGCAAATTTTTTTTTTTGCCTCCAGGCTTATCACTGGAGCTTGGTCCGTGCACAACAAATCCACTGCTTCTGGAGGCCAGCTTTGTTGTTGTTGCTGTTACTGTTGTTGTTAGGACAGAGAGAAGTTGAGAGAGAAGGGGAAGACGGGGAGAGAAAGACACCTGCAGACCTGCTTCACCGCTTGCAAAGTGACCCCTCTGCAGGTGGGGAGCTGGAGGCTTGAACTGGGATCCTTGCCCTAGTCCTTGCCTTACATTATGTGCTCTTAACCTGTTGCACTACTGCAAACTCCAAACTCCCTTTAGTGTTTGTATCTCTGGCACTGTTTTGATTGCTCCTTCACCCCACCCCCCACAGAAGCAAGCATTTATTGATGCAGTTACAGAGCTAGGATGATAAGAGAGATAGGCGCGGACGTAAGTGAGAGCTAGTTTCCCAGGGCACCTAATTTTATAGTGGGTGCAGTGTTACAGGGGCATGTTATCATGAAGATATGAAATGTGTGCATGTGGCCATTAGCCACAGTACTAAAACTCTGCTCTAGAGGTACTCTTTATCTTGATTTAAGTGACAAATTGTTCCTTACTTTCTAAGTACTCTTGTTTTTGTTTTTTTTTTTGCCATTTTTGTAGGCCTAACAATGTTTGTTTGTTTACTTACCTTTGACACCAGAGTTCTCATTAAGGCTTACACCTGTACAACTCCTCTCTTTCTGCTGGTCATTTTGTTTTGATAGAGCAGGAGAGAGAAACAGAGAGGAGAGACACTTGTAGCGCTGCTCTGTCACTTTCTTTTCTTTTCTTTTCTTTTTTTTTTTGCCTCCAGGGTTATTGCTGGGGTTTGGTGCCTGCACCATGAATCCACTGCTCCTGGAAGCCATCCCCCCCCTTTGTTGCCCTTGTTGTTGTAGCCTTGTTGTGGTTATTGTTGTTGTTGATGTCGTTTATTGTTGGATAGGACAGAGAGAAATGGAGAGAGGAGGGGAAGACAGAGAAGGGGAGAGAGAGACACCTGCAGACTTGCTTCACCGCCTATGAAGTGACTCCCCTGCAGGTGAGGACCTGGGGGCTTGAACCGGGGTCCCTGCGCTCTGCGACACACGTGCTTAACCTGCTGCGTTACTGCCTGACCTCCTACTCTGTCGCTCTTAACAGTCTGTCCTGCAGGTGGGCACTGGGTGCTCACACATGTCAAAGTTTTTAAATTTTTATTTGACTGGACTTGTGTTGTCTTCTTTTATGTCTTCCCTGATCAGTGTGTGCTGAGTCACACTGCTTCCTTTCCATCTTGTGACACTCAGTCTTTAGTTTCAGTGCTCTGATGGGCACATCTATGCCTTCGAGCTCCTTTATTTTTGAATGATTGTCTTGCAGGGTAAAGTGGTGTGGCTGACATTTATTGCAGACATCGCTATAATGTATGTAGAGAATCCTCAAGTCTCCACCGTAACACTGTTAGAAACCGTCAGTCAATTCAGTAAAGTATCAGGATACAAAGATCAACACACATACGTGTGGGGTATTTCTATATGCAAATTATGAGTCTGAAGGAAGTCATTCTGATTACTATTGAACTCCAAAAGAGAAAATACCCTTAGAGTGAATGTAACAAAGGAGGTGAAGGATCTTTATATTTTTTCTATGGTTTTTTAAATTTTATTTTATTTATTGTTGGATAGAGACAGAGAGAAACTGAGAGGGGAGGGGAAAAGCGAGAGGGAGAGAGACAGAAAGACACCTACATTCCCGCTTCACCACTTGTACAGCTTTCTCCCTGTAGGTGGGGACCAGGGGCTTGAACCCAGATCCTTGTGCACTGTAATGCCCCCAGTAAAGTCACAAAGAGGGACAGCATGGTGTCAGAATTCAGGTGGCCACAGGCCGGCAAGAGGGCCTTTTTAGAGGACGTGGCTGGGGGAGAAGAGATGAGCAACTCACCCTGGAGCCCTGCTAAGATGAGAGGCAGAGGACTAAGGTGAAAGTGGCCAGGGTTGGGGGTGGGAGGACAGCCCAGTGTGTGTATGTGTGTGTGTGTGTGTGTGTATTTCCATCTATGTGTGTGTTCCTCTGTCTCTGTGTGTTCTTCTCTCTGTGTTCCTATTGTGCTGTATCTCTGTGTATTTCTCTCTGTGTGTGTCTCTGTGTGTTATTCTGCGTGTGTCTGTATATGTCTGAATGTCTGATCCTGTGTGTGTCAGTCTGCTCTGCTATGTCTCTGTGTGTTCCTCTGTGTGTGCTCTGCTGTGTGTGTATTCTGTGAGTGTATGTTCCACAGTGTGTGTGCTCTGCTGTGTGTGTCTGTGTGTTTGTGTTTGTATGTATGAGTCACACTGCTGTCAAGGCTTCCTTAAACAAACCCCCTCCCTGACCCCTCTGCATGGTCTGGAGTGCAAAGAGCCAGGGACCCTGCACCCCACCAACTAGGCTGCCTCCAGGTCCCTGAGGCAGGATTTTGGTGGAAGGAGGTGTCTCGATTTCCCCAGTGGCTGTTACCTGAGAACAGATCAGACAGATTATAAGGGTGACAAGTGTTCTGAGAGATGGGAGGGCTACCGGGGCACCTGTGAAGCCACATTTTTTGTTAACTGTCACCAGGGTTATCGCAGAGGCTGGGTGCCCACACTATCAATCTCTCGCTCCTAGGGGCCATTTCTTTCTGTCTTTCTTCCCCCCTCTTTCATTTTCATTCTATTTTATTTGATAAGACAGAGAAAAATTGAAAAGGAATGGGGACATAGAGAGAGAGAGAAAAAAAGCTATTACATTGCTCATGAAGCTTCCCCCTGCAGGTAGGGAGCAGGGCTCGAACCCAGGTCCTTGCACATGATACCGTGTGCGCTTAACTGTGTGCGCCACTGCTGCCCCCCCCCACTCCCCGCTCCATGAAGCCACACTTTTTGTGACCCCACTCCACCCCCTGACATCAGCATCTAGAAGTGCCTCTTCTTCAGAAAGCTCTGGGAGGGGTTGGTGCTAGGTCCCTCAGCATCCAGCAGCCCTGCCAGCCCCCCTGGGGACCTCTGTGCTTTCCAGGCCATTGTTCAAATGAAGCAGGTGGAGTGGGGCTAGGGGGTATTCCAATTCTGAGATTGCTGCCATGCGGGGCTTCTTAAAGGTCCTGGGTGCAGACATGGAGCTGTGCGTGTGGGCGTGCTTCCTTTCCAGAAGTGTCTGCCAGGAGGTTAAGGTTAAAGACTTCTGTGGAGGCTGCAGGAAACAGATTCTCTCTGCCACTTTTTTTTTTTCCTGGAAGAGTATGTAATTCCTCTTCTCCCCCACCCATGTAGTGTTGGAGTGACAGTCTTGGAGAATTAAACAAACAAAGGGTCCCCTCTGACCTTGTGTGGGAGCCTCCACGCTCTGCTGAGAGGTTTCCAGGGCTGGCACTGAGGGCTGGCGATGTGCTTGTTGTGTCCACGTTCCTCACTTTTGGGATGATCTCCATTATTGAGGGAGGGAGGGAAGGGGGGAGAGAGAGAGAGGAGGAGGAAGATGGATGGGGAAGAGGAGAGAGGCCCGAGCTGTGTCATGTATGTGGTGCCAGGGGTCAAACTTGGGAGCCTCACACATGCAAGTCCTATGCTCTGCCAGCTAAACCACCTCCCGGGCCACAATTTTAAACACAGTATCCCCCCCCCCCAAATGAAGATTTATTTTGTCACAGAAAGTATATGTAAGAAGGCATTTCAGAAAGAAGCCAGGTGGCGCAAAGCATAAGGACCGGCATGAGGATCCCGGTTCGAGCCCTGACTCCCCACCTGCAGGGGAGTCGCTTCACAAGCGGTGAAGTAGGTCTGCAGGTGTCTATCTTTCTCTCCCCTTCTCTTTCTTCCCCACCTCTCTCCATTTCTCTCTGTCCTATCCAACAACTACGACAACAATAATAACTACAACAATAAAACAACAAGGGCAACAAAAAGGAATAAATAAATAAAATAAATATTAAAAAAAAATAAAGAAGCCAGAACCCCACTATGTCTGTCTGTCTGTTTTGATAGACAAGTGGAGACAGAAGGTGTAGGGAGGCATACCTGCAGACCTACTTCTCTGCTTGTGAAGCTTCCCTCCTGTGGGTGGGGATGGGGGATTGAACTTCAGATCCTGGCACTGTGTCCTATGTGCACTCTACCAGGTGTGCCACTGCCTGGCCCCCAGAACTCCACCCTGAAGTACCTGTGGTGTCAGAGATGAAACTGGGTGCCTCAGGCAGGCAAGTCCTGCACTCTTTCGCCTGAGCGGTCTCCCTGACCCGCTTCTGGCCTCTGAGTGGTGGATCTCACAGTGAGAGGGGCCTCGGTGTTTGAAAGTCCAGCGGCTCTGAGTCGTGTGTTCCTGTCTTGTCTCTCCTAAAAGGCGTGTGGCTCTGATGTTACTATGGGAGGCAGGGGCTGGGCAGTAGTGCACTCAGTTGAGCACACATACAGTACCCTGTGCAAGGACCCAGGTTCGAAACGCTCCCACCCCCAGTCTGGCCGGGGTGGGGGGGGGAAGCTTCATAAGCGGTGAAGCAGGCCTGCAGGCTTTTCTCTTTCTCCTTCTGTAGCTCACATTCTGTTTCCAGTCTCTCTCTGTCCTATCAAATAAAATAGGAAAAAAAAAAAAAGAACATGAGATGACAGTGTGTGGGCACCTCCTAAGAGTGCATGGAGCATGTCTCCAACTCTGTAAAGACTTGTCACTGCGAGAACTCAGACCTTATGAATGTGAGCATTGTTATTGCTATTATTTTGGTGAAACTGGGCCCTTGCACGTGAGAATCCTCCCTCCCTCCCTCCCTCCATTCCTTCCTTCTTTTCTTTTAATTAACATATCAATTTTCCTCTTTATTTACTTAATAGGACAGACAGAAATTGAGATGGGATCGGGATAGAGTAGGAGAGGATGAGAGACAGACCTGCAGACCTGCTTCGCCACTCGTGAAGTGCTGCCCCCCCCCCCATAGGAGGGGAATGGGGTTGGAACCTGGGTCCTTGCGGGCTGTAATGTGTGCGCTCAACCAGGTACACCACCACCTGGCCCCTCTACATTTTTTTTGAGAGTCTCATGCTCTACTGACTGAGCTAGCCGGGCTCTCTAAATTTTTTAACATAATTAATTGATTTTGATACAGAGAGAAATTAGAAGGGAAGATAAGGAGAGAGAAAAAGAGAGGCACCTGTAGCCCTACTTCCCAGCTCATGAAGCTTCCCTCCCTGCAGGTGCGGCCTGGGGCTTGAACCCAGGTCCTTGTACGTTGTAAGATGCACACTTAACCAGCTGTACCACCACATGGGTGGGGCTTTTTTTTTATTCAGAGAGAGAGAGAGAGAGAGCAGCGCTCGAGAGAGGACAGCACATAAGCTTTCTCTGTTGTCATAGCATTTCCTAGGCAGTGCTTGGTTGCATACGTGACAGTGCAGGCACCCTCCCTGCTGAGCTGTCTCTCCAGCCCAGCATTGCTGTGTCTCAGTTTCTTTCATCTTCATGGGTGCACCATCCAGAGTGAGTCCGGCTAGGACATTAGACCTGTGGGAGCGGCTGCAGGCACTATCCCTCAATTCCCAGAATTCATTGCAGGGCTCCTGTCTCCTTGCAGACCCAAGACCTAGGGCTGCTGGGAGGAGGCGTTTGCCTCTGGTGGGGTCCCCCACAAGGAGAGCCCCTCACCACGCTCAGCCCCTTTCTAGAGCACTGAGGTCCAGAGTGGCCCTGGTACTGAGTTTGTCTGTGTTGTTACCCATGGGGACTGAATGGGGTGGTGTAGAGTTGACCTCTTGAGGGGTGGCCTCCCTGCTGGGGGCGTCCTGTGGAGGGAGGTGGGACATGACTTCTGAGCGGACTTGTCTTCCTGCCTAGCTTTCCTGTGAGTGGGTGCATTTTCTCTGGCTGGGACATTTTAAGTGTTAGGTCAAGCCTTTTGGTTTTGTTACCAGCTCAGTGCCCTGTTATCAGATGCTCAGGCAGAAGGACAGGGAGCACCCTGAGGCTGTAATGCAGGAAGTCGTGTTTATTCTGCCAGCTGGCCCAGCTGGATTGGTGTCCACAGGAGTCTGGGCCCCTGCACAGTGGCACTAGCCTTTTATACCGCTATTAACTTCTCCTAGTAATTCATAGCAACCAGCTTCACAGGTGACTGTTTATTTGTTTAAATTTAAAAAAATATTTACTTATTTATTCCCTTTTGTTGTTTTATTGTTGTAGTTATTATTGTTGTCGTTGTTGTTGGATAGGACAGAGAGAGGAGGGGAAGACAGAGAGGGGGAGAGAAAGATAGACACCTGCAGACCTGCTTCACCACTTGTGAAGCGACCCCCCTGCAGGTGGGGAGCCGGGGCTTGAACCGGGATCCTTCCTCCAGTCCTTGTGTTTTGCGCCACCTGTGCTTAACCCGCTGCACTACAGCCCGACTCCCATTTTTAAAAAAATTTTATTAGGGGGATTAATGGTTTATAGTTGACAGTAAATACACTTGGTGGTACATGAACATCATTTCTCAGTTTTCTGCATAACACTCTAACCCCCCACCTAGGTCCTCCTCTGCCATCATGTTCCAGGACCTGAACTCCCCACCACCCCCACCCCAGAGCCCTTTACTTCAGTGCAACACACCAAACCCAGTTCAGGTTCTGCTTTGCGTTTCCCCTTTCCGTTCTTATTTCTCAACTTCTGTCCGTGAGTGAGATCATCCCGTATTCATCCTTCTCTTTCTGGCTGATCTCACTTCAGATGATTCTTCTAAGCTCCATCCAAGAGGAGGTGAAGAAGGTGACTTCCTCTTCTTAATAGCTGAATAGTTGTGTATACAGACCACAACTTTCTCAGCCACTCATCTGTTGTTGGACACCTGGGCTTCTTCTATGTGCTGCTATGCATAGGTCTATTCCCATCTTTTTGGACAGGCGAGATTTTTTAAAAAATATTTATTTATTTATTTTCTCTTTTGTTGCCCTTTTTTAAAATTGTTGTAGTGTTATTGTTGTTGTTATTGATGTCGTCATTGTTGGATAAGACAGAAAGAAATGGAGAGAGGAGGGGTAGACCGAGAGGGGGAGAGAAAGACAGACACCTGCAGACCTACTTCACCACTTGTGAAGAGACTCCCCTGCAGATGGGGAGCCGGGGGCTCGAACCGGGATCCTTATGCCGGTCCCTGCGCTTCATGCCATGTGCGCTTAACCCGCTGCGCTACCGCCTGACTCCCGAGACTTTCTTTTGTGTATACAGAGACTATAACTTGTTTGGTTTATCAGCAGGCTGTGGGGCAGAAGGAGCAGATACGAAGGCCACCGTCCCAAGTCGCTTGGATGGCAGCAGGAGAGCACCTTGTGTGTGCTGGGAGGAAGGAGGAGACTGCTCCCAGCGGCATTTTTCTTTAACTAAGAAGTGAACCCTCGCTTTGCTTCCTTCTTCTTCTTTTTTGAAAAGATGGTTTATTTTTTAAATTAAAAAATTTTTTCCCCTCCTGGGTTATCACTGGAGCTTGGTGCCAGCGCTATGAAGCCACTGCTCCTGGTGGCTATTTTCTTCCTTTTTATTGGCTAGGACAGAGAGAAATTGAGAGGAGAGGGAGGCAGAGAGGGAGAGAGACACCTGCAGACCTGCTTCACCAATTGTGAAGCATCCCCACTGCAGGTGGGGAATGGGGACTCGAACTCTGGTCCTTGCACAGGTCCTTGTGCTTCCTACTATGTGCGCTTAACCAGGTGCACCGCTGCCCGGCCCCCTGAATTCTTGCTTCTCTCTTTAAAAGTTAACCAAAGTTAACCATTGCTTACCCCCCACCCCACAAGCTGAATGTCAGGAAAGTTCTAGAGGGAGGAGGAAGGCTACACTCCTTCTCGGTGAAGGGTCCTTACCCCTGGTTTATTATGTCACCCTTTTGGAGCAGAAGCAGACCCCCCCCCCATAGGTCCCCACCTTGTGCTCTCTGGAAAACTATGAGGAGACACCTTGGGGGGGTAACAGGTGGGCCCAGCAGAGGCTCACCTGTGCAGTGGGGGCAGGGAGGTGGGCTTCCTGTTTGCAGGGGGTGGGGCCTGGGACAGGGTCCAGTCCCCTCTCATCAGGCAAAGCAGGAACAACCCAGGCTCCCACCATGTCCAGGTGCACACTTCCTGTTTCTAGAAAGATTGAGAGCCTCTGTGGTCTGTGTCTCTGAGCGCTTAGCCTGGAGGTCTTGCCCCAGGGAACACCCCACCCCATCTTGGGGCTCTTGTATGTGTGGAGACTCCCTCCTCCCCCCATGGAGCTGCCCTGGTAATGTGCACAGTACTCCTTGTGCTGTTGGGACTTGAACCAGGGTCTCTTGCAGAGGGGTTTTGCTGAGGCAGCATTGGGTGTTTGTGTGTGTGGGGGGACAGATGGTGGCCCCTCTCTGCCATCAGGGCTCCTGGAGGTTGAGTTAGAGGACAACCTGAGAGGCTGGGTGTCCTTGCTGGCCCACCTCCCTGCCTCAGGAGGGCTCAGAACACCTAGGACCACATGTCCGTTGTGGACAGAGACAAGATCTGTCCCCTGCTGTGTGCTCTCTGGAGCCCCAGCAGAAAGTTCTGTGACACTAAGGGCAGACAGGAGCAAGAAGGCCCTTCTCAGAGCAGAGGGCTGGGATAGCCCGTTGCCCCCCCCCCCCCCACACACACACACACTTTACACGATGCAAAAACATCTATTTCTGCTTCGTGCAGACTCCGCTGGATGGAGGCTAAAAATAGCCAGCTGTTCAGAAACCATTTGCAATGTAGGGATGACCGTGCGGGCGAATGACTTTCAGCCCTGGACTGAGTAGCCGGAACCAGTCCGGGAGGGACCAGCCTGGGTGGGGCCTGGAGCCATGGGGTGTGAGAGCTTCCTGGGCCCTGCTGGCTGGTGGTGGACACCCTCAGAGTCGTGTCCCCCGCTCCCCAGCTCTGGAAATGTCAGCTTGCCCACACAGACTGCTGCAGACGCTTAAAATAGTTCAGACAGGCTGAAGCATCTTCTTGGGGGGGGGGGGTATTTAGGTCGTGAAGATTTGGGAAGGTTTGTTTAGGACTGGAAGAGAAACGCGGGGATAAAGGGAGCCCAGGCTGCAGTGACTCAAGCCCTTTCTGAGTACGGACAGTGGCTTCCCCCGGAGCCCTATGCCACCACCCCCTACCCCCAGTCCCGGCTCTACCCTTGACCTGCCATGAAGGGCCAGACAGGGTATTTGACAGGATCCTGAAGGGCCTCAGGGCTCAGGCTCTGTCCACAGAGGTCTGAGACCACTTTTGAAAGCAGCTCAAAGAGGTGAGCTGCTTGTCCCCTTGGCGAATCAGCAAGGTCTGGGAAGAAGAAATAGAAAGGTGGCACTCACCCTAGGAACAGCTGATTCACTTCCTGACTGAGGTGCTTCCTGCCTGGTGCCTGAGGAGACAGGTCTCTGCAGCCCCTGGCAGGTCCAGGCCTAGCCCAGCTGACCCACTTCTTGGGGTCACACCCCCACCCCAACCAATCCTAGGATGGACAGAAACTGCAGACTATCTTTCTTCACATTTCAAGAGGAAAGGACCCCAGATGAGAAGATACTGAGTTTATGTCTTTAACAGGAAGTGGCTAGAGAAGAAACAGACAGACCGACAGACAAAGAATGAATACATTTTCTCTGGGCCTTTAACCCTCTGCCTGCAGCCCTAGGTATGGTCTACTCTCTAGAAACCAAGATTCCAGGGAAGGGAACACAGTCAACTTTCTGGACGAGGCAACGGGGCATCTCCTCCTACTTTCAGAATGCCACCTCTGGCTGTCACACTCCTGTCCTCTGCGCTCTGCCCCCCTACACACACACACACACACACACACACACACACACACACACACACACACCCTCAGACCCACAGGAAAATGCAGCCAGGTCTACTTCAGAATCTGAGCCAGAGAAGTTTCTGCCCACCACAACCCTTCTTCTCCCTGATGGCTGGTTGTCTTCTCCGGGATTGCTGTGACTACATCTTTCTGTGACACTTGGGATGTGTGGGGGCGGAGGGGGCAGGAAGAGGGATTGTGGAAGTTTTGATGGGGTAGGAAGTGAGATTGGGAGCTGAATGCTTCCAGGAGTGCAAAAACCTGTATCCTCGGGCTCAGAGTTTGATGCTCTGCAGGGACACATGGCGATGGGGACTGGGACGGGGACAGGGGAACGTGTGTGTCAGCAGAGCATGCCAGCCCCTCTGGGAGCTGCTTCCCTCCTGGGCCTCCCTGGGCACAGTCCTCTTTCCTTCTGGATTTCTCCCTTCAGTGGAATCCGAGAACTCAGTCCCACCATCCCCCCCCCCTTCCCCGCCAGCCCTCTGAGCAGGGGGGCCAGTCCACTCGCCTTATTTGGTGAAGCTTTGGGCTCCCTGCTTCCTGGGAAGGGAAGGCTGCTCACTTTCAAGGACTCTGCACAGGGCTCTTCCAGTCCTCCGGGGGACCCTGGCTCCTTGGGCCAGGACGGGGCTGCAGGAGGAGCCCAAGAATGCTGGGGTTGCCCTCCTGTTGGCCTTACACGGCATTCTAGAAAGTGTGTGTGTGTGTGTGTGTGTGTGTGTGTGTGTGTGTGTGTGTGTGTCTAAACTTCCGTTTGAAACCAGGGGCCGGGCAGAGACCAGGGCCAGGGTGGCCTCTTGGCTTGGTCTAGGGGCCATGGAGGGGACAGGTCCTGTCACTTCTGCATCTGTCTTGCCCTCTAGGAAACTTTTCTCCTATTATTAGAACACCTCTGGCTCTGCTTTCTCTGCCTGCTTTTGGGGGGCTGCCCCCAGAACTTTTAAGGAGTATAGTGTTGCTGGCAGGAGAGTCCCTTTCCCCAGTCACTGAGCACCTCTTCTGAGGTCACAGAGCAAAACACAGGTGACTGCCACTCCCACAGATGGACAAGGTTTTGCTCCCTTCACCCGCCTTCCGCACCAGGCTTCTAAATAGTACCATTAAAAAAAAATAATCGGCCTGAGTTTTAGAGGGATGAGGGGGTGTGGCTTCTTTCTTGGAGCCTCTATTTGTTTGGTATTTTAGCCTAAAAAGGAAGTCTGGAGAGACCCCCGGGCCTCAGGAAGAGAGTCTTTCAGAGACATGGGGGAAGGAGATGGGGCGGGAGGAAGGGGAGGGAGGTAAGCGAATCTTTGGCTTTGGGTTTTATTATTTTTCAAGTAGAAGGAAGTTGGCTTCATGAAGGCTTCTAGGGAGGGGGTGAGGGGAGTGTTGTTCCCTCCTGGCTAGGAGGCTGCCTGAGGATCTGAGGGGAGGATCAGGAGGCTGGGGAGGCAGAGCTCACTTTCATTTTCAGGGAGGCTCTTTGCATCTTTGCCTGCCTCTGCCTCTCCCCTCTGGCGCTGCTCCTGCAGACTGACTTTCTCTCTCTCTCTCTCTCTCTCTCTCTCTCTCTCTCTCTCTCCCTCTCTCTCTCTCCCTCTCCCTCTCTCCCTCTCTCTCCCTCTCTCTCCCTCTCTCTCCCTCTCTCTCCCTCTCTCTCCCTCTCTCTCCCTCTCTCTCCCTCTCTCTCTCCCTCTCCTCCCTCCCTCCTCATCTCCCATCTGGAGGTGGGTGGTGTGTGTGTGTGTGTGTGTGTGTGTGTGTGTGCGCACCCCAGACACTTGAGTCCAGGACTGAGAAGGACCCAGCGCTCCT
This sequence comes from Erinaceus europaeus, assembly GCF_950295315.1. Classification (NCBI taxonomy): domain Eukaryota; kingdom Metazoa; phylum Chordata; class Mammalia; order Eulipotyphla; family Erinaceidae; genus Erinaceus; species Erinaceus europaeus. Next base: position 33,804,702 of record NC_080182.1, on the reverse strand, counting down.
CAAAACAGAGACCAGCCCCACAGGCCTCCCAAAGGCTGGTGAAGAGGCACGTGCATACCATCTAGAAGTTTCCTGGGCTGAAAGGAGGGACTGGGCAGAAGGGCGGTCTCTGCTGGGAGCTGGCCTTGGCACTATCTGAACTGCCTTCCACCTTGCCAGCCCAGTTCAGGGAGGGCAGGCCTGGGGGTCTGCACCCTCCTTCTCATTCTCCTTCTGTGTGCTCACTGCCTCCCTCCCCATCAGGTCAGGCTTGGGTATTTTTCTCTCTTCTCTCTAGATGCTTACAAAGCTGTTGTGAAGTTTAGCTATTTGAAAAAAATATTTAATATACCTTAAACACACACACACACACACACACACACACACCCTCTGTTCCGCTTTGTCTGATGGTGGTGCTGGGGATTGAACCTGGGACCTCAGAGTCTCATTAAGGGCACCAAAGCAGTGTGCATAAGTATGATTATCCCTGCAGACAAAGAATATTCCATGGAAACCTTTAAGACCGACAATTTGGATATTGACAGTTTCTATATATATATATATATATATATATATATATATATATATAATTTTATTTATTTATTATTATTATTTTTACCAGAGCAGTGCTCAGTTCTGGCTTATGGTAGTGTGGGGGATTGAGCCTGGATTTTGGAACCTCAGGCAGGGGAGTCACTTTGCATAACCATTATGCTATTTACTCCCTGCCCAAAATGTGTCTTTCAAAGGAGATTCTCACCTGTCTTTAACTTGCCGTTAGTGGAAAGTCTCATTGCCATGGACAGGATCCTGAGACATTGAAGTACAGAGTGCAGCCTTGCAGATGAGGAGGGCTGGGCTGTACCCCTGCTGGTAAGGGCTGGAGTTGTACCCCTGCGGATGGGGGGCTGGAGTTGCACTCTTGCATAAGGAGTTGCTAGCATTGGACCCTTGCAGGTGGGTATTGGGGTGGCTTGAACCAGGGTCCTTGCACATGGTAACGTGTGCGCTCAACAGGGTGCAACACCACACAGCCTCTTCTCCTGGCCTTGTAAATACACATTTTACTGTGTTTTCTTGTCTGTTTCCTGACCTGCATTAATTACTGTCAGTCACATTATTCTGGAACCTTCTAGATGCTTTTCTCTACATCCATGTATATGCCCTAGTGTATGTGGACCCACAGGTGTGTGTGCATGC